>NW_017305779.1:1860354-1872735 GCF_001594115.1 Trachymyrmex septentrionalis | reverse complement strand
AAAAAAAAAGTGAAGAGATAGATGGATACGTAGCAAAGAAAAGAGAGAGAAAATAGAGAGGCAGAGAAGAGAAGGAAGAGAGAAAGAGAAACAAAGAGAGGGATATGCAGAGAAATATATCTCTGCGATCCGCGGACGCTATTTGTAGTCCCGTTGTCAAAGGACGAAGCGTTGGAAGCGTTTGCGCAAACAGCTGCGAGCTAACTGCTTATATTGGCCTTCCTTTTTGCTGCGTCCTCGCCTCGCAACCACTTCATCATGTGTCTGTCTTTGTCCGTCTGTATCCACACCCACGCGTTTCTCTGTGCTCTCCGCACCGTCTGTGCACAGAGATTGGGAAGGCCTCGCTCGCGATTCAAACTCGCGCAAAAAAAAAAAAAAATCGCGTGTCAGACGGCGAGAACGCGTATGTTTGTATATTCGCAGGAATTTGATTACATCCGGTGGTTTTAATTTCAGACCGTTCGATGCAACGTCAGACCGATAGTGATTCACTTTGTGTGCCTCCTCTCGCGATTGTTGCAGCAATATGCTACTGTGAGGAAAAGTAATATATGATTGCTATTGATAGTACCTCTTGGCCAGATTACCGACGATTCCTATCTTTGAAGTCTAGAAGATCTGATACAAATATTCCTTCCGCTAGAATAATCAACTCGTTAAAAAGTCCAATATGGTAAACATGAAAAACTTGTGTGTCACATATGAATATTTAAAGTTAAATTAACTTTGTACGACATATACATTTTCTCGTAAATTTACATTTTGTGTTTCAAACAATTTTATAAGAGTCTGCAAAATTTGAAAAAATATACAGAAAAATAATTTTTCCTATCAAACTTATAATAATTTTTAACAAAAGAAAGGTACTATTTCTCTCGTGTAGTAAGCGTTCTTTTTATTTATAACTATAGTAAAAAGCAAAGCAACTAACTACAAATGACATATTTTATTTCAGAAAAAAAGTATGTCTGTAAGCTGGTGGTAAGCGGTAACAAACATATGGTAATCACACGAGATGGGAGGCGACGCAAATCCACATTCTCCAGGCGGTGAGATAAACTTGCCGTAGGAAAACTTGCTCGCGGAACAGCCGAGAATACTTCCGCCTTCGGTGCCTTCGTAGCGTGTACCGACGTGGATTGCATTTCCCCGGAATGCATCGCCTTTCGTACGAAAAGCGCTCTATGCACCCTCGAATATAGGGATACACGATTTTCTCGAGTTTATTCCCTACTACCCGCCGACGAGTTCCGATCAACATCGTTTTTAAATAGTTTCCCGGACATTTTTTGACAGAACACGCGCTCCGCAGGGACGTGTCGCCTTTCTTTAAACATAGTACACGATACATTTTCACTATAAATAAATAAAGAAAATTATAATACATAGTTTATGAGGAGCTGTGTGTTTGATAGACCAGGGAAAATTATATTTCATTGTCTAACAAGAAGATTCCATGAAACATGCTCCGATATTCGCAAGATAATCATCCGGTTCATAAATAGAGAAGCGCATTCTCGTTTAAAATGTTCGGTAGCTGACACGATAGAACACAGCACGGACCAGCCAGTTCGCTTTCGTCGGACAATTGCGCCCAGCGTGACGCTGTGAGCGCGACGCCGAACACTCGATAGTCAACCGACAGATGAATTAGACTCGACGATGGGCAGAGATTGAATTACCGGCGCGTGTTTGCGCGATATTGTGTGTCACCCTCGCGGTTGCAATCAATATGCCGGCATTGAACTTTCAATTAGTGTCACTTAACTCGGCAAACACAGCCGCTCCCATTCCGGCGACGAGGAACAGAACGCGTCTTCTTCGATTTTCTCGCGCATCCACGCGCGACGCTTCTCCGCCATTCGTGTGTTTAACTTTCGATATCACCAGGGCAAACATTCTTGAATGAGAGAAAGAGAGAGAGAGAGAGAGAGAGAGAGCGCTGTCGAGGGACTAAGGACTTCCTAAGTGTTCCTGAATCGAGTTCCACAGTAATCGTTAACAGCACTGACTACTCTCGATTTCGTTTTGTACCAAAATTATGGAAGACAAAAGTCCTCTAAAAAAACATCAAGTATCGTAGATAATAGATCGTTTTATTAATAAAGATAAAAAAGATATAGAATAAATGAGAATTTGATGAGAATAATATATATCCCTGTTTTTGTAACGTATTTCATTACTATATTCTTTTTTTCATAAAATAATAGTATAAATATATTTACTCGCCAAAATATATAATCGCACGTGATATTTACTATGAAAAAAGAATGTTTGCTCTACTATATCACAATTTTTTTCATTATTCTAATTAATGGAAACACATTACGTGAATCATAAAGTTAAATCACGATGTTGCAAAGATAATTATTTTATATATTCTTGTTGGTACATAACTATGTTTTATTTTAATGGTATTTCAATACAATTCCTTTATTACAACTGTTTTTATGTAGCCTCGATTATCTATTGTTTGATACAATGCATTTCACGATAAAGCCATGGCCAATATTCCCGATACAGTCAGCGAGCAAACTATTTGCTCGGGTACGGTCTGCTATCCGCAACACAGAAGCTCTATTCAATTACTGGTGGTGTAACAGACGTCCGATAAGCATCGATTTCACTAGTAAGGGAAGGGAACCTCCACGCGCCAAGGAAAACTAACGCAACGTCTCTAATCTTCTGCACAACTTGGGACTCTCAAGAAGGGTCTATAAGGCTACGTCCCGCCTATAAGGATCACGATCTTAAGCGCTTCATCGACACGGTAGAGTGCTTCGAGAAATCTTACGATAAAGGTCCAAATAATCCATGTTCAGAAGTAATCATGAGCCACGTGATCCCATTTAATGTTTCAACGTAATATCTCGTATAATTCACGGAGAAAGCGATCTAAACCTTAATTCAAGAGATATTTTTCGTCGTACAACGTAGATCGAGATCTGATATGTGTACGAGATTTAATCAAAAGATTTGTAATACTTTCGATGTGTCAGAACGCAGATATCACGCCAAAACATGTTTCTTTCAATGAGAGAGGAGAGATTTTTCTAAAAATTAAGAATTTAAATTCTTGTTTATCTTATTGCTTACCTTGTTGACCATGTGAAACCAACATGTAGATCAACTTAAGCGAGAGGATTTCAAATCCGCGCGAAATCTCTCCCCCTCTACATTTTCCTTCCGATATTACGAAGTTTTAAGATCAAGTTCGCAAATCTTTGATTTCTGAGATCTTACCGCACCGAAGTTCTAGGATTGTGAGATATTTGCATTTGGAAATCGGCGGACTGTTAAATCCCCGGATTCCAAGAGACCACCCGAATAGACTCGTGTCTAGTCGCTATACTATGAGGACGTAGCTGCTTGCGTACGCGTTATTCCACGGCGAATGAACTTCGAGGGATTGCCGAAGCTGAGAAGGCTGGTTGGATTATCGAGAGACGTCTTAATCACGCGGTGGATAGTTTACATAGTTAAGAAGTTGCCCCGAAAGATCTAGGATTGAAACACTATGCCTTAATTAGTGAACCAGTCAATGCTTCTCCGCGAGCATCTTTACGTCATTAATAAAAACAAGCTAATCGTAAACACAGTCTCCTCGGTATAAGAGCATGCATATTTTATTCTTATTAGACAGATTCTCTGACCTGTTTCCACTCGACAGAATGGAATTTATAATGCGCTGTCTTTTTCTCCAGCGCTCGTCCTAACCGATATAATAACATTAATAAAAAATAATCTGACGGTTGCATGAAACTCAAAGTTTTAAAGTAAAACAACGAAAAATTAAATTTTTTTTACCTTCTTTATTTGAATAACCTATAATAAAATTAGAAAGCCCTAGTTTGAAACTTTGAATTAAAAAGTTACATTAGAAATTTTTTCTCGGAAAAATGTTTATAAATACATATATACATATATTATTTACTTTTACATAAATAATCTTTAAAATTATTATATTTATTAATGTATTAAAAGACACGATTCATTTAGTTAGTCCTGATAATTAATTTGATTAATTTGAATTAAGATTTACATTATTGTGAGCTAATTCTATAACATGAAGCACCGTATTTTTAAAACAAATATTTAAGTATTTAATGATTTTCTTTTAATTTTATTTATTAAACTTGATAAATAAAGTTTCGATTTTATGTTTCTCTAAAAAAATTATATTTACTATTATAATATAATGGAAGAAATAATCCAATATGTATTTAATTAATCCTGATAATTTGATATATAAATATGTAAATAATAATAAATTAAGATTCATACATTAATATAATCAAATTTTAAAACATAAAATACCACATTTCTAGAACAAATATTTAAGTGCTTAATTTTTTACGTAATTTTATTTGACGGAACTGTTGAATAAAATTCCAACTTTACGATGTATCTCTCTTTTTCTCTGTTAAATCTTCCGATTAAACAACAAATGCGCAAATTCGCGCATCACGTTAATCCTATAAAGGGAGTCCTAATGAGAGAATGCGTAGCAATTAAGCTAGCCTGCGGCCATTAAGCATAACACGCTCTCATGTCCGATAATCTTCAAGCTGCCCGCTCATATGCGTGAAACCGTCAGGATCCGTGCCGTCAGAAGTGCCAGTCGCAGTGGGTCCTGTCGCCTTGGTAATTAGTGGAATAGCATTCGAGTGCAAGTTACGACTCGCGGAGAGTGTTGTGGACTGACCGTGGGGTCCGGCCTAATCGATATCCGATCACTCGAGCAATACGTCAAGTACATCCCGCGCGCGTTTGCCCCCCTCTCCCCTCCCCCAGTTGGTACACAGAACTCTCCGCTTCTCCCCCCTCTCCCTCCCCTCCCCTCCCCCTCCCCCTATTCATATATACGTATATAATGTGCATTCCACTTCTCGTATTTATACACGACGCTAATGCGAATCTGGCACTTATATATGCGTATGTACATTGGGTGACTCGAAAACATCTGAATTATATCGTCGTTCGTACGAAAGTCTACGATATAGTTCTACATAGTACGAAAAGTCAATTCAAAATACTTGTTGCACAAATCTCTAGAAGCTATCACGTTGATTAATGAACTTTTGCTCTCAACAGCTATCGACGTTTAATAAGTTCTGTAGAAAAAGAATTTCATCAAAGCGTTTTTCTCAAAGGATCAAAAAGCGGTATTATTTTCAGCGGGTGATATTTAACCGATAATTGAATGCATCGACATCCAATTTCGATTTGGTAATACGAGTTTCGAAAAGGTGGCTTTATCGATTGATCAGCAATTCAATCCTAGGAAAAGCGATTGGTTGCGAGACGAAAACTTGATAATACGAAGCTTCGCGATCGTGGAAAGTCTTTTACGTTTCTACTGAAATATATAGTTCTAACTCGTTAACCTTTCTAAAAACTTTGATTCTTTATCTAATCTTTGATCGCATCTTAGAGTTACTCACAAATTTGTCGAAAGTTTGCAATTCTCAAATTGATAAACAACAATCAAGTATTGACATAATACTTTAAAACACCCGGTACATATGCGTATATATTTAATCGAAACGATACATATATGGCATCGCATCATCGCGCTTCGCGGAATGGGGATTCAATAATTAAGTTCGCCATTAATCGTGAGCGGTCAGCTGGCTTCACACGAACTACAGCTGCAGTTATTTCGACGATATAGTTAGTTAAACATATTCGCAATCGAAAAAAAAAATTTCTTTCTTTCAATACTAATTTTTTTTACTTTTTTCCTTCGTAATTCATACATTTCTCAAATATTTTAATTGCAAACGCCAGAAAGTTTCATTATTTCTGAATGAAGCAGCAATTGATTGCAGAGCATATAAAATATAATACATAAACTTTTTTTATCTCTAATTTTTATATTTAAATTATCAATTCTTTGTCATTATTATCTCAACGTAAATAATATGTATAAACAAAGGAGATGTAAATAATAAAGTAAATTAGTAAATGAAAACTCTATTAGTTCTTGTAACTTAGTGAAGTGAAATACGCTTTGATTGACGAGCACCAAAAAAACAGGCCTCGATTCTGCAATTTTTCTCAATGCCGATTCCTTCAGTAACCTTTCTCGTACTCGGCGTGGACTTGACAATTTCGACGACAGATGTATCGCGCGTTTCTTGCCATACAGTGGAACGAAGTAGAAAAACCTATACCGAGTCGGACGGTCACTAAAATCGACGACCGAGACGAACGATATCATAAAAGGAGAGATTACGATTGATACGGTGTTCTGATAAAACGAGGAGGTTGTTATCCTTTAGATAGTGCTGATTAAATCGAAGAAACTTGTCTGGAAAAATCCGATGGATATTTGAATCGAAACGTTGCTGTTACGTAAATTGTATCGTTAATATAATCATTCACTTAATCTTATTTTACTGCAGTTCCCTCGCTTAATATTTTTCAATAGAAAACGATTTATCCGTCGATTCTTGGAGCGTCGACCGAACAAAAGTGGATAGAAGAGATGAATAAAAGACTGAATAATAACCTTTTGAAAACGGTGCTTACGGTGCGATTTCATGCTCTTTCTGGTCTAATTGGATCTTACGAATAAACCCAGACGAAAGCGTCCATGTCGACTTATTAAGATAAATATATTTTTGTTTCGCAATATATGAAATCTACAAACATCGCGGCATTTATTTCATTCAAGCATTTACTGTATTAAAATCATTAGGAGAGCTGCTAAAAGACTTAAAGTTCAAAAGTTCACTACTTCTCACGAAGAATGCATAATAGTTATAGTTATATTCAAATTGCTCCAAAAGATTATTCCTAATGATTCCAACTAAAGATTCTAACATTTTTCCTTTTAACAATCAAACTGAACAAATTGTGTAAAATAAAAGTAATCAAAAACTTGTTTTTTCTTTTTAAACATAAATAGTGTTTATAAATATTTAAAGACATGACGTTATGGCCATTATTTCTCATTTCCTATTTGTTGAGTTTTCAAATGTACAGTCCAATAAGATTCTTATTGTTTATATTACGTCGCCCAAAAGAAAAACATTGTTTCCATACATACACTGATTATTGCGAAGAATATTACTAATATATACTATAAAACCTCGGTAGTCTAAAGACTTAAGGATATTCGCATGGAATGCAAGAGATCCGAATTCGATTCCCGGCTGTGAGGTAATATTCTTCGCAATAAATTTATTTATAGTTTTTTCAGTACATTAACATTTTTCTAATAGGATTCCCGATTAAATATTAAATTAAAAATATTAATATTACAAATTACTTGTCAATTTAATTCGTGATTTACTACAGTAGTTCAATTCCGTTTATAAAATATCCGAAAAACTAATTCGGCGCACAGTTTAAATGACTACAAATATGTAAACATATACATATATATATATATATACGAGTATATAGTATAATAAAATCGCGTCGATTAAAATGGGCAGGTCACGCGGCGCGTATGGATGAGAATCGAATTGCATATAAAATATATATAACTAATTGGGGTAAATCGGATGGGAAAAGACCATTGGGTAGACCAAGACGTAGATGGGAAGATAATATTAGAATGGACCTTAACAAAATGGGGTACGAGGGTCACAAATGGAGGGATCTTGCTCAGGGACGGGAACAGTGGCGGGATTTGGTATTTGCGGCAATGAGCTATCGAGTTCCTAACGCCTAATAATAATAATAATAGTATAATAATTCATATTGAATTATTTAAAAATTAAAAATATCTAACTTTGACTGTTAAGGCCATTATTTCCTATTTTCTATTTAGGACATAGGTATTAAAGACATAAATTCAAACAAGATAAATTTGCTCGAATTCAATCTTTCGTTTAAATTTTATTTGAAGTGCACATGAACTTTCCGTAACAACTTGCAACGGAAAAATGTATGCAAGAATTGCGAAATGCAAAAGGATATAGCGATAAAATCTTTTTCCTTGCAAAGTGGCATGTATATCTTCAAGTTCGCCTATTTCCCTCAAGTTCTCACGTACAACACTTGAGTTACAGTTCTGTTGAATCGACGAAGTGGTTTAAGAATGTCACGTTTGAGAAGCTCTCACATTCGAAAAAAGAACTTAAGAAAGCTGTCTTCAGAAACATTCAAACAAGTCACGATTTTACTCTCGATTTTTACAATCACGATTTATATATTTTATAATACAAAAAAGTTGTGGCGAAAATAACATATAACGAATAAATTATTGTCACCATTATTGTCACCATATAAATAAGCCATTGATATAGCCACACAGAAAGAATGAGTTTATTGAAGCACTAAAAAATTCAACTACTTTCAGATCTGGAAATAATTTTATTAAAGTATTAAAATAATTAACATAGAAATCTGAAGCATGATATAAGCAATGCTGCAAAAGTTTTGACATTTTAACAGCCAGTTTGAGCATCCTACATAATTAGTTTAATGATCTAACAAAATTATTTTTAGATCTTTTTACTTCAGTACAAAACCATCCTTTCTGTCCATAAAAATGTATTGTAGTAAAGATAAATATATTAATATGGAAACTGGCACTAAATAAAATGTTTCTAAGAATTTCACAACCTTTTTCTTTAAATATTAGAAATGTTTCCACAAATGTAAATTTTCTTTTACGTGCTTCAGTATAGACAAAATTAAAGCCAATCGAAATGGAATCTAACGCGGGATTCTGAATGTTCATCCTTCGCCCTTCACTTTCACCATTGTTCCACATTCCTGGAGACCTTCAGCGAGAGGAGAACTCGATTCGCCACGGCGTCACTCGGGCAGAAGCCCTCGCGAAGTTAAAAATTGTCTTTCTGGTGTGCCGATGAAGTGTGAGTTTCGAGCACGGGTCGACGGCGCCGCGGCGGTGCGCTAAAGGCGGCCCGTAAATTGGATCTATCAGCGCGTTCGGATGGTGCTATATCATGCTGGAAGCAGCGGACAGAGAGAAGGAGCACCACCATCTTTCAACGTCAGCGCAGAGCCTAGTCGGCCACCCACTCGCGTCCGACCCCGCGCTCAGAACACAACACAACACGACCCTTCTAACCCGCCACCCTCCTCACGTCAGGATTGTCGAGAATAGCTCCAATCCATGCTTTTTATTATTCTCTCCAGTCGACCGAATCTTGCTCACTAATTAGACATAACTTGATTCAATGTAATTAATCCGTTTTTCACATTCGAATTTTTATTGAGTATTTTCTTTTCGAAATATACAGCGTTCTCAATACATTTTCTCAACGTTTAATATAAATGTACCTCAAAACATATAACAAATAATGACTGAACAAATAATAATTTTAGTAAAAAGATCCCAGAACAGTGAAACCATCTGAAAGTGATCTAGAGAATTAAACGAGTAAAATCAAGTCATTTATCGCTTAATTATTCCACATTTAACAGATGTACCGAGGTCATTAAATTCATTAGAGCTCGATTACCAAATGAATCTACGCCCAATTTGCTTCGCAATTAATTTTTCAAAAGATATGATATCTCTCTTCTTCCGACATCATATAATAGAATAATAATTAAATTGCGCTTATAAATAGTGGTTGTGAAAAGATACGTGAAAAATGACGTAAAAGGTAAATGTATTTCATCATTTATATTTACACTTTAGTAAGAATGTGATCATAAATATCTCACAATAAATGTCTAACAATAAAAAAAAATTGTTGTAACTGTAACATTCTGCACAATGGAAGAAATATTAGGAACAGGAATAAATATTAAATATTAGAAATAAAAAAATTGGGGATAGAGATTAATTGTAATGCATACAATAGATACAAATAAAGTACAAATCATACAAACACATCTTATATCTTATTTATATACATTGTATACATTATATTTTCTCTTTATATACTTCTAATTGTTTTATTTTTCTATAATATTTAATATTTATTCCTTGCTAATATTTCTTCTATTGTGCACATAACTTAAAACATGTAACAATATAATTATACTAAAACGTGAAAATGTTTTGCGCGCGAAACTAATAATTTAATCGCGTAAATCAAATCGTAGAATTATTAATCGCTGCACCGCATTTGCTTGGATTACAGAAGAGCAATCCGCATTGCAATCCGTGTACTGATTTATTCAATTATCTCGGACAATGCATCGTCGATCTTCTAAACATCTATTGCTGTGAGCAGTCTTTTTATCATCCCTTGTTAAACTACATGTCAAGATGCAAATAACAAGTCCATGACATGTATTTAAGATATTCAAGATAGTGCCAATAAATATTCGTTACGCGAATATTCATGCTTCTTGTTAGAAATCAATATGTGCAATATTCTGCCTGCATAATGCAAACATATCTTTCTCTCTCTCGCTATTCGTTTTAAATTATTACAATTTATTATACTCAAAATATATAATCTTTCTCATTTATTATTTTTATTTTATAATTAGTGCATAAAATTATAAACATTATAAAAATCTTTTTAACTTTTTGTTATAATTATTTTTGCCGCTTTAGAAAGTATATTAAAAAATAAAATTAACATTAAATACATTAGCAAAATACATTTTATAAAATTTTACCTAACAATTATTTATCAAAGTCAAAGTGCTCTTCTGTTAATTGCTTGTCAAATAACAATAATTAATGCAAACAAGAGTATAATGAGATTTCTCGCTACAATGAAATTTTCGGTCAACCGTATGCACGATTCAATCCGATTGCAGCGATTAATTGTTCTTCGGTCGATCGACGAATGTCAGAGGCTTCGACGCCGATTCTCGAGTACATCTCTCCAGGGCCAATCAGCCACCGAGAGTCTCCGGGCGTCGAGTAGCGCAGCGCACGCTCGCGCAACGTGAGGACACTCGAGAGAAATTGGAACGCATCCCAAAGTATATATACGTATACGTAACCCGCTGTTACTCTACTGTACGAGGAAACAGCTCGACACTCTCGAGACGGATCGTCCGCTTTGAACCCGATGATACTGAAACGCAACTACCTAAGATGGACGATCATTTATGGATAGTTCGATACTCTATCAGACAATCTTTCGTAGAAGTGACGTTTAAAAAATGTCAGATGATCCCGGCAATTGAATTTGTATCAAATATTAAAGATAAAACATGTTTTAACCACGTACTTTGGAATGTGGATTAAAATTGGCGCGCGCGCGTGTGTGCGTTTGTTTTGCTCTATTTAGAATGTTTTGTATTAAAATTATATATGGCTAAATTGTCTAATGTCATTACGCAACGTTATGCGGTATATAACAGTTATTTACGAAGAGATTAATGCAGATCAGCGTTGTGGTGACTTCGCAAACATATGGGAAGAGAGGAAAAGCGCATCGTGCATTCATATAGAAGCGTATTAAAGTTCATAAATCATTCGCGTGAGTCTCAACGTCACGCGCGATGGAGTGCACGTATCACTTTATCGAGAAGCGAAGAATTATAAGGTTCACAGATCCATACGTAGTATGGCATAGATCGCGCAATGTCGTCATTGATGACCGCAGAGAGGGTAAAGCCACCGCTTCCAGGTGGTTTAACAGTCAAGGACGACTTGGAAACCGCGCAATCCCATTTATCAGCATCGACGGTCTTGCCGGAATCCAGGATGCTCGATCTCAGGAGGTCGCCGCCACGGGAATGACGCTGCCATCTCGACAGGATCAACGTACTCCGCGAGCATTAGGCAGAGATGGGGTAAAGGGAAGAAAGGGATTTGACTGTCACCGAGGAAAAAGGTCAACTTAAAAGAAAAAGAAAGAAGAGAAAAGAATTTGAAAAGGACAAAGAAAGATGTAACAGTATAGAATATACTGTATACTAAATAAATGTGAAGGATATTATAAATATAAGAGAGAAAAAAAAATAATTTAAATAATGTCAAAATATAATTGATCGAAAAGAGCATAAATAAGAACACAAAAATAGCGTAAAAAGAAATTGTTCGGTTTATACAGGAACGTAAGATAAAAAAGAAGATAGGGTTGAGTTCACGATAGGAAGAAGTACAAGCAAGTACAAATGATTCCAAGTTAATCTTTTAAGAGACAGTATACCGATCACATCGAGCAACGAAGGAAAAGTAAAAGGAGAGAAAAACGATGGCAGTATACGTAACACGAGTTTCACATCGTCGCTCGAGGGTTAAGTGATCGCAGGCAGGGCCAGTAAGTCCCTGCTCCCCATCCTACTAATCCTACATTGCCAAGGCAATTAACTCTGAGCGGGCATAGAGATCTCCCGGTTCAGACGTTCGTGCCTGTTGGTCCACATTCCTACTCTCCTTCCCGTTCGACATTGTTGTTCTCGCGACGATGACGACAGCGACAACGACGACGACGCCGACTCTCTGCAGCAGTGTGTAATATCGCAGAGGGTTGT
>NW_017305779.1:1844118-1860254 GCF_001594115.1 Trachymyrmex septentrionalis | reverse complement strand
TTGTTGTTCTCGCGACGATGACGACAGCGACAACGACGACGACGCCGAGTGCAGCAGTGTGTAATATCGCAGAGGGTTGCTTAGCAAGAGAACTATGTGTCTGCAAGGTATCACAATATCCTCCGATTCGCCCCCGGCTAGTAGCATCTAGCTGCCACCACTTTGCCTTCTGCAGCGACCGGAAAGATCAAACTTCTTACTGAATGCGCGAATGTGTTGGCGCGCAAGGGCGCACACGATGAAGCTTCTCATTCCTTTCTCGGATTTCCAGGATTTCCCTTCATTTCTTGTCCTTCTCTTTTGTCCTGTCTCCCTTACTCTCTCTCTCTCTCTCTCTCTCTCTCTCTCTCTCTCTCTCTCTCTTTATTTTTCTTTCTCTCTTTCTTTAACCCTCACCATTCTCCCGTTCTTTTACCAGGTATCGTCCGCCTCTGCGAATCTCGACTTAGTTATCTGTAACTAAGCTAATCTCAGTCAAGAAGTCGACCCAACCCGACAACGCAACCTCCAACCGTTCCCCCACTCGCTTAAACACGAGTTCGACCGATCCTGCCAAAGCCATTAGACTCTCTGCACTAATCCAACCTCTCC
Source organism: Trachymyrmex septentrionalis (assembly GCF_001594115.1). Classification (NCBI taxonomy): domain Eukaryota; kingdom Metazoa; phylum Arthropoda; class Insecta; order Hymenoptera; family Formicidae; genus Trachymyrmex; species Trachymyrmex septentrionalis. The sequence continues at coordinate 1,859,663 of NW_017305779.1, read as the reverse complement.
GAGGTTGTATACGTACGCGGATAGAAGTGCTCGAGCACGCTCGCTCTCTCTTTCTCTCTGATTCTTCAAAGCTAACATCAACGGTAAAGCCTGCGATTTTCGTAGACGAGTTACAGGTCGACTATCACTTTTATTAGCAGTCCCGACTACTACAGTGGGATTTTAGCTGCTGCTCTCGAACGTGCCATTTCTTAACTTAACTTGAACTTACGTGACTCTCAGGAATATGTGAACCCGAAAATTTGTAGAAATCGTGATCGCGATTAAACTTGGAGAACTTCGTCTCAAAAACTTTCTTTCGTTTAAGGTAAGAGACTATAAAAACATAACTTTATTCTTAAAACGAAAGAAAATTGACGACAAACATTATACGATACAATAGTATCATAGTATAATAAATCGACAAATGCATATTTATTTGTTTAATAGATACTAAGTAATAAACAGAAATTATAGTATATTTAGAAGTATCTTTCTGCCTGCAAAATAGTTCACTTACCTGAGAGGCGAACTAGGGAAACTAGTTTAACACAGTAACTGCTTGTAAGCCGGCATATTTCGATCCATCATTATACCAATAATCCGATATTCCTCAGATAAAGCGAAGCAACAGACCCGTGTAATCCGCCATAAACGAGAGTAAGATATTAAGAATCATTAGAGGAGCCGACGCTCTGGAACAAATGCTCTTTGACGAGCTACGCTCGAATATAAATCAAGGAGCGTTCAGCTCCCAATAAGTATTAGAATCGGGAATGAAAGAAGATGTGAGTTCGGTTGAGCTGAAGCATCGATTGCTTCGTCAAGGACTGAAAAAACTTGATTGGTGACAGATCGCGCGCTCCCTTACAAAACAAAATCCCTATAAAATCTCAGATTCTCTCGTGCGCGAGATATCGTGGAAGAACGTCGAATTACTAGTCGAACAAGCAGCGATAATGCCGTAATAATGATTACGTGTCGAAATTGTCGAACTGTAACGCGCAAATATGACATCTAATCGCCGCATTAACGTTAATTATAAGCGTAACCGATGTACGTTATGAATTCGACGATTTGGTGAACTTGTCAGCTGCATATGTAACTCACCTCGCCGTTCAGCAATTCGATCGTTTTATACGTTTGGAGTGTAGACATGTGTTATGCATATAAGTGTAATTTTTCTTACATATATCAGAAAAGAAATATGATTTCTACTACATAAAAATTATTTGATTAAAGTACTTGAAAAAACTTTTTTTTAAATAAAAATATTTTAAAACAATGAAAAACATAAAAGTGTATTTATTTTATAATAAATCTAATTATTAATTAATTAATATATTATGTTTAGAAAGAATTAGGAATTATTTTTATTTTAATTTTTAATTATCGATATAAAATATCGACAATATCATAAAATAATTTTGGAATTTTTTATATTGCGCAAAAACGTATATGCCAATAAAAGAAGATACATATAAAGTTACTTTACAGGATTTCCAGAAAAATATAATTGCTCCTAGTTCCTAATTATATCGTACAATACGCAAGTCTCATATGCACACACACAACATATTTAAAATTACCATCTCCAACAATTTTGTCTGTATTAAGTGGTCTGCATAATTAAAGCGAACGATTTTAACTTGGATACACATCATCGTGGATATTGGACGACCGGACTTGCTACGTACAAGTGTTCGCCGCGGAATATGACGGCATAATGGACGTCGCGGCTCGCATTTCCGCTGCAGCATATTGGACGTAATCCAATGGGATTGTCAGTGTGACTCGTAATGCATACTTAAATGCATTTCCATGGCTGCGCCATATTGCTAATGTGTTTCGATGATTATCGAATGGATCGAATATTTCATTTTCGCGCGCAAATTATCTCTTTCTATTTCTTTTCTTTTATCATGCACAAAGTGTTATACTTCATCTATTTTATATTATGAATCGTTATATGTCTTCTTGCTATTATTAATAATTACAATTGATTTTACCAGCAATTCTAAAACCATGGATTTTCTTTCACTCGATATTATAGATCTTATTTTATCAAAAAAGTTTATAATGGATAAATATGTAAAATATGAATAATACGTTAAATTTGTGATCGAATTGGAATTGAAACGTTTAAATATTGATACATATAATATATATTAAATTAAATTTTTTTTGTAACTGATGTTATCAATTATCACACTCACTCTTTAACAGTCCTTCTTTTAATTATTTATTTTAGATTATCAGGAGTTCTATCCTATTAATTTTATTAATATTAAATATGCAATTGTTTAATTTTTACAAATATTTTACATATTTTATACTTCATAGAGCTATGTAGTTATTTTTAGAGAAAGAAACACTTATCATTTTATTCTGTTTGAGAACAAAATGCTTTCCTTTTTGTACTTTGCATATTCATCTTTTCCCGTACGTATTCAACGCAGTTTTTTTTCAAAAATGCCACGAATCATCAGTGCACTCGTCACGATCCAAATACTTGCATTCGTCAACCGTTCGATCATTTTTTCTTGGAATATAACGACCAGTGAATTTCGCCTTTTTCGATATAAATCACGTTAAACACAATCCGGAAAGTACCCTTGAGCTTCGCATAGAATGATAGAAGGATAATCTCTCGATAAAAACAGTAATTTCATTTGATCATCTTAAAACCGATCGTGTGCGATTTCTATTTTAAATAAATGGTTATTTCTAGTATAATTCCGCAAACAATCATATTTCGATCTCACCTGAGATCAGTATACCCAATAACAAATTAATAAAATAAAATTTAAAAAATTGCGCGTAAATAAATTTATAAAGATTTAAGTTCTACATGTTTTTCTGGGATTAAACAAAATTTTTCTAGGATTAAAATTGTTTATATTAAAGAAATTGACAAAGCACAAATATTTTTTAAATTTTACCTTCATTTTACTTTTATCTATATCTATATATTTCTATATAAAATAAAAAATACGTGACATTACGATTCGTACCTATCAGAATACCTATCTCTAACGTAGGGGAATGTAATCTCTTGCAGCAAAATAGGCTGCACGACACAGATACGAGTGTTGCAGTGACGTTCACCGATTCGAAATCCAACGACTGATCTCGACCAGTGACAGTTGCAATCGCGTATCAGAAAATAACATGGAAATAACCGATTTTAATCGACATGTACATAAAATTTATCCATTGAAGCGAAAATTTTCGTGACATGATGTATATCTTAAATATGTAATTTATATAATGTCTCTGGGAAAAATTTTCTGGTTAAATCAATAAAAGAATCCAGAACGCCAACATGTTTGTGATACCAAACAGAATTTCTGTTTATAATAATAAAAAAATAGTTATTATGATAAATAATAAGAAATATTCTGTTTGGTCTCATCAAAATACCATTCCAATTAGACCTTTTGTTGGTTTAATCGGAACATTTTTCTCTGTGTGTGACGTTATATTATTTTTAAATACTATCAAATTAAAGTCGTTTCTCTTAAAATATCATTGAAGAATAATAACTGGGAGTAGAAATTATTGAAATTATTGAGAGAGAAATTATTAAATTTGAAAAATATTGCTAAAAATATAGTTAAAAAATCGGACATATTTTCTCCTATTTTCATGTAAAAATCTTTATAAATAAAAAAATTGATTAAAACAAATTATTAGAACAAATAAATGATGAGTTTAGCAATAAAGAATAGAAAAACTTCTAAATAAAAAACAGCATAACACTTCTAAATAAAATATTATTAATATCAATTTATACTTAATTATTATTATTATTATTATTAGGCGTTAGGAACTCGAAAGCTCATTGCCGCAAATACCAAATCCCGCCACTGTTCCCGTCCCTGAGCAAGATCCCTCCATTTGTGACCCTCGTACCCCATTTCGTTAAGGTCCATTCTAATATTATCTTCCCATCTACGTCTTGGTCTACCCAATGGTCTTTTCCCATCCGGTTTACCAATTAGTACTTTATATGCAATTCGATTCTCATCCATACGCGCCGCGTGACCTGCCCATCTTAATCGACGCGATTTTATGACATTAATAATATCCGGACTATTATATAATTGATGTAATTTATACTTAATAACTTACTATTAATTAAATCATCTTATATAAATGGCATATTATTCGGCAAACATTATTCGAATAAAACAGTAAAGCAGCATTCTGCCACAAAACAATATAATAAAGAAATAAGAACAATAATTGCAAAAAGACAATACATTCCATATTTGTTCAATATCTTTTTAATCTCACGTCAAGTGCTTGTCTTAAATTTTTATGAACAGTTAATTTTTAACGTAAGATTCGTGCTCCGTAAAAGTGTCTCGACGCGGAGATCTGGCGGTAATCGGGCGTCGCGATAGAGAACCGGTAATCGATGAGTCTTGCGAGAGTGCGGCGCTAAGACTCTGCGAGCGATTTATACGACGTTGACGGGGGCGCGCATGAAAGACAGCAACAGAAAATGGGTAGGAGGGCAAGGAAAGTGGAAACTATTCCACAGCTTCACCGTGCTTCGAAGGGGTAGAATATAACCGAGTGACCGAGTGGAGTCGAGGAGAGAGAGCGGCTGCGGCGAATTGCCAGGCGAAACGACTCGGTGCGACTCGGTGAGGGTGGCTCAGGCGCAAGGGATTGCGTCTTTAAAATTCGAAGCAAGTTAATTTGATTATTGCCATAACTGCGGGAAGGGGCAAAAATGTGGAGAAGGGAGAAAAGACGAAGAGAGCGAGGAATAATCCGGCTGTATAACGACGTCGGGCCTAGCTATCGCCGTCGACGTTTCCATTGTACAGCTGCTATATCGCACCCCCTCTGCAGAAGCGAGCAGACGGAAGGATGGCGGCGAACGGAGAACGGCTATACTGATTGGCCCCCAGCTGGGGCAGCAGTAAACATTCTCTAGCCTTTCCGTCGAGGCGACGGCGGTCGAGAGAAGCCGAGGAGAGGGTTGGCACACTCGTCTCCTCGCACCCTCATTCACCGATCGCCGAGATCTTCGTTCTTCTCGTATCTTCGTGGCAACCTTGCCTTCCTCTGCCGCCTTCGCCGCCGGCGAAGCCCACCATCGGTCTCCCACCCTTGCGAGCTTAAGCCCGATTTAATGGGGTGGAAACGCGCGGCTCGATCAAGTTGTATTCAATTATCCCTCCTTTCCATCCTCTAGCATCACCCGGGCCAACTATAGAGTGTCTTGCAAGAAAATTCTTTCCCTTTCTCCGGCGTACTCTTTATCCCCCTCCCTCCCCCCCCCATACCCTGTCCGGCCTTTTCTACACGCAGAATGTATAAAGTTGTTGGCAATCGAAGGGGCGACCCAAGGTCAATCTCGACGAATGATGAGAATCCATTTAATCCGTTAATTTCAATTTAAATCGCAACGCACACGTACAGCAAAATAAATAATACTTTTATAAACCCACAATTTTTTTAATCTGTCGTAAAGCTTAAAGTTGTGCTTAAAATTTTAATAAAAAATTCACATGAGTAATTGTGGTAAATAATACAATTGATATACAATTGATTAAGAGACAAAAATTTATGCAATTTTTAAAAAACTTTGATAATTAATAAGTAATTATTAATGATAATAATATATTATAACTAATAATTATTAATAGTAAATATAATGGAATTATTGAAGCAAAATGTGCTTTTCCATAAACTATTACTTTTTCTACATTAATATTAATCAAAAAAGAAAATAAAACAGTGTGGCATTACATTATGAAATCACTACATTATTATGTATATTTTTACGTCATTATAAGTTATTGAGATAAAAATTATAGAAGACAATATATTGTTATATTCCAGCAATTTTAATAAAATTAATGAAGCCATGACTATATCTCTTAATAAGTCAATTATCCCTTAATTAATCAAAAATTTACAATTATTTACGAAATTTATCATAATTAAATTTTTATTTAATTATACATATAAAAATCATTATCAGGCTGCCAGATAAACGATAAAACTTTTGTACTTGGACATGTGTCTTCTGAATAATAAACTCGCGCGTTACGTCCATTATCGTTCATCCACGTCGATAAAACAAAGCGCGAAGTGGAAACCGCAAGTAAATTCGCGAAGTGCGCACCACTATTTCATCATCCAACCACTTTTTCGTCGTTTTTCCCCCGGCATTTGCGGCATTGTTCCATCCACGTAATCCGTTCTACCGACCCGTTGTCCCGTGACCTCCTTCACCTTTACTCATTCTCGACGTTTGATTCTCTCGTTTCTCACGTTTCGTTCATATTCCAAACAAACGTACGAAATTGTGAAACTGCAACGATTAAAAATTCAATAGTCGCAAACTATCACACTGTTTTATTTGCCAAATTATCATTCGTTAACCTCATTAAGTTACCACTTGCCTTTCTCTTTACGCTGTGTTCCGTATTTCTAATTACAAATCTGCTGTAAAATATAATTGAACCTAATGAGACAATTAATCTAATGAGATTTAATAAATATGTCTTGAGATTTAATATTTTATTTATGATCTATATTTTTATTTATAATATAATTTATATTTTTATCTATAATATTTTATTTATAATTTTATTATAAATTTATTTATTTGTTACATTATATGCAATTGCGATTTAATTAAGAGATTCGGATAAAGTTTAGCTTAAAACGCAGCTTGAATGGCATGAATTACGCAGATCAATAATAAATTAATATATGTAATTTTTCAAAACAAAAATAAAAGAGAGAGTTTTACCTTCCAAATAATCTTTATTTGTCAAATAATAAGATTTAATAATTCTTTTAAATAAAGCTATTCGATCATTTTAATTGTTCGCTCTCCTTTTTTCATCGGCTGTTTGCTTTTAAATAATCTACGATTTAAAAAACGTAACTATTAAATACTTTACATAAAATAAAATTCTGAGTATAATTCTAATAGACTTTTTCGTACAAAATTCATGTAAGTATGACGGGCTTAATTGCAGTAATTTCGTAAACATTGACTTACTTATAATATAATACAAATTAAAAAATCTTAATTAAAACCTTAAAACGGTCTTAATTCCAATCTTATAATTAAAAAAATCTTAATGTCTCTGCCATTTTCATAAATGTTATGAAAATTTGTAATAAGATTATTTTTTGTTGACGATTGCATGACGATGCGGATTCCTACCTTATAACGGAGAAACGTTGAGGTTACGTATATACTTTGCGTTATCTTATCGCGCAAAGTATTATGCACGTTTTTCCTATCATTCCAAAATTCTTTCCAAAGAATTTCCGATATATCATCTAGTAATAATTTCATAATCTCACAAAATTTTCCCATCTCATCGTGCAACAAACAATATGACGGATAACAAAATGTGCACCAGATTTGCAATTTTGTTATTTTCTTTCTGTTGATATTGTTCTAAGCAGAACATTGATAATTCATTATCATTATTAAATTTTACCGTTTCATTGCAGAATCAGACAATAAACAGCACAGCAGAGAAGTCGCATGATCATTTTACAATATCGCACAAATTGTTTGTGAATCATAAGGTTCAACGAACGCACAAATGACAAGCTCTTGGCAAAACGGAGTACTCGACCGAAGTCATAAAGAACTGCTGAGGGTTGCGGCTGTATCGCTCGCAAAATTCAATCCCAATTCTTTACAACAACGGCGCGTTACCCTTCGCGCAATGCCGCCATCATCCATGGCAATTATTCGCAGCCTAAGAGAAACGTGTATATATCGATTTCGCTCGAACTCCGTTCAAATATACGATAATCCCTCCCTCGTCCACTCTCGAAATCTCCGTCCTTTTCTCTACCCTTTCTCAACCAACCACTCTCGCAATGACGATCGCGCGGCAGCTATACACCTTGCTTACGCTCGAATATGTGCCGGAGGGGTTTATGCGAAAAGCTACGTGTTTGCGTCCGTTATAGGTATATATGTGCATGCACGAGGATGTGAATATATATGTAGGTGTGCGCATGAGCGACCATAGAGCTCTGCAGCAACTGCGCCAAACTTCGAATTAGCGTCGGCGACGAACTTGGAGATTTACAGTACAACTGCACGGTCCTCTCTCTCCCCACGTTCCTTCTGCCCGTTCATGCCGCCGTGGCTGAAAGAATTACAACCCCCGTTCAACAGATATGTGCATACGCTAGGGTCGCGTGTGTATACGTATTTACAATGTGCCGTTACGTGCAAACGTGTGTGCATGTATGCACTGACGTGTGAGCGTACGCAAACAAGCACGGTCACAACGCCTCGTAGCGTAGGTAATACCTATCCCGGCGCGATATTTACGCAAGCGGATCGCGCGGTAATACCACGCGCCTATCCGCCGAGCCCTACGCATACATCAACCCGCATTCCGTTGGGTAAATCACGCCGGAAATCTTACATCGCTTCCTGATCGAACGCACGTTGCCGTAAATGAAATGGGATTCAACGCGACACCAGAATAGACACGGATGATTAATGCAACATCGACACGAATCGAACGAACGATTCCGCAATCGTAATTCCAACCCAGCATTAATAAAATAAGCAAGTCGAAGCTCGAACATGCTTAAAAAAAGATTACATCTAAATAAAAAATTTTGCTAAGAGAAATTCTATATGAATAGAAAAAATTATATGTAAAGTAAATAGAATCTTCATGAGAAGTAAAAATGTTACAACATTTTCGAGACGCCAATGTATTGTTTCAAATTAAACTGTTTGGCAATACGGATCGTGAGGATTAAACGAATCCATGTCTCTATCTAGAAGTGCAGGTATTCGGCGGTTTCCTAAACTCGGAGTGTGGCATTACATGGATCAAGTTTGTGTGCGATCGAGTCAACCGGAGCGAACTTTAGTCGCGATCTAGCTTTAATTCGCGGTGGCAGTCCGCTCGACCATGAAGAACGTTGTCTCATCAGCAGGCTATCGGACTTCGGCAAAGTCACTACGACATCCTGGGATAAATACTGAATTGACGTAGCTTTACGATATTGACGATGTCACACTTTTCGATTGCCAACTCGAGAAAACTTCCAAAAAAGATCAAAGGTCTACTATAGTGAGAAGATAGATTCTTAATCTATCTCTTTGAGGACCTGAGCTTTCTAATAATCTCATAGAAGATCTTGTTTTTTAAAGGTTTTCGGAGTCACTGAATTCAATTCCGATCACAGAATTATAAAATTTAAAAAAATGATCTAATTATCGTGAACCTCGATTAGAAGTTCTTGGTATCTTAGAGTTTGGATGTAGCTTGAAAATATCAAACATGTAGTAACCTATATGAAAGAAGATCTGATGTCAAAGAGTTTATAATCAAAGTTTGAAAGTCAATTTGAAAATCAGTACTAATTGTTTACGTAGCACTGCTTCAAAGTAAAACTGGAAACCTGGTGTCACTTTGCAATCAAAAACTTCCTATTAAAACCAAGTTGTTAATCAAATTATTTTCTTTTAATTCTGTTCGCTATATTAAATCTGTTATTAAAAATTTTTTGTTTTTAACCTCAGAACAAAACATTAAAAGAATTATCCCATAAGCCAAATTTCATAAAAATTGAGTGAGCAATTTATAAAATAAAAGCGAGTGATTCCAAATAGTGTCAACCGATCCACGATGGATTAATAGTCTCTTGAAAATAGAATGCGGAAAATTTCAATATAGATTATTAATATGTAATAATAAAAAAAATTATATTTTATATATATTAATATGTGTGAGTTTATACATATCATGAAAATATAAAAAAAAACTATTCCAAAAATTGGAGGTTTATATAAAATATAATAAATATATAACAAATTTATATAAAATTATTGATTTCCCTGATATACATAACGTATATATATTTTCTACTTTTAAATATAATTCATAAATAATCCAAGAAAGAATTGGCAGCGCAAACAAAAAGTATATCTTAATTCCGTACAGGAAGAAATTAGTTTTATTTCTCATTTTTTGCAAGGACTCGAAAAATATTCTACTCAGATATGTTTAAATCAATTTTTCCATAGCAAAATTTCCGAGATCATTTATTAAGCCATTTTATTATGTCATATCAGGATAATCCGTAAATAAAAACCATAAAAGCATAATCACGCGGACTTGCCTTTTGTCCGACGATAACTACGATTCTGTTTGCAATCAACGAAGTGTCGCGTCGCGGCATTGACGGGACCGTCCGCGCGAAAAATCCGTCAAAGTGCTACAAATCTACGTCGCGATGCGCCGATTGACAGTTGTCGAATGCAGAAAGATGCGAGGAGAGTAACTGCGCGCTCTGGAACGAGGAAAGCGGCAGTGATATATCGCCTTGCCCTTCGCGATCGCGTCCGTTTCGATAAATTCCGCAAGAGTCGGGAACCCGGCAGTCCTTCAATTTCAAATATGAAAAATCGATTAACGTCCAGCTCCATCGACAACAGACAATTTATTCGCGGTTACGTATCTGTGCAGATTATTTTTCTTATGATCGAGGAAAAGAACGAATATTTAAAACGGGTTTTCTGTATTTTGTCATCTCAAGATATCCGTACGAATTCTCATCGACTAAAAGTTGATATTTTCTTAACAAAAATGTAATTAACCATATATTCTTTTTCAAAGCTTTTCAATTTCAGTTATTTTGGTTTTAGATACATATATAAAGTTAAAGACAATTTTTTATTATCAAATTTTATAAGCTTAAAGTTTTAGGCTTAAAAATTATTTTACAAAATTATTTATTTTACAAATTTATTTCTTTTTTTTCGAATACGAAAGTAAATTAAAAACCTTGAACAAAATATACAAACAAAAATTTATTTATCATTAAAAACATCGAATAAACAAAGCCTTGAAAAAATAACAAATATTTCAAGTTTATTATTATACTGCTTATAAATGAGATGTATTTATGTTGCACAACTAGGATAAGATAGTCGTAATGTTTAACGGAGTAAACCTGATAATTTAACAGAAAGCAAGAGTTTGTAACCTTTGCTCTATTTCCCTTTACACTCTGTTGCACAATCTTCGTATGAATTTTCATCACTTCGTGTATTCGTATAATTTATATCTTTGTACCCATAAACACTTTACAACCATTATAATTAAATTAAACAATTTTTACGCCAAAACTATGGAGCTTATTTCCTCTATCAAAACAGAAAATTTGTGTGTTATGGGAATTTTTCCTTACACTCTAAATCTGAATCAGTGGATAATCTCTGATATCAGTGCCAAGTGTGCCACTGGTAATCAATGAATTAAATGTGAGATCCCTAACCTAGCTAATCTTTATTATGTGATCTAATTAACCTTATTTTAATGCTTAAATTCAATGAATATGGTATTGAAAGATTGAAATTAATATGCATATCAATATTTTAGTTATTAATGCTCAAATATTCTTTCTTTTTTAGTTAAACTTCACTGATTATCAGTACCAAATATGCCACTGGATAATTAGTGACTATTCACTGATTCAGATTTAAAGAATAGACAAAAAAAATATATAAATTTTAAGTTCATAATACAATGCGATACACTCCTCTATACGAAAAGATATAATACAAGAGAAAAATAAAAAGAGAGAAAGAAATACAGATAATACTAAACTAAAAATCGTTCTTGGAGCATTTCTGCATTCAATTTAAATCACTGGATATCTTTCATAATGTAAATTATAGTTAATACCTCACGCGGATACTTTTAACTTTGCAACTTTATGCCTAAATAATTTAACATCTCGGAGGTCCTTGCTGAGGAATTCGAAAGGGATGTCATGCACGCGTACACCTTTTATTTCTGCTGGCTGTCCGACTTTTTCGTCGCGCGCGAAGAATTTAACGCTACCGAGAAAACTGAGATAGTCTCTCTCTCTCTCTCTCTCTCTCTCTCTCTCTCTCTCTCTCTCTCTCTCTTTCTCTCCCTCCCCCTCCCCCTCCCTCTCTCTCTTTCTGTCTCTCTCTTTTCCCATGACACGGGTTCGGCCATTTCGAAGGGGATGCCTGAGCAAGTCCGCCTGGGCGCTCAGCGGCAGAGGTTTAAGACTGCGGAGTTAAGCTCGGGGCCCGGAACCGGAGAATGTGGTCTTCCCCGGGCCGGGCGTGTAACTACATCATGCCAAGAGTATTCGAAATACTCGGCGATGAAGTATGCCACGGTATCAGAGGTCTGCGGCCTGTAACAAAGCAAGCCCTCCGGGCACCGAGTTTACACACGAGCCCAAGCATCCGCCGCCGCCGCCAGCTAGGGAACGAATGCTAATGCAACCTCGAAAACTTTGTCATCGATGCCAACGACCCGTTATGAGAGCGATACGCTACCATGAAGCTAATCGAGTCGACCCAAACCTACATAAAATCTACTTGAAACATTTTGTTAAAATTCTTGATTAGTCGCCACGGCCATATATTAAATTGTGACGTTATAAGCGAGAAATAACTCGTTGAAATTTCTTTCATGCCATTTGTAAGTAAAGAACATTTTAATAAAATACAATAATAAGACCGCTTTAAAATACTTATAAAAATAGGCAGAAAGTGACCCTCAGCTTAAGCCTATTTATTTTAACTTACATGTCTTTTACGACTATTTATCTACTGACTATCAGGGGAGATAATTTTGACTCATTTTTTTAAATATTTTAAAGCGATCTCATTATTCTATTTCATCCAAATTCTCTTTACGTATAAATGGCATATAAGAAATTTCTACGTGTCATTTCTCGCTCATAACATCACAAACCAATAGAGGTTAGTCAGGAGCCTTTAATTTGAGTAGCTTAATTTGAATAACAAGCTTCTCCGCACTAAACAATATGATGATTAGAAGTCACCCGTTGCAACTTTAAAATAATATTTCCACATTATTTGTTTAGTTAACGACAGCCGTCCAATTTAAATAGATACGTACGTTAGTTATGTCTAAGATAAAATAACGATAAATGAGCAAATAAAAAAAATGCATGTAACGCTTTATGTTCATTTTTTTTTACTCTTTTAAATATGCAAAAGTAAAGATCTTACTATTTTATTCTCTACATTGATTGGCCCATTAAAAGAACAAAGGATTTTAATGTGCCATTATGGGTTTAAAATGTATTCGTTAATTTTTTATGACCTAAAATTTTATTCAGCGCCGGAATATCCGCCCGTTTCAATTAACCATTTCACTCAGCCTACATTACTTTCTATCCTGCTTTCATTTTATATTTTATATATAGTATATTTACATATTTTACACTATATTACATAATAGTTAAATATAATATAAATGTATGATCTTTAGTTATTTTATTATTTATTTAATACTATCACTCTTTGGAATACTGTAAAAATTAAAAAAAAAATTTTAAGACAAATTTAAATATTTATTAAATCTCATATTATACATTATATAAGGTGTCTCACTACCGCATTTCCTCTTAAAAACATTCTCGAGATAATTTTAAAATGAAAATTTTAATACAAAAATGTCAAGGCTACAATAGTTTTTATAATTAATAAATCAAGGCTTTTTTAAACGAGCAATTATTGTTATTCATATAATAAAATTTGTTTTTAATTAAATAAGTACAATGCTATAAAGTTTTTTGAATGTTTCGACTTACAAAATCTTTCTCAGTGAAATACTATACATAACAACATTTTTATAGTATAACCCCTTATAAAGTCAACAAACTTAATAGAATAAAAATAGCTTAAAGCGATAATTTTTATTATTGTATAATTGTAAGTTCGTTGATTTTGGGTTTTAAGGGTCATCTTTGCGTAATTCATATGTACGTATACAAAGAATTCGTCCAGAAAAATGCAATTCATTGCCGGAACGTGTTCCGGTTTCGACCCTTCGTCTTCTATCTCACAGTCAAGTGTATCTTTCGTCTAAAGGACGGCCAGCATGGCGGAACAATGCTTTTAACTTTACAGTGCCATTCAAGTGCGCTCTCTCGACCCCCAGTTATACTACAGGGTCGGTTGTTAACCCAACGCTGAGAGGGTTGAGATTTCAGGCAATAAAACCGGCGTGATTCTTCGTATTTAATTCGGCTCAATAGCAACTCCTGCTATACGGAGTCGACAAATGCACAGTCTTTGAAAATCTGTGATATTCTGATATATCAATGTTTTTTCTCGATTTGCAATGGGGTTAAATGTGCGTATATATGTGTTATGTGTGGCAGTCGTTAAAATACAAATATAACTAAGATTCATAAGTAATATACATTATAATAGATAAGTATATATCAATCTAGTAATAATTTTTTCAATGTTACACTGAGAAAAATAATCTGGTTGAATTAAATAGTAATTCTAATGGAAAATGAACGAATCAGAATTTTCTAGTTAAATCTATTAGAATTTTAGTCGGAATAATTGGAATTCTAATTGATATAATTTTTCATTCTAATAAAAATAAGAATAGTAGATTTGACCAGAAATATTGTATCAAACAGAATCCCGGTTATCTCAACTAGGATTCTAATAAATTTAACTAGAAAATTCTGATTCGTCCATTACCAACCAGAAATTTTTTTCAGTGTATCTTTACATTATACAAGATATGTAAGGACATCAATAACAAATAAAAAATAGATGTAATATGATATATTTAATTATTCTATTAAGGTCCATAATTACATCAGCAACGATAGCAAAAAAAAATAATTGCAAATAGGACCAGAGCATCAAAAAAATATCTAACATAAAAAGCACATTATTGAAATCATTGTGCAGCTAATTGGCATAAACAATTAAATATTAATTATAGAAGGAAATTGATTTAATTATGGGCCTTAATGGGTTAATATTATATTATTGTTATCAAATATATTACTTAATAATTTATTCACCCTTAAAATTTCTCATACTGTTCTTTCATTAAACTTATATTGTGCTTATATATTTATAAATTCATAATATCTCCTTTGAGTGGCAAGAAGCAAAGATTTGATACTCATTTTCAAGCTAGAAATATGCAGATATGTATGTCAAAAACGTAAAAATTAATTGCAAAGTACAGGTGCAAGTTTAACATAAATTGTCATCAAAATTTAATATAAAATTAAAAAATTAATAAATAACACTCATGATCAGACGGTAGGAAAATTCAGTTTACGAAAGTAAGACTGTGTTACGTATTCAACCTTTACACCATAAGTTCTTGCATATTAACTTGGGTAGATTTTTTAGTTAATGTAAATATGTGCTCGTTACCGTCAGCATATATAACATCTTTAATACTTGAATTTAGAGTAGCAATGCTTTCCGCAATTAGACACCGTGTTCGCAGAACAATGTAATGTTCGCAGAGTTCTCTCCAGACGCCGGAATATAATATCATTCCCCAGTTCGCCGTTTTAATATTAGATACGAGGTAAAAATCATTAAATTGTATAATATATACGTATATCTTCAATAGTGAAATTAGCATATTGGATAACAAAGATTGGCCTTATTCAAATGATGCAAATGTGATTAATATCATTTAGTCATATTATATATATTTAACATGTTCTAAACAATGATATAATAATTT
>NW_017305779.1:1826658-1844018 GCF_001594115.1 Trachymyrmex septentrionalis | reverse complement strand
AAGATAATTAAAAATATATATTAGTTATAGAATGTGAAAATAGAAGCGAAAGTAATCATATGTAAAAATAAATAATTACGGAAATTTCCATTTTTAGTAATAATATTTAAATAAATTAGATAAATTAGATATGTAATACATTTGCATAAAGTCCAATGTTTAGTGCTATCTAATTAAAATGCAGCTAATTACATTATCATCGATATATTAATATATTACGTACTCGTGTTTGATGATACCTAGAATTGACATTATTTCTATAAAAATGCATCGTTTGTGAAGAAAATACATGCATTTTATTGTTGAATAATGTTTTAAATTATTCAAAATAAAAAGTTAATTAATTACATATTATTAATAACGTTCAAAATATACGTACTCAAAGAAAATGCTAAATACATGCACTGTCTTCGCGTGCAAACACAAAGAAATTGCTTGTGTAAAAAGAAAATAATCTGATATTTCAGAGTCAATGCGGTAATCTCTGATTCGAAGAAGTTAGTTCCCCTACCAAAGCGGCCGGATATATCATATAAGTTCGTAACAATTGACCCTGACGAACAGTATGAGATAATCTCTCAACGCGCGACACTCGTTCCCAGTGTATTTTAACTCGTAAACGCAGCGCTGGTGTTACAATATCAACCTTTCGACAAGTTGGTTAAAAGCTGCCGGCATTTAATACTTTCTAGTTATCATTTATATTAATATCTTGCATGCATAAATTTGTGACAAAAAAGTATGTACATTCCAACAAAGTTCGAGCAATAAATTGTATTTTTGTATAAAAAAAAAAGTACTAGTGTGATTCTCAAATAGTAAGGGCCGGTGGTAAGAAAGTCTGGTGGTAATTATTATTTTATTTTTATGCAAAAATTATTTTATTTTATAGTATAAAAAATTATATGAATATACGAAGTTATATAATAGAGTTATATAATACTAGAATAGATACTAGAATATGTATTATTGGTACTGAGCGAAGAAAGAACACATATACAGTCAAATAGCTATGTGTCTCTTTCAATTCGCACTGCACATGCGTGATAGACGTTTTGTTTCGCACAAAGCATCTGATATACGTACATGCGAATAGAAAGAGACACATATACCGGCATTCTTATATTATTAAGATCGTTTTAAGTACAATCGTAAGATGTCATAAACCTATCAGAAAGCCATATTAGTATCTTAGGACATTACTTAACATGGTCTTAAAATAAGAACCGACTATATATACCGACTATAGAGCTAAATTAGTATCTTAAAATATTTTAATTAAGATGATCTACTAAAATAAGAACCGACTACGAATATCGACAATACCCGAGATGTGCCTGAGAGTATCCCCTTTCCCTTGCCTCCACCTCTTCTTCCTCCTCCTTTTCCTCCTCCTCCCCCCCTCTCTCAAAATATTAAAAAAAAAAATAAAAATCTATTATGCACGTCAAAAGCATTTTACGCGCAATAATACATATAAACAATATGATTTTTTTTTCCTCAAAAAATTCAAGATAACAAATGGGGATTTAAGTAAATTTATGATAAAGTCTTCATAGTCGGTTCTTATATTTAAGACCGTCTAAAGTATAGTCTTAAAATGTCATAAATCAATCACACGTTCGTACTAACATCTTAAAATATAACTTAGAACAGTTTTGAAAAATCAACTATACTGACCGACTACATCGAATATTAACCTATATCTTTTTTCTTTTTAGATTTTCAAATTTAATTTTTTGCATTTAGTTACTACACATATTACATATCTGTATTAATAGTATATAATATTACTTATCTTTACCTATCTTTATCTATTTATGTATTACCTATCTTTCTTTCTCTCTTTGCGGCTTTCAACCAGATAATAAATACCTCAAATAGATTATCAGATTACAATAAATCAGTGCAAGAAAATTTACATGCAATTTTCGACTGATTTTTAGTTCAATTTCCGCCTCTTATCTCATCAACGTACGCATAATTTAAATGCCCATTTATACGATGATTTATTATACAGATAACAATAAATAACTTGTTATCAGTTTGCTAAAATCTTGTAAACACATAATGTTAAAGTCTATTTCATAGAATCATTTTAGGCCACGAGTCATAGTTGTAAAACTAAAGTCTTCTTTCTCAATAATATCAAATATCTTTTTTATAAAATATCTTTTTTATAAAAAATCTTTTTTATAAAATCAAAATTGTATTTTTCAACATTTTTCAAAACTCGACTTTTCTTCATTTTAGTCATTGCATATTTTTGTCTAAAAGCTTCGTTCTGTTCTACTAAACTTTGCTTTTTTTTGTTTAACAAAAAAAATGCAATATATTTAATAATTTTAAATAAATCTTTTTTAGAAATATACTGTAGTTCAAAAGAAAATAATTCCTTACAAGACAAACTAAAAATGTTATTATTATATAATATATAATATGCAATTATGTCGTTATAAGAAAATTCGTAATAAAATTATATTCTTCTCGAACATATTGCACAAAAGCCTTTATTAAAGTGAATAAATTGTTATTATAACGCTAAAAAAAGAATGTATAAAACAAAATCTATAATTCAGAAGAAAGCCAAATAACCTATGAATGATTTTTCTTATATTATGTTACATAAAATAAAATTAATTATATTTTGTGATATTCATGCTGCCTGACACAATAATTTCTATCAAGATTAATTTTAATCCTGGTTCAATTAACTCTTCGTCTTTTCCTAGTACCAAAAATTAAAAAAAGATGAAAAGTAAGTTGAACCAAGATTAAAGGTAATCTACATTAAAAACAGACACTAAGCCGTACATTGATATTGATTCTTACTTTTTCTCAAAATCAAAGAGGGAGCATTTCTTACCTAAAAGAGTAGACTATAAGAGTAAGTAGAATAATCGAGGCTACATTAAAAACAAAACACCGTGAGAAACGCGTAAACGTGTTCACGCAAGAGCGACTGCCGCTCAGTCTGCTGTAACATCTCGTTGCGAACACATCTACGATAGAAGTTACGCTACAATTTTAAAAAATCATACACTTAAGTAAATATTTTTATTTTTAAAACTTTTGTTTTACAATTGTATAATATATGATTATCTGATATATTTGATTTCTATTTAGTTAGTAAATGTAGTTCTTACTTAATAAAGTCCAACAAATTTTTTTTGTTTATGTGTCTTTGTTATCGTACATTGTTGATATTTTTTAAAAATAAACGGATGGGGATAGTAGACTAACCAGAGCATGGAACTGTATGATTCATTTAGTGACGACTCTTATAGTACTTTCTCAAAATTTTATTCCTTTAAAGAGATTTATCTCAGTAATAAATGTTATATGTTTAGTTCTCTCCAATCTCGAAAACTAGGTTCATTCGACGTGTTTGTGCACGAAATGAACAAATTTTGCAAAAAGAAGCATTGTTCTGCAAAGCAAATGTTTGCGTTTGAAATATATTTTTATAAAAGTTTTATTAATATGTAACCAATGATGTAGCTTAAAATACATTAATCTTAGTCAAATTACTCCAGTCCCGAGGCTAGTTGAATCAGATGGAATACATTAGGAAAATGCATTTTTTTCATATTATAAATTTCCCCTTATTATTAAAATAATATTAGGTAGTCAAATGTATGTAGTAACTGATGTAGAATTCATTTTTCCGATAAGTCTCTTAATTTCGTCTATAAAAATTCGAAAATGAGTCTACTACTCCCTATTTGAGTAAAGTTTATCGTAAAATTAAACTGTTATAAAAATTTGTTCAACTAGACTGAAGCAATATAAATGCATTTTAAAATAATTGATCTTTATCTTAAGTCATTTAAAAACTAAAACGCTTTAAAGATATTATAAATTTAAAATTTATGTAATAAAGTAGCATAAAATATAGAAATTTGAATTTCTTAAAAGGTTTGACGGCATTAAAGACTAATATAAATTCATATTTTACGTATAAAACGTAGAAAAAAAATAAGAAGTATTACTTTGCTGCTGTTCGATTTGATCCATACTAATTTTTTATGAAGCTTTCTTTACATAAATCGTAAACATAGTACGCAAAATGACGTATTATCGCATATAAGATACACGCAGATACAAATTAACCGCACGCAATTGAACTGTGACAGCGTTGACATGTTAATTTAAGTTAGTTTAGAGAAACTTACTGTGTATCTGATATTTTCCGTATTATGGAAATTTATTTTAAAAAATTCTCTGCTGATAAATGAGCGAATACAAAATTCATTTTCGCTACTGTTTGCTGTTCTATCATTGGTCAATTCAATTACTGCAGCGTAGAAAATAACGTATATGTTGCTATTTGCAAAACATAGATCTTCATTTTGCGTCTATGAATTATTTCGCAAATTATGTAAAGACAATTTTAATTTTTACGGAATTTATTCACGATTTATTCTCATATAGCAGTTTTTCATTTAAAAAAAAAAGAATCTAGAACATATTTGTTATAACAGATTTTAATTATTTTATTTTTCATTTTTTTCTGGGTTGTTCTAAATCCAGGCAGTTGGTTTATTTTACTTGAAAAAGACGATATTTCTAACATTAATAAAATGTTGCAATGATGTAATGTTAATATTGCATACAATTTTATTATATTCGTAGTACTCATAAATACTTATTATAACCCAAACCCACAAGAATTTATTATTAAATACCTCGCATCTTCAAGTCATTCACTATTCAATCAATAAATTCTATTATTAGATATATATAGAGCAGACTTTCAAAATGCATTTTGTCCAAAATTTGTAATTTTCAGAAAATGAGAAAGAAAAAAATTACGCACAAGAAAAACTACGCACTTCACAGAAAATAATATGTCAAAATAATCAGTAGGATGTGAAATATGAAACAAATTATAAAATTTCTAAACAGTTGCTAAAAATGTTAAACAAATGCATTCTAGTTAAAAAACATAATGCACTTCGAAATGTCTACTTTTTTTCAGTATATAAATTAACGATGAAAAAATGCTTTCTGAACATTTCAGAGTAACTTATAATGAGTCTTTCAACACTAAATATTCCGACATCTCTAACTAAAAAAATAAAATTTTGGGCAAAACGCATTTTGAAAGTTTGCTCCTCATATATATATATATATATATACAATACATATGTATATATAAAACATGTAAAAGCATGTCAATATCTAGGTTCAATGTATTTCGCAAAGTAGACTAGGACCATCACGAGATCTTACCAAGTTGAGTATTTGAGATTTTTCTTATTATCTCGCAATGAAAATTATTCACCAGAATAAAAGCGCGATGTAATTATCGACTTTGAAAACGTCACATCGTCGACGTACGCCTCGGAGCGAGAACAAACGAGCACTCGCATAATGCGATTACAAAATTTCATATGACAAGATTCTCCCATCTCGCTAGAATGCACTTCGTATAAGTACAACGATTTCGTGCTCGAAAAACACTTCTCGCTTTCAGTCATAATTTTCGAACATCATGTCGTGCCCGCCTTCTCCGAGTAATCGCGTGAAAGACAAATTGAAAATATCCCTTAATCAAACTTTACGAACACGATCGCCATCCATGTCTTGTATCTAACTTTTCGACGAGGGATAAACATTTTTGACAGTTTATAACAGATGTGAGTGTCAAAAACGTTTACAAGAAAAAAATTAAAATAAATTGTGTTATACATCTTAAACAAGCTAAAATATATTCTTGTTGAAAAATTATATATTAATGAATAGTTATTCTCTTTAAAAATACTGTTTAAAATCATTTTAAAAACATAACATACATACAGAAAATGAATGTGCCAATTAGCTTTTAATTGTGCACTATTATATTGTTTACTTTAGTATCTATAAATTACGTGATTCTGTTGCAAACCCCTCATTATAGCATTTACTGGTCGAGATGTACAAAATATGCTACATAATTTAATTGCGTGTAATAATTAGAGAGGAAAATATATTTTTAAATTATAAGCAAAAATTATTGTTTAGTTGATAATAAATGCTCATATTTTAATTAATTTCTTATCATATATTAACTTCGTGCCACTTTATGTCGTTTTCTCACGTGCCACTTTATGTCGTTTTCTCACGTATCTATTACACACCAGGTATTATAAAAAATATCACATAAAAATGAACATATAACAGCTTTTTCAATAAGACATCAAAGAATATCACGGTAACAAGTAAATGTACGTATCTTCATTAATAAAAAAGTTATAGCATAAATAATAAACGAAATCTCAAGTATTCCATATTAAAAGTAGCACCAAAGAATTAATGGATTGTTATTATTAATCTCTTTAAAAATTTATTAAGAAATCAATTCTTATATTATAAAACTATAAAGTAATTAAGACTCCGAGTAGAGTCATCACAGCCATATTGATAGTAATGGGTAAAATAATTTCAAAATGTATCTAAATACATTCTCAGATATAAGTACATGCGCAAAAATGTATTTATATAGAGATATAAAACTTTAAAAGTATCTTCAGATACATATAAAATACTTTTAAATTATATGTTTTATATTATATTGTATTATAATAATAGTAATATTAAAAAAACATTAAATAAATTATTTATTAATCACTTTTGGTTTTATTGTTTTAAAGACATTATCGTAATATAATAAAAATAAAATAAAAATCCTCGTATATATCACACATGCTGTTTTTTTTTGCAAAAAAAAACTAGAAACAAAAACTAGTTTTATCACACACACACACACAATAATATTGAATTATTATATTTATCTTTATCACTTTATTTATTTTATCACTCCAATTATGATATGATACAAAAAACTAAGCAAGCGAAAATGAAATTTGCAAAAATGTAATTATCGTAAAATGATTTACAATTTAAAATGATAAGATTTAGCAGACATCATTTGTTATTAATTTTACAAAAAAGACTTATATTTGTTCAGACCTTAATCAGGAGTGACGTTATAACATATGATAAAATTGTATCTTTGCTGAAGAAATAAATTTAAAAATGTATCCAAAAATCAATTCAGGTACATTTTTTTCCTATGTTTTTGTATGTACAAATATTCAAATTTAAATATATTTCAAATACAGGTTAGATACACAAAATGTATCTCTATTCAGATATCTAGATACATATATAGAGATTACCTAATGTACATTGTACTATCCACACTGCATATGGTTAAAAGTGATAAATAACATTAATTTTTATAACGTGCTATTTTATAAATAAAAACAATGTGGATAAAATGAAATGATGACATCGTTTTAAATCAATTGTAAAAATGGACAAAAGCTATCCTTAATCCAGCCCCTCGATACTCAGTAAATAAGCGTAAAAAGTAACAAAAGACATGAAATACTTTTATTCAATGCACATGCATAACCTATTTTTACTTACTGTTCCTTTAATCACATTTTATGATTATTTATTAACTGTCAGGGGGAATAAGAACAGTTTTCGATCATTTTTACAAATGTTTTAAAGCAATCTTATCATTTTATTTTATCCAAATTCTCTTTATTTACAAATAACACAAATTAACGTGTCATTTCTCATTTGAGTAACTTTATAATATTACGATTCAATATGACTGTGGTGATTATTCAGGAGCCTTAATATTTTGAAACTATTTGCTTAGACTGTTTTCCTACGTTTATAACTACAATGCCTATTAAATTATGCCTGCTATGTAATGCATTCTGCAGATAACAAACGCATCAAACCGTCAATATTTTGCGTCATTAGCGCTTTCTCAATCATCCGAGCATCCAAACCGATCTCATCGCTCTTCGCCGTTCGTGAAAGATAATTATGCGCAAACATCGGACAGGTAAACGCAATCGTGCCAAAGTAAAGCGGATTGTTAACGCCGACGACAGAAAATCGCGTGGACCTCTTCAAACATTTGCGAATCTTCACGAGAAATCGATTGAGTTGGTACGTGACAATGCAAATCGATGATATTACATCACTGGCGAGACGATATTTTTAACCGCGTGGAATTATTATTAATATCTAACGGAAAAAAAGTGACTTGATAACGAAAATTTAACGATATTATGCAAAATCTAGCAGAGTAGCTCTTAGCTCATGAATGTAAATGATGTTGCAAAATCAACGATTACGTAATATTATAGCTGCAAAATATCAAGAGAGTTATACGAATGTTACTTATTATTATTATTTAATAACTAAATAATTTCAAATTTGTTATTATTTATATGTTAACGTTACAATGCGTCATATTATTACCATAAAGTAAGTCAAAAGTTGCACTATGCAAAGAAACAATTTATCACGATGAGACTTTTTCTCGTAAATAATCTTTTCCTCGTGCAGTTTTTTTGAGATGCTATAAAATAAAAGCTATAAAGTTCATATTGCTTTTCCAACAACTTACAGCTTAAATGGCATTTCTAAGAAAATCATACCGCGTTATGATTCTGTGTCAGAAATAATGATCCCAGTTGTGGTTTTCGCAACGATGTGAACTGAATTCCACGTTGACAAAACTAGGCAAGGCGGAAAGCGCGCGTAACGTTTCTGCACGCAAACCGACTTTGCAGAAGAACCAATTCTGCAAAACGTCATGGCGATTATTATAAAAGGGCCCCATTATAATATGTCGTAGTGTCAGCGCAAAGTACTGCCGAGTTATCGCCGATTTTCTGTACGCCCGAACGAGCACTTTGCCTGTACTACTCTCTCGCGGTTCCAACGATATTTCGCGTTCCAACGATTTCGACGCAGTACTTCGTGTTTTATTGATGGTCAAACGACTTGTGTAAAACCTGCGCTGCTATTAATTTGTAGCGGGTAAAATCAGTTGTAACCCCTCTGTAACTTTATTCTTTTCTATAAAGTTTCGAGTAAAACAACATTAATTTAAAAATTCGTGTCTTTTGTTAATATCATTATTTTTTTTTCTTTATAAAATAAATAATCCTGATAAAAAAGAGAAAGATATTTCGATGTTTATTTGAGAATTTTGAATATGTACTTTTATACAACTCACATTATAATTTATGTAATTTTTATAATCAAGTGTTCAGTTCCTACTGAACTTTGATTAAAGAACATAAAAATATTGAAAAATGATTTTGAAATAATTTTTCAATATTTATAAGCTGTTTAATTAGCGAATAATATTGCAAAATTCATCAAATGCATTATTACACTGTAATTTTTCAACAAAAAGTAAAATAATGCTTTCTAAAGCAAGTATATAAATAATTTATTATAAAGAAAAACTGAAAAGACAATATAGTACTCTTTAGATTAATGTAATCTAAGCCTTTCTATTAGTAAGTTATATCCATGGATGGTTCATACTTGTTACACGTGCATCACGACCAGGATTTTTCGCGATACATCTTCACGCTATTTTGCCAGTGAATTTTGTAGACAGAAGGATCTACGAACGTAAAGGCGGTTCGTTGAAAAAAACGATGAAGAGAACTCGGAAAATGGTATGGGAGTGGGAAGGTAGCATCCCCGCAGGCGGTCGCGGCGACGTTATTTATTGCTCGGGCCGATGAGTGTCATTTAAAATTTCGATATAAATTAATTTAAGGGGGTAAAGGGGGTTTCCAGGACGGTCGCAGTGGTACGGGGCGTAATGGCTCGGAAAATGAAGTTCTTGTAGCCTCGCCGAGAGAGAATCTCGCTCGCCGTCAGCCCTCCGCCTCTCCTGTCCTCCGCTCTAGCACCCTTGCGCCTCTTCGCCACCTCGAGCGTGTGCCGTCCTCCTTCACCGCTCCCTCCCTCCCCGCCTCGTGCCAACCTTCAACTTCATCCCCTTTCATCCTTCCATCCCCGTACCTCTCTGCTCTTATACCCGGTCTTACCCACTCGCTCGCGGAGACTCAACATTGCCTGGTGAAATATCCCTTTGCCTCCGCTCCGCCAAGCTTCTCCATCCACGCCCAAGCACTCCGCCTCGCCATTATCTTAAGTAAACAGACTACCTGCGCGCCGGAGAATTCCAGATAAAGTCACATGTTATCAAAATCCACCCCCGAGCCGCCCCCGCAACCCTGCCGTTCGCTCGCGGCCGCCCTCAAAGCGTCCTCCGAGCGCGTAGCCTGTCGTTAATTCCGTTAAGTCGCGGCCTTACGTTCAACGCGGCAAGCAGCCTGCGAAATCGCTCGATTCCGGAGAACGACAGTGCGCCGCTTCTAGCGGAAGTCGAGTGTGTCCTAATAAGGAATCACGAAATGTGATATCGGCATTCGCTCAGACGGACTTCCTCCCTTCCGTTTGCGCATATTGCGATTAATCAAGAGACATTTTCACGCCGATAAGATTTCACGAGAATATTCGCGCAACGAGAAGATCAAAGTTCTTATTCTCTTATATTATCGGCGTGTCACTTTTGAAAGGGATTTAAGAAGTCGAGCATCTGCATAATTTTCGATAGAAATTTCCCGACTTTCCGATTTTTCAATTGACACATTCCATATACTATATATAAAATTTACTGAGGTTATTTACACTGTAAAAGATAAAATGTTAATTTTAATTTAAAGATATATAGTGCATGTCTCAGAAAGTCTACGTCTTTAAGTTAACATTAACATTTTATTTTTTACAGTGTAACTATACATAATATGTTCTAAATAAGATTGTAAAGTGTGGCCAGATTTTGGGCTACTTTTGTATTATATCACGTTGCATTAGCTGGTTACACCTCTGTGTCGCCAATATAGCGCTAAAATAGTCCAAAGTACCTCAAAGCTATTTATACTAGACTGTATTATATTATTAGTTCGTTACGCACGAAATTTAAATATTGCAAACTTTTATAATTAAAGTCACCGCTAAATAAAGTCATAACTAAAATTTGTTCGCCAAGATGACATCTGAAGATAGCCCAATTGACTACAAGTAGTCCACTCTGGCAACACTGTTATAAAGTAGATTACGTTATATATGTACGTGATTAAAAATATAAAACGGAAAATTTTATGAATTTAAAGTCAATCTTTTTCAGACAATATTATATTTAGTGAATTATGAAGTAAATATTATAACTTCTTAACACGTGCCAACTATCTTGGTAATTATATTAATATAATTAAAATTACTCTTTGTTCTTTTTCTTGCTTTATGAACGAGATATTCTCAAAATCAATACGAGTTAATTACAAATAATTTGAATTTAAAATATTTAATTACAAAGAATTTGAATTTAAAAAGATAAAAATTAAAAAAATAGTTTTCTATGTGCATTATGATTATAACTAATTTATAGTAATCGAGAGAGAATTTCACTTCTGTTTCTTCACATCGAGCTTGAGAAAAAAAAACACAAAAAGATATAAATTAATCAAAAGATAATAAATTCTTTTTCGGAACATAATTACGATGCAACGGGAATGAAAGTAACAGAAATTCTCGCGTGGGATTCTCTCGCATTCAATCTCTTCAACCTCGGGAGATCGTAAGTATTCCCGGGGTGTCTAGGCATGTCGCATGAGGCCAAGAATTGTCGGTATGTGGCTCCAGTGTCCTAGTATGGCCGCTACAATCAGAGTGGCACGCGCCCTCGACCACCCCACCCGTCCTCCGTGTAGCGTCCCAAAGCTTCCTTAACCTCTCTCTAGAACCTCCCCCGGGAACCTCGTCCACGTCGACGACTAGACTAACCCCGAAGAGCGATTCCCCAGCACTTCAGCGATTCCCGAGAACGCATCCCCGCCCATGGTTGTCCCCTGGCCTCTTAACCCTCTATGCGAATACCCAAAGACGAGCGGCTGGATACCGGATGCACACCGTCGCATGCATTCCCGCGGATACGGTGCATATGTCACGGAGAACGCCAGAAATCGGTTCGTCCGCAATCTAACCATACCGGTGCGCGCGCTATTCCTTCGCTTTTATTCATTTTATCTGTTTATTTATTTTTCTTATGAATAACACAATGTCAAAGATCTCTTGACAAAGTCAACAATTACTGTTCAGTGAAAATTGCAAATTAGTGTTACTAGAGCTATGTATATCTCGAACACTGTTAAATGTAGTGTCAAATTTAACTTAACGTGAATCGCCACTGCTCTTACTCAATCATATCGTTATTTTATATATAATTATTTTATATAATTAAATCAATGATTATATTTGATACTACAGTGTCAAATTGACATAGTGTCAAATTTAACTACCGTTTCGATAAAAAAATAACAATATATTTAGTAGAAGTGATTCACGTTAGATTAAATTTGACACTATAAATTTAACAGTGAAAAGCAAATTCTTGCTAAAAGTCTTAGTTCTCTTAACTCTTAAAAAAATTTTTTTAATATGATATTGAAAAGTACTCAGTTAAAATGTTTAGTAAGACTTAATATTTTTTATCACAATGTTTTACAAAGTATCGCAAAATAAATTGTTTTATTTTTATTGCTTATTAATTTATTATCAATGTATAAAAATACAATTTATAAATTATTTCTATTTATTTTAATATTGATTCTATTTAATTTAATTAATCTATTTAATTAATTTTTTTATTATTAATTCTAAATGGATCTATAAAAATAAAATGTACAAGTTGCTCCTATTTATTTTAATTTTTATTTTTATTTTGCTTAATTTAATTGTAATCTTACTTAGTCACAAGTTCGGAATATTAATTTAATACAATAAATAACTGTCAGTACGCCAAACACTATAGTGTCTCCTGACAATGTTTGTAAATTTACTCACAATCTACATTTTTCATTACTACAGCGATAAAAATTTAAATTAGTGTCACAGCAATTTTTTACATATATTATTTTTTAAGGTCTCTAAAATTGTTAAGTCATCAATATAAATCTTCTTTATAAAATAACAACAGTAGCTTCTGTAATTTCAATTGAATCAACTACTGTTGTTATTTTAATACTTACAAGTTAAAGCATTTAACAAAAACACTAAGTTTTGCTTTAATTGAGTACTTTTCAATATTATATTTTAACAATTTTGACATAATATAACAAAAAATAGGATTGAGAAAGAAAAAATCCACAAGAACAATTTAAATATATGTTAATTATAATATTCTAAATTCGATTATATGAACTCTGCCACTTAACATAAATAACAATTTACAATTCACATTCTTATTTATTTGTTTATGTTATAAATGATATACATACAAAATAATTA
This sequence comes from Trachymyrmex septentrionalis, assembly GCF_001594115.1. Classification (NCBI taxonomy): domain Eukaryota; kingdom Metazoa; phylum Arthropoda; class Insecta; order Hymenoptera; family Formicidae; genus Trachymyrmex; species Trachymyrmex septentrionalis. The sequence goes on along the minus strand of NW_017305779.1, from coordinate 1,830,848 downwards.
ATTTTATATGTATAAACTGATGATAATTTTGTATGTACGGATTAAAGTCATAATTTTTTTCATTTTTTTTAAATATAAAATCGTAAAATAAAAAATCTTACAAATTACATAGGCTTAGTCCACTTTCACGGAGCTAATTCTAATTTTGCAGAAGTTTGTAGTCTTATTTATAAAATTTTCTATTATATATACATAAATTGCGTGTTGATGAAATCTCAGTTTTATTCAATTGCCCCATCTTGATATGTCGTGCGCAGAATGTTATTAGACGGTATAAGCTTACCGAAGCACAAAAATAGTAGATATTGTATCTTGAGACGTCGTAAAGAAAACAAAGGAACTTGAACGTTGGTATTTAAGAATTTTCCGTACTTTTTCCTCATGATTATGGCCACAGCATGGAACTCATGGCACGCCTCCCATCCCCTTCCCGTATAAACCCCGAGAGAACGCATTCCCATCTATCCCTCTGCCCGATATCATCCCGTATATCCAAGGACATCCAGCTGAATACCAGAGGAACACCATGCCATACATTCTAATGAAAACAGAACAACCGCCAGTCTTTTTTTATGATATTCCTCCCTTGAATGCATAATATCTAATATTGCTTGAATGCAAATCATACTTTGTTTATTTGTCAAAAATTATATCAAATCACTTTCCAATTAATTATTCATTATTAGTTATTGGAATTAGTCAAAGCAATGTTATTATATATAAAAGAGAATTATTAATAAATTATTAGTAAATATCCAAGCCGAATAACAAGTCATTATGATACCAAATTGATGTAAAAATGACTCTAAAGTGATCATTAAGTCATTTTTCAATCATTCCTGATTCATTTTAATAATCATTTTGACGTTATCATGACTTGTTGTTCTGCTTGGATATATGCTGAAAAAAATATAACAGCTTACAAAAAGCAAATTTAACATTTTAATATTTTAAAATATATATACTTCAGTTTAAACTTTAAAAAAATCCTTTAGACAGTATGAACATTTAGGAAACGTATATAAAATTATATAGAAATATAATTTAATAAATGTTCGTTTGTGAGAACATAAAATTAGAAGCTGTATAGTGTCATTGAAATGAGACACATATTCATACATGTTCTTCCATATAAACTTTTATAATTGTATTTACTATAAATTCCGAGATATTCCATTGTTCTCGGTTTCGCCAGGAAAGTTTAAAGTGTCGCATACCCATAATGCGTCCAATTGTGAAGTTGTGTGATCACACGATCTCAATGCCATTTGCTTAGCTTACAACAGCGCCGCATAAACATCATGAATAATACCGAATATGTATATTACTTCGTAACTCACCGCAGCGGCAATCACTGTCCCGATTATCTCCTGGTCCTTCCGTTTTCTCATCTCTGCGTAGATAGTTCCCAGTTCTCGTATCCGGGCCGCTTTCATCTCGTTTCAATATCCGGGATTCTGAGAAAACATGCACAACGAAACCTTGATAATGGCAACGCAAAAAAAAATGATTTTCCATAAAACTAATTTGTGCCAACTGTGCCAATCCTATCGAATCGCCGTGAAAGACTTGTGATTTTACATTAGAAAGAAGTTATAGATAATGAGAAATGCGTATAATGTAACATTAGATACCTATTGACGCCAGTTTGTGAATATTTTCCAAAAATTCGAGCCACAAAATCGGACGCGCGTCCGACGCGTCATTATCCCCGAAAAAAGCGCGCGATTATGGCGCGATTGCGCGATCTTGCGGTCATCTTCATGTATTACCGATCGTGATTTCACGCTCTGATGATAAGCGCTCGATTCGCTACTCCAAACGAATAAATTTATGTAATGAAATGAATAATTAAAAATTAAAATTAAAAATAGCTCCAAAGATTAAATCGATAAAGGAGGGTAAAGCCAATGAAAACCGACACAGTTGTACGTTCCTAATTTTTTTCAGAATTTTTATACAAATTCGAACATTTTTCAGAAATACCCAGATTTACATCTTTTTTATATATAATAACATTGCTTTGACTAATTATAATAACTAATAATGAATTAATTGGAATGTGATTTAATATAAATTTTGACAATTAAGCAAAGTATGATATGTGCATTCAAGCAATATTAGATATTATGCAATTAAGGGAGAGATACCATAAAAAAAGTCTGGCGATTGTTCTGGCGGTTGTTTTCATTAGAATGTATGGTATGGTGTTCCTCTGGCATTTCAGAATTTTTCATACAAATGAATTCTAAAATTTCTCATCCCATAATTTTTAAAAAATATTTTTTAATTTTTTAGATTTTATAACATTTTATCAGAAATTATACTTACAAAAAATCTTAGAAAAACTCTTAGAAATTTTACAATATTTTATAATTAACATATACGAAAAATTCTGAGAAAAGATGTAGATTTTCTAAGAAATGTTTCAATTCGTATAAAAAATATGAGACAGTTATAAAATTATATAGAAAATTCTAAAAAAAATTTTTACCAGGCATGTATAATCGAAAATAATATAAATGTCAATCACCAAATACAAACATTTTGATAACGCGATGTGATTATAACTATGTCTTGAGAGCTATGTTGTGAGAGAACGTTTCTCATTCGCAATATTTATAAGTATAAAAGTTAAACAAGCAATATTAACGCAAAACTCGACAATACAAAATTATAACTCATAAATTTTGTATCGTCGAGTTTTGCGTTGGTATTTATTCTGTTTAACTTTTATACTTATAAACAAATTGCGAATAAGAAACGTTCTCTCACACGTTTTCAAGACATAGTTATAATCACATCGTGTTATAACAGATCATCGTTATGCAGTACAATGTAAGTTTTATCTAATGATACAATCAATTTCAATACATTGATTCCGAATAATATTTCAAAAATTTCACATATTAACTGAATTTTAGTTAAATGACTGAATTTTTGTTTGAGTATCCAGCTAACAATAAATGCAGCAGACGATAATGAAGTTCTTAATTTTGGATAATAGCTTAACGATGATTTATTGATAACATTTTGCTTATAAATTTTATATATTATTACAAATACTGTCTAAATCATATCATGTGTTTCGACAAGTTATTGTCTTTCAAATGAATCGTTGCTTTTAATTGTAACATTGAGAATGATCCAATTAGGGTTAAAACGTTTGTGATAATAAACTTTTGTTTTTTAATAACAGAGCATTAAGATCTGGCTTTGCGCGCGCGCGCGTGTGTGTGTGTGTGTGTGTGTGTGTGTGTGTGGCTTGTAGCTCTATACTTATTATTAATTTAAATTAAAAATTAAAGAATTAAGAATTATATTTTTTTTTTAGGTAAAAACATTCTGCTTGTCAGACAAATTCAACATTGCTGCAAAGATGGGAAAAATATATGAGCGCCGTTTGGAACAGCCAACGCCAAATGTGTCTTTAGGAGAAATTATTTTAAACAAATTGCGCGAGAACAACAATCATATTTATGCAGTATGTGCCACAATTACAAAACGCAGTAGCGATTGCCAATTATGGGCTCATCGCTTGCTAAATAATAACGCGATGTAATAATGGTGTTTACAGTGTTTTTTCATAATGCTATCGATGCTAATCACCGGAGACAAAATTCATGAATTTTAACTCTAAATTTTTCTTGTCACATTATGTATCTTTTATAATAACTGATCCCCGACCCATTCATGTAGTATTTGTCAATAAAAAATATATTTTTCACACTTTATGTGTTGTATAAATATTGCTTAAAACTTCTTTCGTACATTTATTCAATTCAATCCGCATCGTAAAAAATTGTCAAAAATTTTGAGCAATATAACCCTTCAATTTCTTTAACGTGTAAAATGAAAAAAAATTGTTTATTTTGTCTAGACTATCTCATGATTATATCGACTTTATATATAATTATAAAGAAATATTGTTTTTTTTTTAGATAGACGGACCAACCGGCAATCAAATGACATGTAGAGAATTACTCGAGAGAAGCGTGAAGCTCGCAAAGTTCTTGCAAAGATACGGAATAAAAATTGGAGACAGAGTTTCCATTGCAACTGAAAATCGATTAAATTGGTTAATACCAGGTTGCGCCATTTCTTATCTTGGTGCTATAATAACACCGTACAATCCTTCATATACAGAATGTAAGTAAAAAAGTATTATTAAACAATAAATTATACATATA
>NW_017305779.1:1800565-1826558 GCF_001594115.1 Trachymyrmex septentrionalis | reverse complement strand
TGTATATTTATGCACATATTGTGTGTGTGTGTGTGTGTGTGTGTGTGTCATACATATTATTTCTTTATAAAAGTAGTCATGACATATATATCTAATGATGTCATCTGATATGATCTATATCTTATATCAACAAATATAACTTGTTTGTAATTTAATTTAATTTAACTATATGAGTAATTATTGATACAATAGCTGCCAAATTTAAATGCTAATTAATTTTATCGTTTAGATGAATTCCAGCACATGTTAAGCATTGCGAAACCACGTATTGTCTTCGTGTCTGAGCGCACCGAAAGTGTCCTCGCTAAACTCCTACCACAGTTATCCTGGAAAATAGAATTAATACAACTGGATGATCAATCACTCACGGCAAACGTCCGTACGTTGACGGATATCTTAAATAACGAACCAGATATAAACTACATGGAATACAAACCTGCAGATATCGATGACCCCAGCCGTCATCCATGGGCTATTCTTTCTTCAAGTGGAACCACAGGATTGCCTAAAGGAGTAACGCTGTCTCATAAAAATCTAATTGCGTTTTTAGTAAAAATGCGGCAAGTTTTATATATATTCTTTTGTTGACATTGATCATTGATCAACATTTTTTAACAACAGTGAAATTAATATGAATTTAAAGAGAGATCTAAATATAACATAAATATAATTATATCATATTAATTATTTAAAAGTAAAATTTTCAGAATATCTCTAACTAAAATGTTAATGCTAATTTTTAACTTTATAATTTATTGCAAACTGTATATACAATTATGCGAAAAAACAAAGTGCTATTTTCTCACTCGAAAACGTAGTTAAGGATTTGATTCTATAACTCAAATATAATTTTAAAACGCAGCAAGCCCGAATACTTGGACGCAAGAAGTGGCGATAAAATGTTGATGCTGTTGCCGTTTTATCATGGTTACGGGATAGGCACGATGATGATCGGTCTTATCTCGAGGTGCACCATGATCATAATGTCCGCCTTCGAGCCGAAACTCTTTCTGACTCTAGTACAGAAATATAAGGTCACCCATCTACCGGTCGTGCCGCCGATTTTGACGTTCCTGGCGAAACATCCGCTGGTGGATAGATATGATTTTCGCAGCGTGAGAGAACTCGTCTGCGGAGCGGCGCCGCTCGGGAAGGACGTAAGTTTTCTTCTGTCCTCGTAAAGTTTGTCGTTCCTCTATCTACCGATCCTCTAACCCCTCCTCGGTCAAGTTATCAAGGCAAGAAAAGCAGCCATCGGTGGGACTAAGTGCCGAAGTGAGTCCTTGATGTCGCGGCTGCGGCGAGAGGAAGTCTCAGAGAGTCGAATTTTCACTAGACATGGCTCGGGGAGTAACTTTATCGCGTTCGTTTTTGTTTAACCAGTTTACAAAGTAGCTAAGGAGAAATAGAAGGAGAAGAAAATAAAAGGCTGCATCGCGAGTTCGCAATCGCGTCTTTCGGAAAATGTGAAACTGATCTCTTATCGGTAGACGAGATAAAGGGAGGAAGAGGGCAGGGGTCTCAAAGTTTCGAAGACCAAACATGTCTCTGAACTTAAACGTCTCCTGAATGCTGTTTTCTTATAGTTGCCTTTATCTCTCTCATAATTGAGGCAATACAGAAATACATTGAAAATAAGAAGAATATCATAAAATATTTGTATATTAATTTTTATATTGAATGAAATTTATCCTACTAAATTCTGTTTCTGTAATAATAATTATAAAAATAATTAAACACAAAATAAACAAAAAGTTTGGTTATAAGGTTTTATTAAATCATTAATAATGTATATTTAAAAAAAAATTTTAAACTATTATTTATATTTTATTAAATGTCAAAAATATAATTAATATTCAACATAGCCACCTTTAGTTTTGATAGAAGCTTTAAGGCGCTTCGGGAATGTATTAATATAGCCGCGCATCCTACCACGGATAAATTCTCCCAGGCAACCAGTAGAACGGTTTTTAGTTCATCAGCTAATGAAAATGTTTTGATGCAGAATCTTTTTGATATATAAATAAGTATATATAGCTACATTTCAGAATTTGTTTTTTTAAATATATGTATGTTAATTATCGAGGTAGCAACGTGATATTATCTGTTATTATTTTTACATCAAAATGACAGCATCAGCTTGCCCGGGTAATGATTTAATTTAAACACAAAAACCTTTGTTACATAAACTTTTTGTCATCCTAAAAATGACATCCTATGACGGATTCCAAAGACAATATTACATAATAATATTAATGTGTAAAATTAATATCCTCAGATTATTTTACAAGTTAAGTAAATGTTAATTTTTTTGCATTAATTAATTTTAAATTAAAAAATTGAAAAGAATTAATCGACGCTTGCTCAAATTCGAAAACAATGGTGAAATTTAAAGTAACTTATCTTTTCTTTTTCTTCGCAGGTTGTAACCGCCGTAAAAACTCGCCTCGGCATAAAATACATTCGCAACGGCTATGGCATGACGGAATTATCGATAGTGAGCGGTGTGAGCGGGCGCAACGACGGCGATAATGACGATTCGTTTGAGAATCTAGGAACCGGATTACTTGTACCTGGTTTTCTCGGCAAAGTAGTCGATCTTGAAACACAAGAAACGTTGGAGGCCGGTCAGGTGGGCGAGATCTGCTACATGGGGGAACAATTGATGCTAGGTTACTGGAACAACCCTGAGGCGACCAAACAGACCATCGACCAGGATGGATGGCTTCACACCGGTGACATCGGCTACTTCGACAACAAGAATAGGTTGCATGTGATCGATCGTGTCAAGGAGCTGATCAAGTACAAAGGCTACCAAGTCGCGCCGTCAGAGATAGAAACCGTCCTACTGTCGCATCAAGCGATAAAAGATGCCGCGGTCACCTCCAGACTCGATGAACGTAACGGAGAGGTTCCAGTGGCCTTCATAGTGAAGCAACCCGATGCCACGATCACCGCCCAAGATGTGCAGGAGTTTATCAAACGTGAGTTATCACTCAGTCCTGATCCTTTTTGGCATCTCTCGCAGGATCATTAAAATATCATCCATTTAGGACATTATTCATTTCTCTCACTATGAAAGTTTTGGGCAAGTGCGTACTATTTTATTCCATTTATAAGTAATAGGTACTTCGTTTGACTCTTCATCACAGTGACATTTTAATTTTAGATTTTCTCTACACTTTGAACAAGTTTAAAAAAAATTAGTTAAAAAAACATATCAAAGCGGATTCAAAAAATATTAGAGGTATATAGATTGTTAATAAAAAATTATAAATTTAATGAATTGTTTTCAACAATGTAAAACTTATTTAGTACGAATGCGTTATCGCATTTAAATGTGTAAATAAAACACAGTGCCAAGAATGAATAACGCATGATACAGTGGCAGGATTTAACATTGCGTTACATTATTAACGGCATTATTAGTTATTAGCGACGTTGTATTGTAATAATATTAAATGCTGTGATTAAAATTGTTAGTTATCTCTACTGTCTCTGTAATTTAAATGTACGGCATAGTAAGAGCGTGGAAATATTCCGCCCCGTCTTGACATTGCATTTTAATAGTAAACGCGAGCCGAGCGACGACCTGTATATACATTAACCGAGCAATTCAATTTATCTTGCAGAGAAACTGTCGGAGCAAAAATGGCTGCATGGCGGGGTGCAATTTGTCGATGCCATACCGAAGAATCCTTCCGGCAAGATCCTACGTCGCGAACTTCGAACAATGATCTCTAAATTGTAATAATAAAAATCGCAAAATGAACTTGTTACAAGTATAAATCTCCTTAAATAAAAATCAAAAAAATTAAATCAACAAAATATCATAATTTATAATACTTTTAACAACAAGAAAAAATTAACAATTGTTCAAAAAAATGTGCCATAGCGTGTATTAAGAATACTTTTGTGTTAACGAACGTCTCACTGCGAAGAAGAATAATTAAGCGCGGAAGAAACGTTGCAGAAACGTAAATTTATTGCAGCTTGTTGTCACGTTGATTAATTCATAAGTAAACCGTTGAACAACCGTGGCCGATTAAATACGAGCGCTTGGTGGACCAGTTCTACCCTCAAAATATAACAGAAAGGTACAGCAAGAGGGTGTTTCGAATTATATTACATAATATCACTCTTGCGCCAACCTGCGATGCTACGAAAATAAGCGAAGAAACCTGTTGCGTTACATATGTCGACGAAAAACACATATACAAGCACATATACGCGCATGTTCTCATATTTCATCAATATCTAACTACTTTCTTCCTTTGTGACGATATAGAGCTTTTTATCGATCCTCATGTGTTTTCCAATGAATCTCTTATAAATGAATCTCTTATAAATGTAATAGATAATATTACATCTATATGAAACCTACACAATAATTCAGGAAATATCTATGACAGAATTATCTTTTTGAATAAATAATAAAAATTACAATAACTGCCTTACTTTGAAATATTTCGTGTTAAATTGCCAGCAGTAACAGTCTTCCATCATTTTCTATTCATTGACAACTTCACTTTATAACAAGTAATTTGATATAATACGGTAGATGTAAAAACTGATAAGGCTTTTATTTGATAACTACTCTTAAGCCTAGTTTTTTTCTGGTTAATTTGTGATTAAATTTAACTTGTGATTAAACTTATAGTTAGCCTTAACTTGATGTTTTATTCAATAGGCTTTATTTGTCATGATGTCATGAAACATCATGACTAACTACAAGTTATCCAAATAATGAAAAATCGAGTCTTAGGCCTATCAGTTCCACAATTTATAATTAACTCTTAATTGAGGTTCAATTCCTCATCTTTTCCCAATTCTAGAATTTTGGAAGAGACAAGAAATAAGTAATTAATGGCAGTATCGGTTATACATACGCGCAGGTTTTATACATATAAACAAATTATGACAATACAAAGATACCAATCTGTCGTTAAAAGTTACAGAATAGGAGCCTCAGTTAGACTTTTTTTAGATGAATTCAGCTGATATTCAAATGCATGTCATGCATTACATAACTGAAGTTCTAGTTCTTCCTCACAGAATTTTTTTTAGCACAAACAGGTTGATTTTGAAAAAGAAAAATTATTCGACTTTTGTTCGTCTATTCTAAATAAATTCTGCGAATGATAATTGATCATAATTGATAATGGCTGCGTCACTTAACGGAATAGTTAACCATTATCGGAAAAGTGCGGCACGAATTGCCGGCGGTTTCGACGAATCAACGGGATTATCGATGTCCGGTATCGGAGAAATTTAAATTTTACGCCGTGGACACTCTCTCGTATACGGTCCCCAGATAGTCGTACGTGAAGATACGTATGTGCACACGCGCATAGAATGTGCACGCATACGCGTATGCATCCGTCGACAGTTATGTGTACGTGTTCATGCCTCGCGTTCCTGTTGATTTAATTACGACGATTGGCCTGACAAATCTAATTGACGTGCATCAATTATTTGAGCCGCGTTCGAAGGCCGTTTAATTCCCTATCCTCTTCCTGACGAGGACACGGTTTCGCAGTAATCCCATTTTTCAATGTATTCCTCATCTTTTCCCAATTCTCTCTCCCAGGCTCTCTCTCTCTCTCTCTCTCTCTCTCTCTCTCTCTCACTCACTCACTCACTCACTCACTCACTCACTCATTCTTTGCGAAATTTCGTTTGTCCTTGTGTCGTTGAGTCGGCAACAGCCTCCACTTAGGATTTAATCAGACTGGACAGATTTATAAAAACTAAGCTTAAATAAATATTCTTCTAGAATTTTATTATTGTGAGTTACCGCTGAAAAATTATTGGTGCAAATAATAATAAAATATTTAATTTTAATTTTTCGCAATAATTTATTTACAGTTTATATTTTAAATGATATTTATATTAGAGCATCATTATTAAATTAATTATTAATTTAAATTATTATATACTTTAAATATAAATATTACTTATGTGAGCCTCTGCGGTTGTTAGGGTATTAATAATATATTTACAAGATATGAGTTTGTATTTGACTTTCGCATTGAAAAGGATCAAACCCAGAGTTGAAATCCACAGTTTGCAGTTAACTCCGTAAGTATATTCCAATTGTTTGCGAATTATACCTTATTGTCTGATAAATATATTATTAGCGCATATTAGCAAATGCACCAGAGGCTTATTTATATAATTTACTTATATTCGATTATTATTAGAGCTGTTTTTATTTTAATTATTATTTTATTTCAGTTTGTGATTACGTTTCAAGTCCGATAAATCAAATCAGCGCAGTGCACAGTTTATAGGACTGAAAAAAATGTTTCAAAATTTAATTTAAAAATTTATATATGTATATTATTAAGCACAGTAATCCGCTTTTGACCGAATTCTGGGGATTCTTTCTCTTATTTGTATGTTAAAATATTTAAGATTAATTATAATTGAGGAAAAAACAATTAAAATCATTATCCTCATCGATATGTATAGCTTAAATAAGTAAATTACAATTTCTTTACGTATAACTATCTCTGCAATGAAAGATATATATGGTAGAAAGCGTTGAGCCCGTTTCATAATTTGGGATATTCGTATTTGCGTACCGTTGAACATCGAACGAATAATCCATAATCGCGTATTTGCCGCACCCAATCGTGCCTAATTATATGAAACCAGTCTGTACACGGTGTACGATACTAATGCAGCAAATTATCTACGCGTACGCCGTTATTGGGATCACCGTGACATACACGTGGGTTCGACTACTGAAATCTGCGTATTTAGATGAGGAGGGTTCGCTAGGGGTCGAGGCCAGCGATAAATTACCGTTGATGGAACGAATTTTCAAAAGCGTTACTCGCGGCTTACTCTTAGCCGGATTACCGCTTCGTTTAAGCGGCGAATTTTCACTGTGCGCATTCGCAGATTTTATAAAATAAAAGCCACGGTTATTTTCGCTTGATGAAGGGGATACCTCTGAAACTGCAATGCGGACTTGCGTACAGTACATGTCGCCTGTTTTAAAAGTTCATTTTGAAGGGTGATTGCAACTCTACTGCAAACGCCCTTCAAAATGAGCTTTAAAAAAAAAAAGCAAATTCACATCTTATTTAAACTTGATAATTTATTATAAAGTCAACCGTTTTATCTTGCGGTAAAATTGTCTATATTGAAAACGAGATTGTTACGAGGCAGTAGTCGTAATATAACAAAATATCACATCACAATGCGTAGCGCACGGATGGAACATTCGTCTCGAGTGCGCGCGTGCACATACATATATGAAATACTTGGATGTACTCAGGAAATGAGATCCGAGTCTATCTGCGCGCAATCAGATATGGGAATTCGCGTGCCTCGCGGATATTCAGATATTCACAATGGCCTGAATTCGTGCCGCACACGCTTGACATGTTGTTCGCGACGTTAATCAGTCCAAACGATTATTCCCTTCAGGAGCTTCTTCATCGGTATTTGATTGTCTCGTACTTTTAGGCGCGTCTCATTATACAAGATACTACTGAAAATTATTATCTGAGCGATAACTAGATGAAAAGCTTGGCTTTTAATAATAAAGTTTTTAAAATAACGGATACACTCCTCTTTCATAAATCCATAAAAAGCAATAGAAAACAAAATTTTTTTAAGTAAATAATTTAGTAAGTAAAACTAGATAAGAATAAAAATAGATACAAAATAAATTAACGGAAAAATAGAATATTGTAATGAGTGTCTTAATAAATCATTTTCAAGTAAATAATTTATTAAGACGTCCATTACAGTATTCTATTTTTCTGTTAATTTATTTTGTAAAAAAATTTATTTAGAAGACATGGCGGTGTCAAGTATTAGAATTATTATACATGTATATTTTTTTAATGAATTTATAACAAAGAAAAATTTTACGATAATATCATTATCGATTGTCGAAGGTATTTGTTACGAAGTACCGACGACCGACGGAGCGTGATAGGAATCGTCCACCCTCGAGGAATGCATTCGCGTATCGGTCGAATCCGCGATGCACTTAAACCAAAGCGCAGCTGAAAGGGCACAAAACGGCAGAGGCGACGCAGTTGGCCGCAATAGCGATAGATAGCGAGATTTGGGCATAGCGAGCGGCACAATACACGCTCGCGCCGGGCCTTCAGAAAATGAGATACGATAGGAGGGTTGAGTACGAAGGGGTTGAGGAAGGTGAAGCGCGAGGAGGCGGGGGAGGGTGAACAGGAGGAAACCGGGAGAGGGGCCTATCACTCGGCTAGATCCAATACAATGCGAACTATTGTACCCACGTTCGCCATCCACTCCAATTCCTGGCGTGGAGATATGCAGTCGAGTCGGGGGCTGCACTTCGCGCGGGGGTGGTACACGCGTACTACTATATGTATATAGGAAAGTGCGAGGGTCGGAGAATTAGAGAGGTAGAGAGAAAGAGAGAGAAATTTATTCAGTTCAGCGAGTAGTTTCCTGAAGCGTATTACAAAAATTAAAATGTGGCAAAGAGGAAAGGGGATTATATGAACATATATATATATTTATTTATTTATTCAGATTATACAAATACGAAACAAATAAGACAGATATATATTCTTTATATCGTTCTTTATATTTATCAGGAAAATATAAATAAATTGTCTGTATAAATTACGTTATAAGTTAAAACTAACTATTTTTATATTAAACCGTTATATATACAAAAAAAAACTATTAACAATTCGTTATGATTTTAATATCTTCTAATTTTTAATTTTTCTTAGAAAACTATATAATAATAATAAATATGTTTATAGCAAAATCTTGCTCTAGTAATAATAAATAAAAATTAAAATAAAAAAATTAAAATAAGAAGACAAAACGCGGGTATGGAAATATAGAATGAGAATAACAATAAACAAGAATAAAGGATAAAAAATAGTACAAGCATGGTTAAGAAGTAAAGCTTTAAAAAGTAGAAAAACAAGAAACACGTAAAAATAGAGGAGCACAGCTCGGGTGTGAAAAGGCAAAGGGAAAACCATCGAGTCAAAAATGTAAGAGTGATGAAAATGAAAGGGGCGCAAACGCGGAAATGAGAAACCTTAGGGAGAGAAGAAAACAGCAGAGAAGCAGAAGAGTGTAGCGGGATAAAGTATCTCGCAGTAAAGGCGAAAGAGAGAAGAAAAACTAAAATGAGAGAACAAGTATAAAAGGGAAAGAGCATTAACGTTTCTTTTTTCTCTCCAATTGCTCTTCCTGCCGGGGATGCAGCCGGCCAGCGAGAAACGTGCCACACTTCCCAATCTCTTTCTCCCTCGGTCGTTCTCCATAATTTAAAGTAATTTCGCAGCGCAGTACACGAGCAACCGCACGTTAATACTCCCTACCCCACTCACCACTGCCTGGACCATCCTGTCTGTTCTACGCCACCGCTACCGCTCGCCCTTGAGCAACGTATGCAGTGCGGTCACGTTCCCGGGGAAATCATGCCGCTGCCGAAAATGAATTGTTATTACGACGACGATGTAGTGTCAAGTGCAACCCCGGGGGTCGATCTACGGCTCGCCACCCGACCCGGGTGTCCAGTCCCGCGTGATGTATAGGCTCCGCTCGGGATTTACGTGGTCCGGCGGTCACATCGACGTAAAATTGCCGCGCCGAGAAGAAGATATTAAATGGTCCTGAGGATTATTGACGCTCTCGATGACTTCAGCGAAGTGAGAGAGCGCGGGAAAATCGAGTCTCCTCTTCCAAAGGAGGAGATCGGTACATCATGATTAACACCGCCGTGATCGTGATTCACTGTGACTCCGATCTTTGCACCCGGATGAAGCGGAATCGATATTTCACGGTTAACGAGGGTTCATTTGACCGTCACTGCTTATTATAATGAACGAGCCCGTATATCTGACCACGAGTCGCGACGGTGGAGGGGAAGGATCGGCGGTGAACGGAAGGGCCTTCGAGTTAGAGCAGAAACGACCCAGAGAGAGAGAGAGAGAGAGAGAGAAAGCAACGCTGAAGGGGTGGACGGCGCGCGCGAAGGGTGAGAGGAGACAGGCGTTTACGTGCGGCAGACATCCGATGATGCATAGTTGCTGTTGACATGCTGGAACGTCAGGCTCACATGACCTCTCGAGCGCAGCCATTATCCACAAAGCGCAATGCCTCCCCCTTCTCCGGCCAACCCCTCTTCCATCACGTGCCTGTTGCCCGTCCCCTCTAACCGTCGAATTGGGACAATAACCGCTTCACGAAGTCGTGTTATAATTATTAGCCGGTTTTCGCGAGTCTACCCCTCGTTATAGCGCGTTTTGCCCCTCGTTAATTGCGCAATAATGCCACTACCGGCGCGCCTCTTTGCCGTCGCTCCCTCTCACTTCCGGTTCTCCGGTCTGGGAGAGCCCGTCGACACGAGAGTGGCGCGAATTTGTAAAACGCAGTTTTGCAACACGCTGTTGCACTTCCGCAGTCGATTGTCCCGTTGACGTTTTCGCCGGACTTTATTTACGCGTGTTTCACGTTCAGATTGATAATGTTGCTCCGGACGCACGCGACTGATTGGAACATACCAGGTTGTGGAAACCGATCCAAATGGGCGGAGATTTGTTGTGCCGGTGTATGTATGTATTAGATTGTTGTTTTATCGTGCGTATCTAGTCGCTGTTTCAATTTTATTAAATTATTGTACAATGAAAAATTCAACTCTCTATTCTTTTACGGTTTTTTTTTGTGAATAATTTAATTTATTTAGTCAAAATCATTTTGATTGTTTCCTATACATTCATGAAAAAATATCTTTCCTTTACAAGCGGAACCGTTTAAAGTTTGAGAATCAAAATCCTATTCGTAAAACATATAACTCGAATAATATCTTGTTGTCGTAATCAAAATCGAATTGGATTGTAATTATATTTATATATCGATTTTCTTTCCACATATTCCACAATAAAGAAATTATAATAATAAACGATTTATTAGAATCGTATAATGTAAATATACAATAAACGAGAAACGAAGCCTATAATGAAGATAGATCTTAAGAAAGGAATTACAATTTTGCATAAAAAAGGAAAAGATATAAACAAACGTATTAAGGAGTCATGTGTCTCGAATATCCATCAGCTTCCTGGCGCGCATTTTCTACGTGCATTTTGCTTTTAACTACGGAAAAGTTTGTTTGTCAAGCGGCCAAATGAAAACCGCAGGTTTTCGATGACAGAACGAATATGCATTAGAAGATAACGCGACGCGATGTAACGCAATGCCCGAGTTGCAGTCATACTGAATCGTTATGTTGTAAGCGTAAAATGATATGTTAATTTTTGTTACACGTCATTTGCAAATAATGACAATTTAGATAAAACAAAATGATGAAATCGTTTTAAAAACATTTGTAAAGATTGATTGACTATCCTTATCCCTCTTGACTGTCGGTAAATAATCATAGATGGCATATCTTTATTACACAAATATAACAAAAATTAATATTATGTATTGTGTCTCGCTTATAATATCACGATTCAGTATGACCGCAGAGACTATTCAGTAGCCTTAAAATAGCACATTTTTTATTGTAATTGAAAATGACTATTAATATACTTTGATGAAATATAATGTAATAAGATGACATTATTTACATCATTATTTTAATTTTAAAATGACATCTTTAACGATAGTTTGTTGTCAAAATAGCGTCAGCTTGCTACCTAAGAAATTAGACACATTTTTTTACTCAATTTGTCATTAATTATTTATTCTCTTTTTAATACAGTTTCTTTTTAAACATTTAAAATATTCTTTATTATTTAAATAAATTTTTAAATGTATACTTAAAAAGGAAAAAAAAGTTCACAAATTTTACATTTTACTGTATTATCTATTTTTTTAAAAGGATTTTACTTATTACTAGATTTTTCTTTAATTATAGCTATTGATTGTTTGATAATCTCGTTTTTCTAATAATATATTTATTGACAGTTTTAATCAACAGAATATACCTGTTTTGAGTACGGCTATAATTAAAAAAAGAACTAGTGATAAGTGAAATTTTTTTGAAAAATGGATTGTAATACAGTAAAGTGTAAAATTTGTGAACTTCTTCTTACGTTAGGCCTCTGGCCTGTGTTTACTTCTTTGATATGCTTATGGTGTGCACACTGATTATTCAATTGCCATAAGGATATGAGACTTATAGTTCTGATTAGTATGTATATCCGATAAATACAAAAATTTGTAATTGAGCTCTAAATTGTTTTTATTCAAAATTTTTATATAAAAAAAATGTGATTATATACTTATTCAAATTTTTGGGTTTTCAAAAAAGATTTAAAAAGAACTATAAATATTTTTTTTAAAAACTGAGTATTCATATTCATTTAAACAAAATATAAATTGAAATAGAAAGCTCCAATAAGCAATCGTTATCCTTTAACTATAACTGGCATTTTGATGACTTTAAATAAAAAAAATAAATTTTATTTATTTTTATCATTGTAATATTCAGATTTTATGAAAGAAACTTAAAAATTTTGAAAAATATTTTTTAAAATAATACATTTTTTATTTATAAACATTTATTTGATAGAGCACCATACATATTCCGATATAATTCTCGTTACATCACAGTAATATTATGAATATTTTATAAGATATCTTGGACGCCTCGTTCATTATGTCTGTGGACATTAAATTCCGAGATATATTATTTATTCCCAATAAAAATAACTATATTTAACCTATACATTAAACAAGGACGCTCATCGTATAGGTCGTGGACTAAGCGCAAGGTGAAATCGTAGTCATTATTTTTATAGATTTCTGTTTTCTCTTGCAAGCTTGCAAGCAGTATGCAGATAATATAGAGTAAAAGTGTATGCAAAACGGAAATATTCGTAATCTTATTCAAAAAATATTTATTTAAATGAAATAAAAAAGTATTTATTCGTTTCTTGACAAATAGAAAAGAAATGTATTCGAATGAGTATTTTTATTAGTTTTTTATTTATTTATTTGAATTATTTGAACATTAGGTATATTTACCGGACACATTAGTTTTAATGTCAGTTCCAAATGGCGTGGCAGATTTTTTGATAGGTGTTTCTGTGGACTTTCGGGAAATTTGTCGGTCTTTTCCAAGCAGAGACATAAGTATAAATATTTTGGTTCTTATCGGGATCAAATTTGGGATCTCTAGTATAATAAACCAGTACTCTGTCTGTTATGCCACCCTCGTGCTCTCAGTGTGGGGAACTTATTAATATTAATGTTCCCGGGTCAATATTGCGATTGTTACTAATCACTTATCGAAACATAAAATTGAGGAATATTAGAGACAAACACTTTCTCCAGAATCTATAGAGAACCATTATATGCTAGAAAAATAATGTAGAAGAATACGATGTAATTATTGTAAAACGCAAACTATTTTACTATAATATTAATATTAGAGATAAAATTAGCATTCTGAAAGATTATCTAAAACATCGTCATTTAGAAAAATTAATTTAGTCTGAAAAAGCGTAAGTACACATTCAAAAGTTTATTTAAATAATAAAGAGTATTTAAAATAATTGTAATTGAAAAGAAAATAAATAATTAATCACAATTGAGTAAAAAAATATAATTTCTTAGGCAACAAACTGACGTTTTTTAGCGTCATTTTGACAACAAAATATTGACATATAATTTATTGACAGATTAAAAAACAGATAAAAAATATGAATTGTTTAAAATTCACTATTTAAAATTCACAAAAATTGATTAATTATTTTAGTTTTACGTGATTGTATACAAGTAGAATAATTATTTCAAATACATAGCGGAAAAAATTGTAACCGATTTGTACAGAAGAGCTATAAAAATATCTCTTATCGCGTTGTATAACACACAAAAATAAATCAGCTACATGTAATACATTTGGGCTTATAAATTATTAAGTTTCAAAAAAATTGTAATTTTATATCTGATTTACTGTACATTACTGCTACCTAATTGTTCTTAATTAACGAACAATTTTATTCAATACGTTTCTTTTGTACGACTTTAAATATTTTTATAACATTAATTTTATACTTTAATTTAATTACTTATCTATTACATATAAACGCTTTGATAAAATTTAAATAAAACAATGATTTATCATTATTTGTCATTATTTTAATCTCAAAATGACGTCTAACATTGTGTTGTAAAAATGACGTCAGCTTGCTATGTAAAAGATTTATAACCTTCTTTTATTACTGACATTCCATTAGTACATTTGTTCTAAACCTGTCAATATTTTAATAAATTATATATTAAATGTGTACTTACACTTGTTCAAACAGAATTAAAATTTTTAGATGACATTGCATAAAGCTAATAGAAGATATCAATAGACAATAATTACACTTTAGTTTATCTGAATGTAGAATTAATGCAATGCCTCCGTATGAATATCCGTATTTTTTTTTTAAATACTAAGTGCACTGGCATAAATGCCGCCGATTGTCCGCGCGTCTTTGCGCGGCGGCCGAACACGCCGGTATATTAATCTCATTATGCTTACCGTGGAGGCAGAGATCATCGGCTCATTCGTACAGACCTTGCTTATTCGAGACTATTCGAGTATCGGACGAGCGGGCTAATTGTTTTATAGCAAGACCAGGCAGTAGTTTTCCTCTCCCGATATGCGGTCCGCACTTGGCGCAATATTGCAATCAGCGTATCGTTGTAGCTGTACGCCGGAAATCGTGTCGCGAATATCATTGTCGCGAGTCCAGGGATAATCGACAATTTGATGTTTAGTCTCTAACGATGTACATTGTGATGCTTGTTTTACATCATCGCGATCAACGACACGCGGCTAATCTCCAAAAACACTTAGAGAAACTTTCCACAGAAAATATTTAGTGCTTTTCAGCAAGAAAAGCAGAGTATTTTTCATTTAATGATAAAAGTTGACATAAACATTCGATATACCTCTCTTTGCATTCCATGAGTCAACAAAGATAGAATGATACTTGTGTCGAGTTGTGTCATCAGATAGAAAGCATTCATAGTATAAATAATAATCATTTTATCATTTGTTTGGCAAATAACAAGAACAGTAACTGTGTCATCTGTGTCTCTTGCTAGAAAGCATCCATTATGTAGCAAATAAAGAATTAAAGAAATTTTCTACACGATATTACACTCTAAAAAACATATATTTAACACCATGAATGTTAAATATCATTTTCACTTATTGGTGTTAATATGTAACATTAATATGATGTAAACTTAACACTATATTGAATTATTTAAATCAGGGTGTTAAATCCTAT
The DNA here is from genome assembly GCF_001594115.1 of Trachymyrmex septentrionalis. Classification (NCBI taxonomy): domain Eukaryota; kingdom Metazoa; phylum Arthropoda; class Insecta; order Hymenoptera; family Formicidae; genus Trachymyrmex; species Trachymyrmex septentrionalis. Next base: position 1,811,289 of record NW_017305779.1, on the reverse strand, counting down.
CTATAGTGTTCAATTCATCTCTATCTTGATGTTTATATCAACATCAACATTATGAAAATATCGACATGGTGTTAAATCCAGGCTTATATTTTATAAGTACATCCATTTATATATTTTTTAGTCTTTTATTCTTTAACTAAAAGCAATATTCGTCCTCGATATTGCATAAGCGACTAAGAACATGAACAAGGTTCCTGGCATATCTCTTTACCAATTAAGACGTTGCGAGCGTAACTATGGACCACTCGAAATCACGAGTTGAATGTCTACGGTTACGCGACTCGGTTATCCCGCGTGTTTTCGGTACTCACCCGCGGTATTAATCAAGCTCTGATAGCGAACGCAATTTCACGGATCGCGGAGAAATCGGTTTCTCGTTGAGAAACGCGCTCAGCAACGGATGCCTCCGCTCGATGAGCGCGCAAATCGCGCGATTTCTGTGCGTTTTCCAATCAACGATCGCCTCGCCGCCGACGCTGATGATCTAATTAAAGCCCGCACGCGGAATTCCGTACATTCCACGTGTAATCGGTTTAAACGTTTGCGCGCATCGCACGGCACCGCTTAATTTCTAAGCCATGAAAGAGAGAGAGAGAGAGAGAGAGAGAGAGAGAGAGAGAGAGAGAATACGGACATACCTTGAGCGTATATAAATCTCTGCCCCGCACGCGCTTATTTACGCGCGTCGTAAATATGCATTTGTCTCGAGATGTGGTAATGAACCCGCCGAGAGCAGCCAGGCAGCTAGTTAAACAACTAATTAAAACGCTGTCGCGAAATTGATCGTCCGTAGATTATTATTTCAGCGGTCGACGAGCAGAAATGATTAATACACTCCGCGCGCGTAAGTCGCGAAGCTCACAAACAAGTAAGCGTACTTTTTTTTATACAGAAATATTCCTCGACAAATCTGTAAATCTTTCGAGGTAAAAATGTTATCAAAGAGAACATCTCTCTCTCCTCTCTCCTCCCTCTCTTTCCCCTCTCCTTTCTCCCTCTCTCTCCCTCTCTAAACAAATTAAAACTGAGGAAGATATAGACAAGGTGAGACATAAAATAACATAAATTATTTCATTGAATTTACTTTTCAATTTCAAGATATTAATATGGCGCTTATCCGACTACTGTAAAATTTTATTAATATAAATGTCCGGATTGTAACCACGATCGTTAAATTGATGCTCCAATATAACTGTAAATGCTATCGTCGTTAAGCAGTTAAGTGCTCCCGCATAAAATTGATAGTACTGATATCAGCTCTTTTTTTGTAGTCACATATTGGAATGATAACGTGCGTTATCATTAATGCGATATCAGTTAGATTAGTTGAATGGTCCTATTTCAACGTATTAAATCAAAATTGTGTCCATGGGTAATACGGGTTCTAAAGAAAATATTATTTCAGAAGAAGCTCTCAACGAATACGTCGAGTTGACGTATTTAAACAAGGTTGAAATTTGTCAGTGCGTATACATATGATTCATATATTATACAATATAAATATTTTATTGGGCCATCAAGGTAATTATGTAGTAAACTTAAGCATGATGAGCAATTCCACAAAAAGTTTTAACATATTAACAAGCAGATATTGCATATATATCTTATATAATTAATTATTTTGGCAGTCCATCAAAATTATTTTCAGATTTGTATCTAGCTTTTTAAATAATTCAGGAAGATTATGCATTTTCTTGTGTATATATATTATGACATACGAGCAATTTGGAAAATATTCTAAAAGTGAAAATATTCAAAAATCAATTCTCATTAATCCTTTTGCAAGATATTTCTTATTTTTAATATGTACATTAATCGTTTTTATAATCTCTATCTCTCTCTTCTGTGTTCTATTTATGTTCAGATAAATATAACTCTCAATTAATGTATTTTAGTATACTTATATTTAATTGTCTAACTTATCATTATCAGAATTTATAAACGTCTCGATGATCTGGAACCAGGCATTCTTAAACAAAATCTTCATTATCGTTTTTCTGTGAAGCAAATCAACAAAATTCTTCCACAGATTCATGTAAGCTCTGAGTTTTTAAGCTCTGAATTATTGTTTAACATTTCGATATGCAAAATATACTTTTTATTTTTTCGAGAATCATTTTACAATTGAATTATAATCGCATTTTCAAAAAACGGTGTTGAAAAGTTCTGGTAGCAAAGAGCATTGGATTATCACGGTACACAACGTTTTCGTTAGCTCTAAACATCGCGTATATTGCGCAGCAATAAATCCTTCTTAAGCGATGGTAAGCTGCTACTATTTTTTTCCTGCGAGCTAGAAATTTCGTTATTTACACGAGATGATGATTAACTGCGATAGGAGGAACGAAACATATTGTATTTTTCAAATATTATACAGAGTATCTCAAGAGTTCTTGTTCTTATATACCATTAATTATTAAGATTTAATTAAAATTGCTATTTCAAAAACCTATACATATATTATGATATGTAATAGGTAATAATATGATGATATTTAATAAGCAAGAGAATAAAACATAGTGTATATATAAATTGAAAATTCTTGAATGACTCGAAAAAAAGAAGGCTTCTGTTTACTCATCACTATTTTAGATTGTGATATCAGAAACAAGAAAATACATATAGAATATATTTCAATGCAACAACACTTACGTTTGATAAAACTTATAGAATATATCAAAAACTTTTCTTTCGTTTTACTAATTAATAAATAATTATATATTTAGAAATTAAATTATGCATAACCGAAAATGAAATGAGCTATTATATGTTTATACAGCTATAATAAACTGTCAATTTAATAATAGATAGAAATAAATATAATTTAGTTTCTCTCAAAACAAAAAAATAGTTTCCAATATATTTTATAAGTCTATATTCTATCGAATGCAAATGTTTTATTGAAAAATATTTCTATTCAATTATAATTTGTAAGAATTTTTATTCTTTCTCGCTTCTGCTATATTCACAATACTTTTGAGATAGTAGTGGCGAGTGAGAGAACAGGAGCCTCAAATATTTTTATTTCTAGATGCAATTTATTTAGTCTTCAAGAAAAACAAAAGATCATGAAATATAGAGCGTACGATATATTTTCAGTGCAATCCTTTCTGTGACGTGATATACCGCGTGTTCTCGTCGAAGCAGGATGGACATTTAAGCTTCGAAGATACTCTCGACCTCTGCTCAGCATTCTCCATGAATTGTCCGCAGAGCGTTCGGGCTGCATGGGCTTTTGAAATTTTCGGTAAACTCACAGATACAATTGAATCTATATTTGCAGCTTTTTGTGTACGCAAAATTCTAACTTTTGTCACGGCAAATATTTGCCATCCGCCAATCCTATAAGCTCATTAATCACACTCGTGAACAATTCCTCAGTCATTAAAAATACAATTACAAAACTTCATTGTTTGCTGGTAGAGGGAAAAATGTCTCGATGGCAACTTTTACAGACGTTATAAAAGTTTCATCAAGTGCGTATGCGGAATGCCTTGGACAAAGCTTGTTTAAAAGAGTCTTCAAATTCAATTTATTGTATAGTATTGTATTGTATAGTAAGATAATAATTTGTCTAGGTGCTCCGAACATAGTATATTATAATTATGATAATTTGTAAGATATACAAGTTTGCAGACCATCGTCGAGCATTCGTATAGTAGTAAACGGTGGCTTGCAGTCAATTTCGTTAATCGGAATCGTTTAATTTCACGGAGCCACGTCAATTACCGTAGAAATGGAAACGCGCTCTCGCAGCAATCTGCCGATGCAACTGCGACTCCATTCAGATAAATTGGATCATGTTATGCTTATGCAGTATGGAAAGTGTCATTTTGCACGATCTTCAATCATATCCGAGAGATGTGCTCTACTTTCCGTCATTTAAATTTCAAATTTATCACCTTGGTTTATAATAAATGTCGCTTATTTTGACATTACATAACGTGATGCACGATTTGACGGGAAATAAATCCTACCGTATAATATAATATTAATTGCATATTTATGGCATTGTGAAAAAAACTTTGTAAAAGCTTTTTATTTTTTATTATAAAAATTCGAAGCAATATATTTTAAATTTCATTAGACATAAATAATAATTAATTAATTAATTAATTAATAAGTAATACAATTCTAATCAAATAGATCAAATTATTATTCAGTTTAATTAATAGATTGTCAAAAATTATTTTGAACTTATCTTTAAAAACTCAAATTTTAAAGCAATACCGATAAATATTCTGTTTTCCGTAGTACAGATCGCGCAAAATAATTCTTTTCGCTTTGTACCGATCTCTGGCTCTGTCTCTTGTCAATTTTAATCATCAGCAGTTATACAAGCATACGCGCGTATTCGCGACTCGTTTGTTTCGAATGCGTGAACGCAAACAGCGACTAGTGCTGATCATCTTCATTTCCAGATTTCGACGGCGACAATCAAGTCTCTCTCGACGATCTGATCGAAACGGTGCGGAGATTGGCGGGCACGGATGAGCGCGGGCAGGATCGAATCGATCGGCAACAAGCGGAGGACGTAGCGCGGATGGTCAGTGTGCATTCCTGTTGTGCGTCCTCAACGCAACTACAAAGGATGAAATCGGGAAGCGATTAATCCTTTTGCCAAAAGCCGAGAGGCCGCTTTCTATCGCAACAAATTTCCGATAGCCGTTACCGATTCCGCGGTAGAAAGTAGATGAATTGAAAGGAACTGCCTTCTGTGCGCGAGAGGAGAAATTAATTCTGTAAAATTGCACTCGCGCTATCTTCAAAGCTGGGAATCGCTTGTAAAACTCTGTAAACTCTTTCTCCCTTTCTCCAATGCTTTTTTAACAAACAAAAAAAAAAAGAATTATTTTTACATTCTATTGTTGAAGTGTACATACCTTCTAAATTTTTATTACTACCTTTCTTTAAAGTAGTGCAAATAAGGGATTTAATCTATATATAAAGTACAACTTTCTTCCTTTCTTTTTCAAAATTTAATTTGGAGAATTTTTATTAATTTCTTTTAATTCATCTATCTTTTGCAAAATTGCAACGGATATCATATAATAATTCATGATTGTGTTTAATGGCCTTATTTTTTTAGATGTTACAAGAAATAGATCCCTCTGGCGCAGACAACATTGCGCCACAAGAATTTACACAGCTTCTTTCCAAAATGTCAGACTTCGCACATACGTTTCAATTTAAAATTAATTAATTTGGCAAAACTCTGTATGAATTCTCTGAAACTAATTTTTTAACTTTTTAATTTTAATATTTTTTATATAAAGAAATGTTTAATTATAGTAGTTATTAAAAACTTCTTTACGTGTTTATATATTTTATGATTATTTTTTTACAGTTTTATTAATTAAAATTTTATTTTAGAAATTGTATGTATTATATTATACTATAGTGTTACAATTAAATTATAATTTATTAATTCTTGCATGGAGCGCGAGCGTGGTGTAGCAAATAGCGCACTGCTATAGTAGAGATCCCGGATTCGATCTCCGACAGAACCGAAAATTTTCGTACACTCGTAACTCCTCTCGGAAGGCAATAGTAAATCATCGAATAGTATACTTGATCTTTCCTACCAAAAATTTTCGTTTAAAATCGACATTTAAACTGTAGATCTCCATATATCTTGTGTATGATCAGTGTGTACGTAAAGGTATACGAGAAGTCGCTTACGCGCTGGTGACAGTGTATGATAGAAATGAAGAATTCTTGCATTATAACATGTCAAATTTATATCAATATATTATATAAAAACATTGAAGCATAGTAAATCGTTGCTATACATTGTATTGTACATCATGATTAATTTATATATCACATTTTAAATTAATTTATATCATTACGTAAAAATTTCAAATTCTGTCACTCTACTATATAACGTCATATCTTATTTATTATTTCTACTTTTTATCTTTTAACTGTTGAAATTTTCAACTGTTTTAACATTTAATAAAATTAACACTTGTAAGCGATTACTGCTCATTTTGTTATATTATATAATAAATATTTTATTTTATTTGCCTCAAAAAGTGGTTTACAAATTTTTCATATAATGATTAAATATCGTTACTATACACATGTATGTATATATATATATATATTTAATCGATATTTAATCGTTATATGAAAAATTTATATAAATTTTATATATATATATATGTAGATACATATTCGATCAGAAAATTTCTGAATATATCTTTAATTATCAAAATATATCTTTATATATTTCAAAAATATATTTTTTTAATTATATCAATTACGAAAAAACAAGTAATTCAATAATCGAATATATATTTGTCTATGAAATAACTAATACATATAGCATTAAAAATAATTACTTTAATAATCATACTAATAATCGTAATCAAAGAATTCGTTACAAAATAAAATTTTATATAAAAATGTTACAAATCTTATAAAAACAGATACAATCATGTTTATTAAAATGCATCATCTAATCTGGATCTCTTTTTTAATATTCCAAAATAAAAGAAATACGCAATTCTAGATTGGATTGGAGTTATATTTCCAATCCTTTCATGTCTTGAGTCTTACGTCTCATTATAATTAATATTACATACAATTTGGGCACTATATTAGACACTATGTTAATAAATCAGTATAAAATGGCAGTAAATTACTGATTTTCTGATTATCACCCATATCAAGGTGTTTTGGTTTGCTCATCTTTGAATCCTCTCTGGTTTTCTTTACATGCGAGCTAGAAATAGGATTAGGAAATTTATCATACTTGGCATGTCCCCCGAAGCCATCAAAACTCATGCCACTGCCACTGGCAGTCTTCTAAAATATATAAATATGAGAAAAGTGTAAAAATAGTAACAAATACAGATATAATATTATATTAAATATAAATACAAAACAGTTTACTTGATTTAGTGAGTCAATTCTTGATTTTTTCACAAGTGTCGAAGGTATTTTTAAATTGTTATTAAATTTGCATCTCTTTTTACCATGGTCCCTTATCGAAAAGAAATCCTCCGGTTTATTCTCGGTACTGTCATCCTGTAAAATAAATATAATCCTGGCATAAATATATCCAAAATAAATTTAATAATTAATGATAAGTGTAATATTTAGTAAAATTAATGAGTGTAATTAAATAAAACAGATTGTAGTTTACATACTAGATCTATAATGCTATTACTATTTATGAGTTTTGGAATGTATTCCATTTTTGGCATATATTCATTCATTGTTTTATTAGATTTTACGGTATAAGATTCTTTATGCTCTTTTAAGTTTTCTTCCTCACAGTTCTCTTGCTGCACGGATATTTTATTACATACGCATTTTTGCGCATCTATTTGCATGTTAAAAATCTGAGTTTGTAAAGATATCTTTTCGGTTTCACTGCGTTTTAATTGTTCTTCTAATTCTGTAGAATGTTGTTTCAATTCACTAAAAATATATATGATAATATAATATCTCTAAGGAAACTGATTCTTAAAAAAACAATACTTTAATATATCAAGAACATTTATATACTTTTGTTTAGCACATTCCTGTATCAAAAATTTATTTTTTTTGGAGACTTGCATGAATTTTTGTTGTTCATTCCTACATTTGTTCCTCAACTCTTTGCTCTTCTCACGCATGCTGTCGAGTTCCCTAAAAATTCAATATAAAGTACATAATATTATATATCTTCGTAGATACATTGTACGCAAATCAATCATATATAAAAAAATATGTAAATATAGAATACTTTTTTAATATTCCTATGTATATCCTGAGTTTGCAAACGTCCTCTGTTTGCATTGTTATATCCTCCACATTAGAAGAATCATCTATTAGATTTTGTACGCTACAAAATCAACATTTAATTACAAGATTAAATAGAAATTTGAAAATTGCATGTACGTCTCTAAAATAAATACTATAATAAACATACCTTTTCAAGAATTTGAGTTTTTTCTTCAACTCTTCATTCTCTTTCCTATCATTCTCTGCATTTGAACATTGTTCTTTATAAGATTTAACCTGAATTTTAAGTGCACGAGTTACAGAATTCAGGATAGCTACTTCACTTTCAACTTCATAAACTCTATTTCTTAAGCCAGCTGTTTGATGCTTTAATTTACCATTGTCCTCTGTAAGATTACTAAGATTTTTGTCTTTTAGTTTTAGCTGGAAATTCAAGTTGTCAAGTTTATTCTGCAGAGATGCAGCATCTTCTACAATGCTGTCATTATTTGAAAAGTTGAAATATATCCTATGTATCGTACGAGTAGTTGTTATTACTCGACATTGTGGACAAGTCTTTGATCTGAAACAATTTCAGAGATAAAACTAAATGCTTCCAAAAGTGCAAACAATAATAAAAATTTTCAGGAATAATATGAAAGTTTATTAAATTTTTTTGAATGAGCCAAAAAAGAATTAGAAGAGAATGTGCAAATGTGATATGGCAGATAGCACACTGGTCTATTATGACAAAAGTCTCAAGTTTGATCCTGGTAGGAACCAAAATATTTATACTCGTGTCTCCTCTCGAAAAAGGCTGGCAATCTCCCAAGAATATCCTTGCCTATAGAAACACCTCCCGAAAAAGCCATCGTTTGGAATCGGCATTAAAAAACTATAGATTTCATATGCTTGTGGCAATTGAATAATTAGTGTGCACACCACAAGCATATAAGAGAGATGTAATACAGACCAGAGGCCTAATGTAAGAGGAAGAAGAGAATGCAAAAATCTTTGAGGCAGTAGGTATCCAAATTACCTTTCAAGCCATTGCAACAAGCACGCATAATGGAATATATGTCCACATGGTGTATGGAAAATATCATCGGATGGTACCAATAACTCGCTACATATCACGCACATTAAATTCATTTTTGTGCAGATCCGTTGATGAAAAACCGGCGAGGATATGGCTGATTGTAGGTTATGTGATAACTAAACTCCGTATTAGATTGTTAAGCGGCGTCTACAAGAGATTTTAAGGTATAAAATTTAAATTTTAAGCACTAAACCGTAAAAAATTGACCAATCATAGTATTATCCTCACATTCGATTGTAATTGATCAATTTTTTACGATTTAGAATTTAAAGCTTAAATTTACGCCTTCAAATTTCATTGTAGATGCCGCTTTTTATGGATTTTATAAAGTTTTCGCAATATTTTATTGCACGTTTTCAGGACCAAATTATGAGTTCTTTATTCATACCGTTGTACATTGAAAAAAACTTCACATGTCGCATACACAAATTACAAAAACGTTGATATTAATCTGATTCAGACAGTTCAGACCGCTTTGACAACCCGCTCTAACTCTAAAGTAAAGTACTCTGAACTGAACTCCGATGCCGAGGACGGATGGACAACATAATCAACATAAGTCTACAAGTCTGCCAAAAATTGTGACTTTAAATAGCACCATCTATGCTACGCATTTCACGTTACGTATCGCCACTGCTGCTAGTTCTTGTCAAAATACGGTAATATATCGACGAAACATTATTTTAAAAAATATTGTATATTAAAATAAATTTTTAAAATTTCAAAATTTAAATCTTAAACTTATAAAATAAAAATCTAAATTAAAAAATTGAAGTTTTTTTTTAATTTTAATTTAACAAATTTTTTATTGTTATAACTTCGGCGTAAATTAAGCCGTGTAAACGTTGTCATATCTACATCATAAATAAATTCATAAATAAATTATTCAAAAAATAATACATAATAACACAATTATTTTATTTCTTTGACAATACATGTAATATAATATTTACTATAATATTTACAATATTTACATAAATAACGCTCACGAATAAGCGCTGATACTTGCTCACAATTATAATTAAATAAAATCAATAGACAGAACATTTTTATCCTGGTCATCAAAAAATATAACGGTATATATCTATTACTATCACTTCAAATAATTTGTTGAACAAGTATATAGTAATTGAAAATAGTTTAGCAAAGACGTAATTTTTCTGCGAAAGAATCTTGCTAGTAAAGTTTCTTCAAGATTGTCACAAGTTTCATATCTCTGTTTAAATATAAAAAAAAACATCGTTTCCGAAATATTACATTATTTATAATTTAGAATCTTCCTGGTTTTTTTCCTGCTTACAAGAAGAAGAACCAACTTGGACATTTTGTGCAGTCTTTGTTTGCTCCTCTAAGTTGCTCAGGTTCGGCGAGCTCCAGGTCTGACTCAAGATTGTGCTCACCGTGGGTATACTATCGGTGGTTCTTCTGCAGTTCGATAGTTTGCCAGATAGCCTCGCCCGGAGAATACTCTTCTTCTTCCTGGAATCGCTGATCGACCGGTTTTGTCTCGTTATCAAATATTTCGAAGAACTCTTGATGCTCGAAAGACTAATTGGTTCATCACTAATCACAGGCATATCGATCGTCTCTGAAGTAAACGATTGCTGACAGGAGACCCGTGTGCATCGAGATCGGTGTGAAGGTCCGAACCACGAACCATTATCACCTTCCTCAGCGTTATCGTAGTCACAAATGTCTGATGTGTTATCCACTCTCTCTTCCGCAAATGCCGAGTTCACGACACCTTCCTGATTCTTCTCGCTCTGCGATGAAATGCTCGGTTGTCCCTCAGAATCCGTGGAAGGTCGACGATGCAGGCTCTTGAATGAATCCTCCGCCCAGGGATCTTCGATCTCAACGACAGTCGACGTAGAAATTGCAGGCGTCGGAATCGACGATATATGAGCAG
>NW_017305779.1:1791993-1800465 GCF_001594115.1 Trachymyrmex septentrionalis | reverse complement strand
AGGGATCTTCGATCTCAACGACAGTCGACGTAGAAATTGCAGGCGTCGACGATATATGAGCAGGTCGTTGGATATTCGTAACGCTCGGCCAAGGACGCAACACTGGTTTAGGAGTTTTCGTTAGAACCGGAAAGAAGGGTTTTACGGCGCGAGATGCCGAGTTCTTTGTTAACGAAGAGAACTTCCGGACGGCCTCGATTATCACTCGTCGCTGCTCCGGTTCCGCCGGTAGTTGCTCTTGACCATCCAGCTGCATAATCGTTTCGGAACAATTGCGAGCCATCTTCGCAGGTGTTGAAGGGGACCCGCTGATCTGGCTGAAACAAACGAATCTAATTTAATGGAGTTCTTCGAAGCTTGGTAGTAAAATGAGATAAAGAAGAGAAACTTTTTGAGAAATATCTTACATATGTATATAAGTGCCTCCTTACATTAAAAGCGTATAGTTTCCTTATATTAAAAAATGTGTTAGACTATTAGAAATAAATTAGAAAATGTTATTTCATAAAAATAATATATCGTTATTATTTATAAAAAGTAACGCATTACTGTTACCGTTACTTGGACGGTAACGATTCATTACTTTTTTGTAGTATGGAAATTTAAAGTAAGATATTATATTTAAAAATTACATCATTTAATAATCAATTGAAAAGCAGACTTTTGCGTATTTTTCAAAATTTGTAATTTTTAGAAAACGAAAAAGAAAGAAATTTCGCACACAAGAAAATTACACACTTTACAGAAAATATACCAATCAGTAGGATGTGAAATATTAAACAAAGTTGTTACACAATTGCTAAAATTGTTAAACAAATGTATTTTGTTTGTCTTTAGTTAAAAAAACATTATGCACTTCAAAATGTCCATGTTTTTTCAATATATAAATTAACAATGAAAAAATGTTTTCTGCACATCTCAAAGTACCTTATAATATGAATCTTTCAACACTGAACACTACGTCATCTCTAATTAAAAAAATAAAATTTTAGACAAAACGCATTTTGAAAGTCTGCTCCTCAGTTACATTTAATATTAATCTAAATTGTAACAATTAATATTAATCTAAATTCATGAGAATTAGAATACATTAATGCCCCAATATCTTACCGCATTTCGTTTATTGAATTATCATTCGGGTTCGTTAAACTGGCAGTGGAAGTACGAGGTGTCAAAATTGTCGTGGATTCCTCCTCCTCTTCCAAAATTCCGGGTAAGAACATCATCTGTTTCTCTTCGGGTACCCTGAAAAGATCAAGAAAAACCTCATTTGTCATAGAATATTTAATGTTCAAGATTTTAATATTTAAAATTTTATATCTTACGAAACTGTATTCCACAAAATATAGAACTCACCAGATCTTTACGAATAATATTTCGTAATTAAAATCGATTTATATTATAATTCAAATTATATATAAATTTTTAATCTGTTCTGGTTCAAAATAATATTACTAACAATAATAAGTTAATCTAGATTGTTATATAAATAAAATAAAATAAAGAAAGAAAGAATCAATATGACTGAGGTAGATGTAGATACCTAATAATATTTTATATACGTAAATACACCTTTCAGTTACATAAACCGTGCCGCTTATTGTCAGACTTGAAATGCAATCACAAACTAAAACGGAAATAATAATATCATAATTAAATTAATTGTCGATTTGATAATAATGCTACTAACATCTTAAAATACTGCAAAAAACTTATTGCGAAAAATATTATCTTATCGATTGTTACGAATATTACAATAAACTATATACGTATAATAAGATACTAACATCATGTTATCCACGCTACCGCGATAAGTCTTCTTCTTGTACGCCGCAGCCGCTTCCGTATATGGCAGGCTCACATCTTCAGAATCGTAGTAAATATCCTTGACAAGCGGTGGACAGCGATTCATCAGCGTGTCTACTCCGAGGTACGACACCTAATATGCATAAAGAGAAAATGAAAGTATAATTTTATGCTAACTCTCGATGTTCATTTATACATAAAACAGATCATTCAAAATTGATCCTTGATATTTACTAATTTTAATGTGGTCTGTTTTAACGCTAAAAATGTGCGTCAAGTGTCAGCATGAAATTGTACTTTAAGTATACGCGATGTTTTATAATTTTCCTAAATTTTTATAGATAAGAGAGAGTGCCCCTACCTTGATATGACGATCAATCAGCCAGTTCAGCTCGAAATCCTCATCATCGTCGCCGAAAGGATTTATCAGCTGTTCAGCTACCTTCAACAATCCCATAAAGAAGAAGAACTGCAGAATCGTGAAAATGGGTACGTATTTATCTATTTTTAGTTGGAATTGTTTCTCGACGCCCTCGATGTATTGTCGGCCGATTACGGCGACTGCAAAGAAACTGTAAGTGGCGAGTGTCACCACTTGAGTGTACACCAAAGGAATCGACACCCAGTCATAGCTCCACAAGAGACCGCACTTGGTTCGAAACTCGTTAAATTCCTACAAATTAGATCGACTTTATAGAGCAAAAGAAAGATTTTACACCGATTAATTAATTTTATTAATCAATCACGTTTCTGGGAAAAATTTAATAAATTACGATTTAAATTGTAAATGCTGAGATGAAGAATATATATTTGCTTTTTCTTTTTAATTTGTTTAGATGTTATATTCATTGATTAATTTATCGTGCGTTTTTTACACATCAAGATTGACATTTACTTATTCCTTATTTTACTTATTCCTTTATTTTCACGCATAAGAGATGCGTGATGCATGAAGAAAAGGAATATTATCTCCAGCAATCCCAATTAAGATATTCGTGCGAGAGCATAATGTGTTTGAGACACGCGTGCCTAATCGCGGAAAATAAAAACGTAGTTGATAGACTGCGACAGCTTACGATGTATTTTGAATCGGTCATATACCGACTCGCTACAGTCATGGTAGCTATATACCATAAAATTTAATCGGTTCTCTAAGCAAACGATTGATTTTCTAGTTACCACCGTTACTAGGATACAATCATATCGTATCATGCATGATGTTGCGCTTCACGAACTAACATGATAAATAGGAACAAACTCAGAAAATAGAAGATATATAATGTACTTAATACGACTTTGTCTTTAAAAGAATAAAATAATTGAAATAATTATTCCTTATTTTTGTAGCAAATTCAAAATAGACGCAAGAAATTTTAATGATTTTAATTTATTTCGTGTTAAACATTAATCGTTAAGAATATTTATATATTGATTAATTATTTGTATAAAATAATGTCCACAATTAAAAAAAAAACTTCTTTCATTTTGTAATAAAGAAAATTTTTTATCAAATTTTAACCAACAAACGAGGAGATCAAAGAAAGAAAACATGGAGTTCGGCCACACCTCCATTATTAACTTTAAACCTTGCGCATCGGATATTCGATGAGTCTTGCGTGCCTCTTTGAGGAGGTTAATGAACCATGTGCAGGGTATCCAATAGGTGTTAAACTCGACACTCGGCATCGACTGGTACAATTGAAGCTCCAGCGTCGTCATGAAGCCTGCAACAAGCTCGTTAATTTTTAATTGCCACTAGGACGACGATAGTGGTCCCAGTACTGTGATTTACCGGAATCAACGACGTGATCGAGAGTGGGAAATCGTCTCTTTACCGCCGAGCTTATGGAACGTAGTACAAGTATCAGCGAGAGATTTAAATAACGCATCAGGGTTCTGCGCAGCATACGACTGTAATCGTCATTTCCGGTGACGTAGAGCGCCACGAGATGCATCACCCTGTAAAAAGAAAGAAAGACTAGAGAATCACAAAGAAGTTCATGTAATGAAAATAAAGTTACATTTTTTATTTTCGACAATTAGTTCTTGGCTATCATTTTTCAAGCTTTAACTAAAAGAAAGAAAGAAATATTAACTTGTATTGTCAAAAAATTTTGAGATTTAACAACAATTTATGATGCATTGCTTGAAAATTGATAGCATCTAAACTCACTTGTCGGGCCATGGTATTGCTGTGTATTGTTTCCACCATCTCTGCGCCACATAGGACACATAAAATCCAAGCACGAAACTCAACGGAATCAACTTGATCAAGGTGTCGCAGTAGATTACGACTTGTTCGAATTCCCTATAATACGTTATATATTACAAGCAACTCTCAATAACGAAAAAATTGATTAAATTAAAACATTACGAAGAAAAATAGAGAATGATGAATATACGCAAATTAATTAATATTAAAAAAAAATTTGCCCATTTGTATATACTTATGTCTAATTTCATCTATTAATAGATGGAATTAACGATTAATCGAAATAATTTTTGTCCTTTATATCCTCTATATTCTCTATTTCTAGATTTACATATGTGAATATTTAGAATTTAGAGCTTTAAAATATTGGAATGTCCACCTTCTTTGCGTGGCAGTGAAGGCGTGGCGATAGAGCGCGGACAAGATACCGAAGATAAGCAAAAAAAGCAGCAGTTCCCTGTAGATGAGCTTGTACAGGGAACCGCGCCACATAAGCAGGAGCCTGGTGAATCCACCGCTGGTGGAACTGGCGACCTGGTACTGATAAGAGACCGTCATCTTTTATCCATTCAGGTGCACCGTGCCAGTTTCTTCTCGAGAACGACGCGCTCGCGAGCACGTTGTTACTCATACTTCCAGAAATTTTCGTCTGTCGAACCTGAGAGGAAAATTATACTGCAGTTGCAAACCGCAACGTGTGTTCAGTATTTATTATATTTTTGAGAGAATTAAATTGTGTATAGCTTTCTTTGTGATATATTGAAGTCTACTTTACTTAACGATAAAAATGAGTAACGTTTTTAGTGAATAATAATTAATTACAAATAATAAACTAATTTATATAGGAAAAAAATAATAGACAATGGAAAAGATGCAAGACAAATCTCGTTTCAATGCGCAAACATTTTCGAATTTTATTTTTCGTATTTCTCCTGCAATCTCTATTTTAAGATGGACTATTGGATCGAAATGGGCTTCTGGTGTAGGATATAGATACAATCTATTTTGAGCTATCGCGAAATAACTTATATTATGAAAAATGATTTTTCTGTTAGTTAATAGCTATCACTTTTTTTTTATTTCTCAATCCTAAATTTCCTAATTTTATTATCACGTGCAAAGACTAAATTGATTTTCAAGTATACACTGAAAAAAATTTCTGCAGGTTAAAAATGGACAAAATTTTCTGGTTAAATTTATTAAAATTCTAGTTGAGATAATCAGAATTCTGGTTAATACAATATTTCTGGTAAAATCTACTAGAATTCTTATTTTTACCAGAATAATTATATCAATCAGAATTCTAGCAGATTTAACCAGAGAAAATTTTCATTCGTTCATTTTCCACCAGAATTACTATTTAATTCAACCAGACCACTGACTTTTTGTCAGTGTAATAACAAATAAAACAGCTCATAAATTTTTACAATCTGATAAATGTAATTACTTATAAAGACGGATTAGATATTACATTATGCAAAAATCTGCCTCTATTTATAGTATTATACGCGACGTCTATGTAAATATCAAATTTGATCAATTGTCAAACTTATTTCAGCGCTTTTGTGTCTTATGCAGCAAGCATTTTGTGATCGCATCTTACGGCAGTAAACAATTAATTTATCTCATTATAAAATATATAATTCCGCAACTTTTCCGCGACGGTATTTGTCTGCTTGTTGTTTTTAATCTTGTTGAAAGCCGGTTTATGATCGTTCGCGACGCCAAACTTTTCGAACAAATGTCGAGAGAGTTTCACTTATAGGAGAAACGGCCCACTCAAGACTTTGCATCGTGATGACACGTCGCAACACGCGTGATCGCATCATTCGCCAGAAATATCTCACAGTATGCGAAAGTATCTTAAAGTAACTAAAAATGAAATGATCTAGGCCTAGATTCGTCTATCTATATTCTTATGCTGCACAAATAATCAGAATCGCTATAATTTGGTAAAAAAGACTCAATGAAGACAAGACTCAGCAAAGTATAAGGTAAATTAAGACAATCGATAAAATCATCTTTCATAAACTTTCCTTTATTTGTGTGTGATAAATATTTAAATAATCCAAATGTCTATTAGCAAATACGACAAATATAAAACTCCACATATTATATAAAAACAATAATAGTTTAAATTTTTAATTAAAAGAATATGTGATTTTGTATTTGTATTAAAATTTAATTTCGTCTAAAAAAATTAATCTCGTCTAATAAATTTTTATTTTATTTATTTCTTAAATTCTATTTCGCTTTTACGGACATTGGAATTCGTATTATTCCCGGCACTTTATACGCGTATTTCGTCATAATTATGAGCAGCATAGAGTTTCGGATTGCATCGATATGACGCTAAAAACGGTTGCATGCATCATAAGTAAAACGTCATTGCCAAAGAGCAAACCTGAGAACTGGCGCAGTTGCATCCTTTTTTTTCTATCACTCTCACGGAAACTTATCGTAAATAATGTCTGATTTAATGTCTCTTGGGAATTGCGCCAGTAATGCGGTGGTAAATATAACTTTGGACGTCGAAGTAACAGCGAAGTGTCTGGGTAAACACACTATTTGCACGAGATTTCCGGGCGTGCGACCTTTGCCGCACTTTAGTATGCACTTTGTCGATCGACACCTCGAGAATGCGGTTACAAGTGTTTGGCACTTTATTTGTTATTATTTGACTTCTGAAGTGTTTCAAATATGTAAGAGACGATCAGCTGGTTGCTCCTGCTATTCCTATCTTTTTCTTTCTCACGTTAAAAAGAAAAGAATTTTCTAAGTATATAAAATATAAATTAAAAAAAAAACTCTTTACAGCTTATATATTATATAATTACAATCTTAATTATTTTAATTGCATTTATTTAACTAAATTTGTGTTTAGATTTATTTAATTAGTTCGAAACTTTCTCAAGATTTATATGTTTCATATATAAAAGATTTTGAATCATTTGTTATCTTTTATACTCAGATAAGAAAGTATTAAAATTATTAAATACAGTATTACGTTAGACATTCCGTACATACAACATC
The DNA here is from genome assembly GCF_001594115.1 of Trachymyrmex septentrionalis. NCBI lineage: Eukaryota > Metazoa > Arthropoda > Insecta > Hymenoptera > Formicidae > Trachymyrmex > Trachymyrmex septentrionalis. The sequence goes on along the minus strand of NW_017305779.1, from coordinate 1,793,414 downwards.
GTTACAGAAACAATTATACTTTAAATAAATATAAATCAATAATAAGAAAGAAGTATATAACTTGACAAAGAGTATCAATTAATGTTTTTTTACTTGATTTATATGTCTGTTACTGAAAAGCTGTATCGCTTTTTGGATCTAAGGTATTTATAGTCGGTTCTTATTTCAAAATCATAGTAATGTCTTAAATAATGTCTTAAGACGCTAATGAGGTCCTCTGATTGGTTCGTAACACTTCAAACAGAACTTAAGACGGTTTTGAATATAAGAACTGACTATGAATATATAATCGGCCTAAGAATACTCTGCATAATAGCTTGATGTTTTATTACAAATGATTTTAGGTACGAAGACGTATTGCATATTTTTCTTTACATCTTAGAAAGCTCCATCGACGCATATGGCATCTTCGAAGCGGCGAACTCTTGCATAATGTTATACGCGAGACGATTCGTTTCGTATGCATTTAGTGCATCGTGTTTGGAATGAATACCTTCTCGATGGCTTCATCCTTACTTACATCGCTCATGCAACAGCTATCGCGATGACGCCGTTAATAATACGCATGCGACAACGTCGTCGCCGTGTCTGACGGATCGTCTGACCGTTGCATATATTTCCGCACGACCTTACCGAAAATATCGCAACGAAAACCGCGGCCTTTAATAAAATGCGAAATTTGGTATTTCTCCTAGAAGAAGCGCATTCACCGTGTCACTTATTTAGCGAATACAGGGTTTATTGTGTTCAGTATGATATTTTATTAGAAAGATAGAATTAAATAAAAACTGTTGTAACAATAATTCTGTGAATGATTTTAACATGCTATATTAATATTTTTTATATATAAAAATTATCTTAAGAAAGAGTGACTAAAAATAAATAATTTTTTATTGCTGCGAGTATCACATTTTTAATACAAGAATAATTCATATAATAAGAAATTGCAATTTACGTAAAAGATATTATATTAAAAACCAGAAACTTCAGAAAATTCGTTTTATCATGTCAAAGATGAGAATATATTTGATTTAAATTTTATATGAGAAAGTCGAAAATCACATTTTCGATCATTTATATGTATATATATATGTAAAAAATATATATATTATATATATATATTATTTATATATATTATATATATTATAAATGATTATATACATAATTTTAGTTGATAAAATTATGGCATAAAATACTAATTACATTTGAGATATATGTCAATAATAATGTAAAATTGTGAAATTAATATATATTTTTTTATTGATATTATATTGCAAGTTAATAATATGTTAATTTACGTTAAAATTATATTTCAAATATTAAGTACGGTCTTTGCAAAACTAAATATTTTATTTTATTTTATTTTATTATTTAGTCTTAGCAGCTGGCAGTTAGGCAAAATAGAACTTTGAACATTGGCC
>NW_017305779.1:1738282-1791893 GCF_001594115.1 Trachymyrmex septentrionalis | reverse complement strand
ATTTTATTATCAAAATAATATTTTCGAGCAGAATAATATAAAAAAAAATTACTCAATAATTAAAAAAAAAATATTCTTAAATTTACTTTTTTAAAATAATCATAATTATTTTTAACAGTATTCTACAACTTAAAAATATTAATTAGTAAATTAATTACATTTTTATCAATTATAAGTTTACATAGTTTGTGATTGTAAAATCAACACACATGTCAAATTGACAAATAATAAATGCATGAAGAAAATATCCTTGTAAATATTTATAGCTTCGCGGAAATGGCACATAAATTATCAATAGACAATTTTCTCATTTTGTCTGATGTCTCTCCGCATATAAATCAGTATTCGAGCCACGGTCTAGCTTTACCTCATTCGAACTTTGTGTAACTTTGGTGCGAAGACACACTTTAATGTTTCCGCGATCTCTTTCTTGGTGTTGTGCAAAATGCACTGAAAAAAAGAAATAAAATTATAACAAGGAAATTCTGACTCACCGTGTAACATACTTTATCAATCATAACTAATACTCTTGTTATCTTTTTCCTCGTGCAAGATCATCTTTCACTCGCGTGCACTAATAAATATACGCTAACCGTTTTCGCGTTGTCGCGTTAAATCATTGATCGATACACTAGTCGTACCTTTTGATTATATAGGTGATTTACGAAATCAACTGTGGCTGGAATAGTGAGATAATTTAAAGAATCAATCTGCCAGCCTTCGTTAGTGGTCACGATAAATTTTGACGTTGCGGCTCTTTCGCATTATTAACAACTTCTTAATTAAATTTTCTACCGTTCTCTCCATAAAGACTTTTAAATAAAATTGAAATATTTACTTCAATCATCGAAATTAAATTAATAATGGAGACTACTGGCAATTTTTCTGCAGATTTCATTGCAGTTCCACAACGATTAGCATGTTTTTCCGAAATTGTAATTAAATGTACTATGTTATTTTCAAATTATTAAAACAAAAATTTTTATTTTAATTTTTGAATAAAGTTTGATAAATATTGAAATGACAGATGTGTGCAATTTTATACCAATTCTGATGGAAAATTAATATTCTTTCTTCCATCATTTTTGTAACTATTAACGTTTTTCAAGTCCATGTTTCTTCAGTTTTCTTCTGTAATTTAGAAATCTCTTGCGACCAATAGAGATCTATCGCTTCTCAAGCACAGGCTATCCACAGAAAGTTCTTAAAAAATTCCAAAAGTTTTCCCGAAACTTTTCCGAAGTTTAAGTACGTCGCGGAATCAAGACGGGTTGCGTCGAATTACGAGGATCGTGAGAATTACAGTCCCGCTGAAGATCACGAAGAAATGGCTGAGGACCGCGAGCCGTGAAGGACCGAGAAAGGAAGCATATCACGTCGCAGGTGCGCACTTGGCGCTCGTCGGCGGCGGACTGGTTACCGCGAGTAAAACTCGGGAGACTGTAGTCGCGGCTAAGTCTCGCAGATATTAAACATTTTGTAGCTATAAGCGCGATCGTAATTCGATGGCAGTTACCCAAGATCTAAAAAGGACCGAATGTCAAGCTCAATACGCGTAGATCGTGCATACCATCGTGTCCGGTCGCGGTCCACCGCCAGCGAAGTCACCCTCGACGGCCGCAGCTCCCACAAGGGATGCGTTCCATTTAACGTTCGCAATGCTCGCTTTCATCGTTTCATTTTTGTTTAATATTTGATAAATAACAAAGATGGAATGATATTCGCGAATGTACACTCAGAATTATTTAAAATGAAGAAATCGTTTCTTTCTTGATTTTTTTAAGTTAAATTGTAAAAATACTTTTGAGGAAAATAAAAATTTACTTAATTTCTCAAGAAATATGTGATGTTCAAATCGAAGAAATTTTTCTTTAACCATAAAACAATGCACAAGTTTTTTTTATTCAAATAGATTTCTTTTAACCAGAGAAATCTTTCTCTAGGTGTTACAAACGTTAAGTAGATGTTACAAATGTTAAGTAAACGCACTCAAGAAGGGATATCGAAGCGCATTCCATCAAACAACTTCTACTTTCTCAAAACAGAGAATGAGAGAAAAATTAATAGCATTAATAAAGTCTAAAAAACGTTCAAGAAATATTTAAAAGATATTTAACGTGTAAGATTGCATTTATCAAATGTTGTGTCTTTACAAATATGTTTTATACTCTCATGTGTCATTTGTGAGAGTTAGTCCGAATCTACAATAAATTTTTAAGCTTTAAGCTATAAGAAATGGACAAATTACGATCGATTATTCTCCTCGCATTCAATTGTAATTGGCTAATTTTTTAGATTTCAGATTAAACGATAAGAAGAAAATACAAATTAAGCAATTTTAATGATTTCATATACCAAAAAACTTTTGCAATGCTTTTATTTATTCTTTTAGTCAATTATATAATTGTTGAGTTCATAATTTTATAAATTTTAAACTATTTTTATTATTTAAATAATACCTTAAATATTTTACTCCACTAATAATGCAAAGCTTTGTATGTAATGTTATAACTAAAAATTTTAATTTAATTAGAAGAACGAAATTTAAAAAGAAATCCTTTGTAATGTATGCGTTTTATGTATTGTAATCTATGATACGCAACTGATTTACACGTTAATGAACGTTTTTATATTGTTATTCGAATATTGAAAATAATCCAACTTAAGATCGAAACGTCTATTATAGTTTTATATATATATATACAAGAATTGTTGAATGGATATTTGTACGTAGAACTTGCGTTTGATGGCTTTTAAGCTTTTTTATTAGTTCGTATAATTAACTTTATTCAAAGTGTAATTATCTTTTTTATGATTTTGTTTAAATTCATCTGAATCTTTACTAATATAATTTTACCGAACAATTTCAGACGTACTTGCAGAAATGCAACAGTTTCCACGCTGCAATCTAAATTTGAAAAACCAAGAAAAATGACTTGTGGCGCTATCCTACAACAGAACCCTGAATCATAATTAAGAGTAAGTGATAATTATCTTCTGTAGATAATAAGATATTTGAACAATGTGTGACGTTCATGAGGATTATTATAACCTAACATTTCTAGGTTTAAGAAGCTTAGTAAGATTATTAAAAAACGATTACTAAATATATCAAGGACACAGTACCTAAACATCATATAATCTCAAAGAGAGTTAAAACAGAAGAAGGTTTCTCTCTGATTGAAGGCATTAAAAGTCTTATTAATCAGTGTCTTATTAATAAAAAAAGAAACTTGTCATTGACCAGCATTGACGAAGCGAAGCGCAATACAAAACACTATTATCAATTTATAAATTTCTTTTTATCATGGAGTGTGACAATTCGATATTGATGCAAAAGCAGGTGCGAGATAATTCGGAGGACTTGCAGAGTGAATTTCTAGACTTGAAAAATTGGGAAGAGCAAATGAAACGGAAGGAACAAGAAATACTGAGTGAACGCAATGGACAGGTATTTGTTGAAATAGAGAAAAGTAGATAGATTAAAACGATAAATAATATTGAGAACTAAATAATAGTATCATGAGTTTAATAGTATCATATTTTATATTTATAACACAAACTGTAGAAATTTAAGCCTTAAATGGTCTAGCTGGATTTTAAATATTGTATAATTCTTGTGTAAATTTATATACTATGTATGTAGTCCTTAGAAACACACGCCGATTTTATATTTATACTTGATAATAATATATATTATACATTTCAGCAAATTATACCGCCTGTCAGAAGCAAGAATAAAAAGAAGAAATGTTCAGTAAAAGAAAACAAAATGTCAAACAATTCTAAACGAATAAAATCGTATGACTACACATCGTGGGATAAATTTGATGTTGTTAGTGATATCATTTGTATAACTTGAAGTTGTGCAAGTTCTTATCTAAAGATTTGAAATTAATTTATAATAAATTGTTGCACAGGATGAAGCATGCAAGAAATTAGAAGATGAAGAACAATCTGACGAGTCTTCGGATGAGCCTTTGTCCAAACAAGAATTGGAGAAGGACTATAGCAAAGCGATAGAATATAAGCAGCAAGGCAATGACTTTGTGAAGCAAAAAAAATGGGACAAAGCGATTGCTTCGTACAGCGAGGCAATAAAACTTTTTCCTTATGATGCTATCTTTTACGCTAATCGTGCACTTTGTTATTTAAAACAAGACAAGTAAATGTTATGTTTTATGAATATGATAAACGGATCATGTTAATTTCTATTGTTATGTAACAGCTACTTAATGTTCTTATGTTGCAGTTTGTATTCAGCAGAAGCAGACTGCTCATCTGCAATACAATTGGACGAAACTTATGTGAAAGCTTATCACAGACGAGTAACAGCCAGACTAGGATTAAAGCAATTCGATGCAGCATTAGAAGACGTAAAGAAGATTACAGAGTTAGAACCTTGTAACAAGGAAACCGAAGTCTTGCTTAATCAAATTAAAAAGCAGTTTGGAGATGTACGTATTTTTTATTATTATTGAGATGTAAATTTTGATAGTTATATATATATATATATATATATATATATATATATATGTATTACATACACATATATTTTCTAGTCATTTATGTCCAAAAAAAACATATGTACAACTGATGTATCTGATAATAAAAAGATAAATGAAAAAGTAGTTGACACTAAGGAAGATCAAAATAAAAAGAGTAGTATAAATGCAGATAATAAAACTGTAAAGCCAACAAGTCCAACAAATATGACAGAACCAAGGAAAAATCGATGCATTCCAGATTGGCTACCCGAAAAGGATAATGTTGAAATTGTAGAACCTATTGAAAAACCTCCACATTTACGTTCAAAAGTAAATTTGCGCTATTAAGTTTATGATATATATTTGTAGCAATATAACTAAATTTTGATTTTAATTAGGAGCCATTGAAAAGGATACCTGTGCAGGAGACTGATTTAAGTAAATCTTTTAAAGAAAAGATCAAAGTAACATGTAATAACAATCAAGTAGAACTGAAAAGCAATGAAACATGTAAATCAGAAGAAAACTTTATTGAAAATTGCAAAGAAATGCCTTCTATCCCTATCAACTCAGTACAATTTTTAATAAATTGGAAAAAGTATACCTCATTCGATTTTCGATACAGATATTTAAAGGTAAGTAAAAAACTTTGCATATGAAGAGTATGAATTATATTGAATTTTTTTTAGCAAATACCATCAGGTAGCCTGCCTAAAATATTTCAAGATTCAATGGAACCTGATATCTTCAGTGGTATCTTAACAACGCTCAAGACAGAATTTATGAAACGGAAGGAACCTATATTTTCGTATTTAAAAGATCTCAGTAATATTAAGAGATTTAGGGCATTTATTATGTTCATCAGTAACTCTGAAAAACAAGGTGTGTATAACGATGTACATTTTCTCTTGCATAATGAATGTAAAAATAATACTAGCTTAAAATATTTTTAGATCTGAAGCTTATGTTCTCGTATTGCAATACATCTGAAAAGATATCTGAGGAAGAAATTACAGATTTACAGGATAAATATGAAATTTAAAAAAACTTTAAATTCTAATAAAAAAAAGTTACGAATAAAATGAGATACTTAAGTATTGTAACAAATGGATTTTGTTGACAAATGAATAAATTTTTTTTTAATTATGTGCAAACATTTACTCATATTTTATACTCATATTTTATGATCAAACAGTTTTAAGAAAAAAATTTGTTATAGAAAATTTCTAAAAATTTATCTATATTTTAATATATATATAAATAATATTTACAAAAGAAATATATAAATATTATATATTCAAATATTGTAATTACATAACTGACAAATAAGGAAATTTTATACACGAAATTCTATTTATATAGAGAATTTTTTCGGAGCTATATGATTTATGATAAAATAATTAATTACGTATTTCATAATAACTTATAAAAATATTTACATTCCAATATATAGCGATATAATTACATTATAAGTTACCACTAAGTAATCGCCGTATTTTTTGATCATTTTTCATAATTTGCGCCTTTACTTGACGTATTTTATCTAACTGAACCTTCATGTTGCTATCAATTTCTTTCAATGTTTCCTTCATAGGTTCTATCATTTCTTCCGTTTCTCTAAAAACAAAAAAAATTCCATATTAATTTTCAGAATAAAGAATTATTCGAATTATTTATTCCGAAATGAAGAATCATTATAATTGTTTATTCTCAATTTTATTATATGTACTTTGTGCATATACTTTTATACGTACTTTTGTTCTTCTTCCAGTTGTTCGCTTAATTGGCGATATTGATTTCTCCAATCCAATAATTCTTTTTCCATCATTTCTACGTCTTCCTAATTAAATTTAATTTCGTAAACAGATCGATAGTATAAGAATGTGTGTGTGAAAGTATATATATTACCTGTACATAATCCAGTAATTTTCCCAAAGGATTTGTCGTTCGTGTTAATGTTTGTATAGTTCCGCGTAATTTATCGATTTCTTTAGCTGCTGTTTCTCGGTCACGTTTCGAACCTGATTCCCACGCCTGGATCAAAATGCATTTATTCAATGACAATTCACTCAACGTTGTATGTTAAAATTGTTGCAGTAAAAATCAATAAGGTAAAAATAAAAAATAGAAGTAATAGTAACACATTTTAATTCTTACGATATCGACTTTCTTCGGCAATACATCGACATTATCCGTGTTGACTAATTCTCTCTGAGTTTCTAAGATTTGAGCCACAAGATGCCCATGTTCTTGCATCAGCTGATTGTCTATCTTATAATCTCCATTCTCTAAAAGATCACCACCACTTCCTTTCGCTTCCATCACTACCATATCTTCCGCATCATCATCATCGTCATCCTTCAAGTCGGAATTCTCTACGATAACGCTGATATTTCCTAATGGTGTTCTACAATCGTATTTTGAAATTACTTATAATAATTCTTTATTTAACATAAATTAAATTATAATTATCTTACTGTATTTCTTCATTGACTATCATCTCTGTCTTTGCTCTCATTCTGGGAGCTGCCGGCCTAGCACTGATGGGTCTGGCACTAGGTGGTCTTAAAGATGTTTTAGGTCTCACAATCGGTTGTTGTGAAACGCTAAAATAAAATTTGAATTTAACATTACTACTATAATTTCGTTATCAGCAATGAACTTATAGAACTAAACATTACGTCATTTCAGTAACTTCAGTTTGAGATCCTGTAAGCTCTGACGTTGGTTGATCGCTTCTTTCAATGCTTTGTTGCAACGCATTGTCCTCTTCTATTCCATTTTCCTTAATCCCTTTAGTATAATTACTCGTTATTGGTTTATTTTCGTTATTAGATATCTGTAAAGATATATTTCTTTTTTTTTCTTGTGATCTATTCGCTAGTACCATTTTTCCCTACCGGAAGTACTTTTATATTATACCTGTTCTTCCTTCGTCAGATCATTGGCGTCTGCTAAAATCATAGCATCCTGCTTCACTTTGGCGGACGAAGAAGGCCTTCTTCTTTGTGCCGAAGTAGGAACTTTATTCTGAACTGGCTATGAATACAATAAAAATAAGTTGTATTTTAAATGTATGAGTTACGTTAAACCACATACTCTCTTTCTTGAGAAAAAAATATAAAAAAATTATCTTTTAATTACAGAATCAAGCAGTTTGTGAATTTAAAATAAAAAAAACTAGAACTTTAATTTTCTTTAACAAATATTTGTTTTAAAAACTCTATTGTTCAAATCAGTGACGTGCAACCTGCGACACATGTATAAGTTTTTTTGCAGTTCATTGACTCAGTTGAAAATATAAATATTTTCTATTTTATATAGATGAAATAAACATGTGATCCGAAAGATTTTATCTATTTCTAAAAGTGGCTTTTTGAAAATGATCTTTAAAAAAGGTTCCGCATCGCTGATTTAAGCGATATGAATTTTTCTTTAAATTTTTACTTCAGCTGGTGGGATATCTATGGTCTCAATATTTTTTGAATTTTCCTCCTTCCAATCATTCCCTTTTTTTGCTTTGTTCTCTTCAGTTCTGTCATCTTTATCTCTTTTTGCTTCTGATACTACTTTCCCTGTGCTAGAGGACCTTTTCTTTTGCTCCACCGAGATCTTATCTTTCTCCGATGATTTCCTTGTTTGTGAAGACTGTCTTGATGCAGGCTTCTTCGAAGTTTCCTCTTTAGTCATGGATCTTGACTTTGATACCTTTACTTTTTTTTCTAAACCCTTTTTGTAGTGGTCAATTGCCTCCTTGCTACTGACCTAAGTAAATAAACGCACTATTAATTTACTTTAAAAGTGATTTTCTACTTAAATAGCAAAATATATTACTTTCTTATCAAGGGCTTTTCCAATGGCTTGCAACAGCTCATTTGTCTTTGTAGGCTCTTGACCAGAGATGATTTTACTTGCTCTGACCATTAAATTAGCACCCGAGATTAATTCTAATACACATAATATTCATATAATACATTTAGACATCATATATACAGTGACAGAACATGACAGTTCAGTAAAATTAAATACTCACTGACGACATCAATGAGTTTTGTCAAAAAAGCAAGCTTAGCTTCCTTATTCTTTATATTATCAGAATTTAACTCTTCCTCGCTAAATAATCCTTCTAAGAAACTAGTCTCTTTAATGATCTGAAATCAATTTTCAACTACATATAATATTTTAAATACAAGTAGGACTTATATAAATCTATATTCTGGATAAATTTAAGATAAAACAATTTTCAAAAAAGAATTAAAAATTTATTTCAGTATCTAAAATATTGTGCACAAGTAAATTACAGCTGTTATAATATCGTGGAGGAAGCGAAACGGCGGCTTGCGGAGTAGTTTCTCGGTCAGTGGTGGCTTCTTGAAATATTTTCCGAGTAAATTCTGTGTTTTCTTTATCACCTCGGGTCGCACCTCCTCTGTCATCGTGATAATTATTTTCCTTTTCTTTCTAAATTCTGTCTAGTGAATAGTGATTGACACATGTGTACATACAACACTTGCGGCGATTCATTGTAATGTCAAACCGTTGCCAGGCAACACCGAACATATAACACGTGACACTGCACGTGAGTACCCACAGTGAGAAACCTGAGAGGCTATGCCGGTCTTTTTTTACCATCGAAATTAGTCATACGCTACCGCCAGTAGCCATCCATTTTCAGTTTGAGAACTACGTAACTACGTACATTCTCTGACACTATCGATAAATTTTGACGTATCGTTGAAAGTAGATGTGGTTCGTTTCTGTACTCTCTCGAGTTTCTCTCTCTGGTACTCACATCACGTGTTGACCATGCGATCAGAGAGAAACCTCTCTGACGCGATCATGCGTTGATTGTATTTAGGTATTTTTACAACACGTACAGGGATTTTAGTGACTAGGGAGAATATTGCTATAGCAGTATTGCTTTATTGCGACCATTCACTATCTATGACATTTGCGACATTGCGCAATATGTTTATGGAAGTGAAGAGTGAGAAGTGAATGTACAAGGAGGTTATCCTAAGAGGATGAGTGTCTTGAATTTGCTGCCTGCTTTATCGCGGTAATTATGACATTTTAAGTAATAATGTTAATCTAAATTCAACGTTGAAATAAATTATTATTTAAATAATAATTTAACTAATTGGGTTTTGATAAAAGAATTGTGCATTATCAATGTGACTAAATTGTACATTATCTTTAGCATTGTTCGTTTTGTCTCTCGGGAATTGCTTGGGATTGTAATGATGAATATCATATGATGGATATCGTACGTAATGCGAATCCTAAGTTCGCTGGATTCGTCCGGAGCGATCCCGAGTAGCTCCCGAGAGTCAAAACAAACAATGCTTTTTTAAGTTCGATAGGAAGACTCTCACGAAAATTAATCTACCGTTTTTCTTTCAGACTATCGGTGTGCACTATACCTGGCATACGAAACATCTCAGCATGTACCGATCCACTGTACTTTAGAGTCAGCAGTGTACTTTTGTAAGTCACCATTGTAAATTTCTTGCAGCATCTGATGTACACATTATAGTATAATTATAAGCATGTTGTAATTTTCTTTTATTTATTCTTTAGAGGAGAACCGTTGAAGAAAAAAAAGAAATTAGATCCTGCAATTATCAAGGCAAGAGAAGAAAAAAGACGAAAAAAGTTAGAAAAACAAATTCGGAAAATGGAAAAGCAATCTAAACAATTAAAACCAATCAGCGAGTTGGAAGTGCCATCAAAATTAATAGAGGAAAGGGAGTAAGTTTTCTATGCAAACAAATTATATGCAGGACAAGTATAATGATTAATTTTATAATGTTCTTATGCCTGCAATTTATTAACTGGGAACTGATTTCAGGCAAAGACTGCGAAAACTTCCACCGATATCAGAAGAGGAAATAGAATCTAGAATTTTATTGCAAAAGGATTGGAATAGATACAAATCTCAACAGCATTTAGCTAATATTCAGGCAATAGATTCTATCTTTTATTCGCAGCAAAAGGCACTCGATGAGCTAAGGGCAGAATCAGAAGATTTGTATCAAGAAGCAATTCAAGTAATTAATTATTTAATTTACTCAAGTATAAAAAAAAAATTATACTGAGTATGATTATTTATATGTTATAATTATAAGCAATTTTGTATAAGAATCTATTACATGATTTAATTTTATTCATCTGTGTATGTTTTAGCTGGATTTAGGGCTTTTACCACATACAGCGAAAGGACCATTAAAAACACCTCCAATAGAAAATTACGATAGTCCCGATGGAGAATATACAAACACCACTCGGAAATTTGATGGAGAAGAATGAGTGTTTGATGCTGCAAAAGGAGATTTTTCCATCAAAGAATACAATTAAAAATCAAGAATACAAATAAAACATGTATTTCAAACTCGAAATCTGATTTCGTACATTTAATAGTGTTACATGAATCTAATAGAATATAGGAAGCGATAGAAGCAAATAAATATTTTAATATATGAAGAAAAAATATTTTCTTTCATTTTTCAAGAAGAAAATTTACTGTTTAAGTAAGCGACAAATTATTTTTAAAAAGCGGATATTGAGAGCTTCAATGGAATATAAGAACTTATTTTATCTGCCGTAACTTCCGAGAAAATGAAGCTTTGTTAGAGACTAGAGTTTATTCTGAATATGAAAATTAAAACTTATTCTACAGAGAAATCTTTTAATACTATTTGATTTCTTAATTGCATTATCATACGGTTCTTAAAGCTTACTTCATTACAATTTCTAAAAAACAAATTGTAGCGTACAAAACTGCACTATTTTAAATTCTATTTGTTCTATCGACAATTTGTTGCAAATCAATTTTCCATATTTAAGATTGTAACAAGCTGTTTAGATACATAAAAAGTAAAGTAAGGTTTTACACAATTTGTGCAAAACGCAACGAAAAAAGTGTTTTATAAATATACGTATAAACAACACAATTCACAGTTTTCCTCGATGGGCATTATAACGATATAACGAAAAATAGATACCCTGGTGAAAAAAATTCTCATAATATCTCATAATATTTTTAAGAATTTGTTACATTTTTTTAAATTTACGATGATTTCTACAAATATACCTTAAACTTCTAATTTTATAAGTTTACTCCAGAAATTACAGAATGAGAAATCCTACAAATATAATATAGATTTCAAGATGTAAATATAATATTTCAGATATTCACAAACATCAGAATATAGATTTTAATAAATTCATATATATATATAACAAAATTCTAGAAAAGATTCAGACTTTTTCAGTATTTTTGAAAAATGTTCTAATTCATATATAAAAAAATTTAAGAAATTTTCTAAAAATATAAAATTATACAGAAATTTTAAATAATTCTAATATTCTAATATTAAATTCTACAAAATTATATGAAGAATTCTAAGAAACATTTTTACCAGGACAGTAATATAAAATAAGCGTATTTCCATTCGCCAGTTACGTTAAAGTTATGAATGACGCGTGTTGGTCACAAATTGACCGACGTGACAGTAAAGTTATTGTATATCTTTGATATAATCCTAACAATAAACTACATTGCTGCTGATCTATATCACAGTAATATATATCTAAAGGAACATGCATTCCATGCGTTGCGAATATTGTCGATGTTCCACAGTATCGCAAATACTTTTTCCTTTTGTTGATTCTTTTCGAATAATATAAGAATTTCATTTTGAATCTTCTCTAAAGCTCTTTTTTTTAATCTTTTATAAAAATCTTTTATAAAAGAACGCCGTAAATCCTTCCGACGTCATAAATCCAAATATATAAAAGACGCCGTAAATCTTCCATACGCGAAATGTTATCTACATACATCTCTCTTCTCTTCGTCTTCTTCAATGGCGCGTTTTGAGAATCTCGTAAATCTTTCTGGAGACAATCAAAAGGATATATTCCCCGATGTCATTTATTTAGTCGAACTTGAGCTCGCGCTTGCACATGGGACATTTATCGCTGGTCTTCAAGCATTGTCGCAGGCAGTCCGCATGGAAGAGATGATGGCAGGGTGTCACCCTGGCCTTCGTCATACCGCACAGACACACCGCACATACGTCATCAAACCTTTCGATCTCCTCAAGGGTCGCCTTCCTGTAGCGATTTAACACTTCGCGTTCTCGTCGCAGTACTGCGCCTGAGTTCTCCATTAGTTCCTTCCATCGCAAGTACACATTCAAATACGTGGCAACCATTAGGAACCTCCAAGAGGCTGATGGCAATAGCAGAATGCTGAAAATCGCCGACATGGCGATCGTAAAGCAGCGGAGTATCACTGGCGCGTACAGATTTTCGATGTTCTCCAATGCTTCTAGCTGTAAGAAACCCAGGATCGTTGGAAACATCTCGACGAAGACCTTCTCCGTCGCCGAATAATAAATCCATGTAATCACCGTATAGATTAACGAAGGTCTGCAAATTGATAAGACGTCAAATTAAAGGGATGGAAAAGAAATATAGAAAAGAATAGATTACGCTTGTCACAAAATTGTTAATTTTTTTAGAAAACAGAATATTAATAAAGAAATTACTATCTCATGAATCCAGAATGAAAGAATATAATATGTTCAATAAAACTTAATAATAAACTGAATATTAACCCTTCTATAAAATAAATATATAAGTATGCGAGTCGAATTAAAAATAGTAAAAATTTGCATATTTTTATTTTCTCACCAAAAATTGTACATTTTTGTGCTAGAACTTTATTATAATGTCTCAAATCCTCACCCTTTGAACAACATTAAGAACAAGTTTACATAGATTTTAGCTCCTATTTTGTAACTTTTAAAAAGACAGTAATATTATTACGATTTTATACATGATAAAAAATTGTGTAATAATTAATAATACAATGACAACGACACTTACTACTCGTTAAGAATTATAGTGATTTTGTTTTTACTTTTATATTTTGTAGGAATCTTGTGAAAAAATGCATTGATTGAGAAGGATCAATTGTATAAATGACAAGCAAAGAAACAATTCTAATAGATATTCTTAATTATTATACGTATTATAGACCAAGAGGATTGGTTCCTCTTCAATCAAGTTCCTCACTTGTAATGATCGAGGCCTTGCTCCAATCCGAATACGAGAAGCATGAAGGTCAACGTGACGACGAATGTTACCGCCTTGGTCCACTCGAGCACGATCTTGGTAGCCGACATCGCGAGATGCTTGATCTTAGATCGCTCAGTCAAGGTGACGTAGGGTGACCAATCCTCCTTCTGGATCAACTCCTTGATGTAGCTCACACAGTAGGCTATCACGTTGTAAAACATAAGCGTATACAAGCAGGTCAGCCTCTGCTGCGGCAGCAACACCTTATCCGCCAAGATCAGGAACACTATCTGGTTCGCCATGACGGAAAGATTGCGCATCTTCAGGAAGAGATTCTCCGCGCGGTCCACCGGTGCATATAACCGTTTCAGGAAGCGATTTAGAGGATGCCATGCTCTCTTGGCTCCACCTTTGAACATATTGTGTTATAATCAATAAAATGAAGAATTTAATTTTACTTCAAAATAATATATTATAGGATTTAATTTTGTCTTAATATAAAATAAGGAATTTATTTTCACCTTCATACAAATGAAGGATTTAATTTTGTCTCAATACAGAATCCAGATAACAAACAAACGTGATTTATTATTATTTTGATGTCAAAATGATGACAACTATGTGTATTAGCCTGCTATTTAGGAATAAAGGATTTTAATTTTGTTTCCCGCGTTCAATAATGTTGTTACGTCTTAAAAAAAAAATTGATGCAAATGAGAAAGATCGATGTTTACTCCAAGTTTTTCATATCGCGCCTTAGAGATATCAAGATTGGCGTTTATAATTCGAAAATGTTCAGCGCCGAATTTTGAATATTCGCGTTTGAAGGAGCGATTAATAACTTTAATTTATACTTTGAGATTATAACGTTGAAGAAAGTTTCTTAATTTATTCAAATTATAACTTAAGAAGCGCGGATTCTCGAAAGATAATTTTTTACTGTTAGCTCAAGATGCGGTATCTCGTGCATCACACCGGCATGATGAAGTAACTAACGCAGATTGATTACTTCAATTTTCATATTGGCCTTATTCTCCTCTATATAAAAATATCTATACGTGACTATTTATGTACGTCACCGGGCAAAAATCACAGGTGATCGAGGTAAGGGTGAAGCCCGAATCGTTTAACCGATAATAATCATATTTTGAGGATACAAATCGACCACTTGACGAAGGAGATTCGCAAAAGTTACAACCTGCCTCGTCGCCCGACTCTCGAATGGTCGGACAAAAACCGTTTAAGATTACTACCATCCTCGTAATTATCGGAGAAAATTATTTTAACGGCCGTTTACGCTGGCGAGGATGCGGAGGCGAGCAAAAAAGAAACTCACAGACACGCGACATCTCGTTATTATTAAACATAAGAACATTGATATGCGTTCGCCACGGAGATAGATTTCTCTTCCTCCTCCTACTCTTCTGTCTCGCTTTTTCTCATCGTCTTTCGCTTCCCGAAGAAAAAAGAGAGTAAAAACGAGAGATAGGAACGCGTCATCGTGAGTGATTTTCCGGAGGTGGACCCGATCAACGAACGGCAGCGACCCACCCCCTGTTGAGGGTTTTATCGGAGGATGACAAGTTGCTGAATAACATGACAGGGAGTGCTTTACGTTAATAATCATGAACTTGTTGCCAGCTGATGAGCGCGAGCGCGTGCAAGAGAGAAAAAAAGAAAAAAAGAGAGAGGCAAAGAAAGAGATAGAGATAGATAGAAAGAGAGGGAGAGGGAGAGAGGAGAGAGAAAGAGAGAGGGGGGAGGGAGGGGGAGAGAGGGAGAGAGAGAGAGAGAGAGAGAGAGAGAGAGAGAGAGAGAACGCCTCCGTCGGCCACCGTTAATTGAGTATAACGTAATTGACGTGGCTTCGATGAATGATCGACTTCATTTTTAGTAACAAGTCCCAGAGAGAGCCGACGATCGAGAGAGGATTTGCATATTAATGGACGTCAGTCAGGACGAGTCACCGACGACATGGCAGCAGGACGAGACAAGGACAGATACTAAGGAGGCGACATAGCGGTGGAACCCGTAGGATTTCACATGGCAACCGAAGGATCTCCCATCCCCCGGTTGGAGTTCAGGAGGGCCTCTGCTACCTATAAAACTAACAGCGCTCCGTCTCCGACCGAGCATTGAACGACTTGGCGTCAACACCATAGGGATCATCGCCGATTGGAGACGAATCCAGCATTTACAAACAGCGAGAGGATTCCAGAGTTTAGGTGAGTGCGAGAGGATGACGTGACCTATGGCAACTCTTCGTTTGCGCAACGCTACTTCTACACTACTTGATTATAGTTGGAATCGAATTATTCTTATCTTTGCAACTTTAATTGTATCACTAATAAAATTACTATAATACTATATATATTATTATGCACTAACAATAAGTAGAATATTTTAATTAATTCGTTCCGACATTATTATTATTCATTTTTAACTAATTGTGAGATTAAAATTTGCGGTGTTATTACTATACCGTTAATGTAGAATTTAAATGTTAATTAGAGAGTGAACTATTTATGATTTTAAATCCCAGCATGTATTGATATTATTTTAAAAAGAGTTAATTTTTTGCAACAGTTAATTTTTTGACGTAAAATTTAATTTCAACAGGTACTGTCTTATAATTAGATTAAAATCGGCGCACTATATTTTTGATTTATTGGTCAAATTTAAATGTAAAATTATAAAATAAGTGGATCACGAGCACGAACTGGATCTTTTAATATACAAATTAATAACAATAAACAAAAAAATTTACAGACGTATTAGTAGATTTCGACACCGATCGGATCATTTTCAATGTAAATTGCAGATATTTACATAAAAACGTTATTACGAAATAAATTAATCGCTTTTAAGGAAAAACGGAACCTTTATGAAAAATATGATATTTTTAACATCTCGTTGCGTGAAGATTGAATGTAGAATCCTTATACTACGCTCTAATTGTAATTCTTGATAAAACAATATAGAAATCGTTACAATCTTTTCTGAAAGTACAATATTTTTTTGAAAATTATGGAAGTTGATGTAGAGCTCTTAAACCTCGCTCTACAGTTATTGTTAACCTTAATATGTAAATAGAATCTTGTTAGTAATAATAAATAAATCTATTAAATACAATAAAATGTGGCAATAACGGTAAAATAATAGAATGTAATAAAAGTATATCTTGATGAAAATAGTCCAATTAATAAAATTGTAATTGTAATAAATTAAGGAGCATTGCTACTACCAAGTAAAAATACGTGTAAAACAGTCCGATTAATAAAATTATCGTTGTAATAACAAAGAAGCATTGCTACGATCAGGAATTGATTATCAGAGGAATGTTGTAAATAAAATGAGATTAAAGAGTAAAGAAATAAGTGGGAATGTAGAGAGGAAGTGGGGAGTAAATATGGGAAAGAAGGGGTAAGAGAAAAGAAGAAAGAATTAAGGAGAAAAAAATTGTATAACGTTAAGATATGATTTCGGTAATGATTCAGTTTTGTTCTGTTCAAGCCTTATCTCTTTTTATGTAGACCATCTCTGATATTAATCTCTTATTGTAAGAAGATTCATTGTTAAAAATTTTAACGTTGTTCCATTCGAAATTAATCCGGTGATCTGTAATTATAGATGGAACCTGTTTTTTTATTAATATCGAATGTTCATGTAGTCTTTCGTTTCTTTGGCCAATGTAGCTAACATCACAATCTTCACAAGAGATTTTGTAGGCTACGTCCTGATGCAATAATAAATCTAATTGGTCTTTTCTTTTTACAATATAATTTTATATATGATATTTTAGTCTTTCTTATATTACAGAGAAAATCAAAGGAAGTGGATACCCATTATTTAAAAATGATTAAAATATGTATAGATTGCATTAGTCAGATTCTTTTTGTGAAACCGTGAGTGAGACAGACGTACTATTCCAAAAATAGTACCAAAAATTATGCCCTTTTTGTGACAAAGCGGATGGCTTAAATAAAAACTAAGGAATTTCGGAACAGGTTGCTTTTTGATATCTATCAAATATAATTTTTTGATTTTCAACAATAACTATTGTGTCAAAAAAGCTTAATCTTCTATTAGTACCAACTTTCATTGAGAATAGTAATCTATCATGTAATGAATTAAAATTTTTTTGTATGTTATTCAAATATTTGGTTGGTGCAGCTAAAATATGTAAATAAAATAGTTATTTAATATTTATTATTTTAAATAAGCTTTGCAATCTAATTATATATTTTTTTAAATTTTAAATAAGTGTGTAAACTTTATTTTATATTTTTTATTCTAAATTATAACAATTATTTTATCGAGCCTTGATTCCTATGTCTTGTCTGATTTTCTCGACATGTCAATGTATGCGTTCAAAATAGACGTTAAAAATTTTATTTGACATTGTAGCTTTGTACACAACAATCGACATAGAATCAATGATTTCATTATTATAAAAATTCATTTTGACTTTCAGAAAATTATTCTAAAAGAAAGATGAGATTAAAAAAATCTAAAGTAAAAAAATCGGTTTAATCTGGAGATGAGATCGGCGAACTAGGATGGAAAAGTAGCGAGGTCAGTGTTAGGGTATCCGTTTGTACCTTTAGCCGCCTCGGCGAGAGTCTTGAGGGTCGGGACCGGATATCTGTAATTCGCACTTAAAACGACCGGCAGGACAAGGGCTGAATATAGGACCGGTGCGGGCGACGGTAGAAGCGGCAGCGGACCGCGTGGGCAATAGGGTAGAAGAAGAACCGCGCTTAGAAGGCAGACGCTTTGCGCCGTTTTCTCCTTGTCGACCGTCAGCGAGTTCGCGCGGACGCGACGTCTCACGCGCGCTATCATACCCATCTCGGTCCTGAAATTAAACAACGAGAATGTAAAATTCTTTCGTCAATGTTATTTCTTAAAGCAGTAAATTTGTAGGTTTTTTTTTTAAATATCTTCTCTGCTTTTCACTGTTATAAACTTTATTGTTATAAAGACACAATAATTTCGAGAGCCTTTTGTATATTTATCTGCAGTTTGCTTGGCTTATTTGTTACTCTTTGAATCAGGAATTTTGTGACGTTGTGAATAGCAAAGACGATAATCAAATAATTTCTCTTCTTCCGGCCGGTTTGTTTTCGATATACGGAAATATTTCGCGAAAGCGAAATCCAATTTTAGATATTGATACCATTAGATATTGTTCGAAAATTCTATTAATATTATTCTTGGAACTCTTTTAGTTTTCAAAATATTATTTATAAGTTAAAATGTTTTTTTTTCTTTGTAAAATTGTGCATGTTACATATATTATTTACGACGTTGGGAGATATGCAATGTCAGGTAATTCGATTGAATCGTGCAACAGATCAAACGTGTTCTTTGAAATTTTGTCTTATAATAAGATTAATTAAATCATATATTATTACGATTATTTTATTATTATCATTACGAATTGATATGTTCAGGTAATATCTCTTTCATTTTATTTAATCGTCCCGTTACAATAAATTTTTTTAAAGAACAGTCAGCAAATCGGATCAAGCTCAATAAACAAAATTTAATATATGTGAGCTTGTAAAAAACCGCTAATTGCTTAATGACAAGATCGGAATTGCGCGAATTGCATTAAGTTGTTAAATGATCAACGTGTCACAGAAATCGTTTGCATCAGTCATTCTTGGCAAGTCGTATAGATCTTCAAGTCTTCTGCATCATGTCGCTTCTTTACATCGGATGCACTTCAAGCTATTTCTAACCGCGAGAAATTCTCCTCTCACAAAGATTTGCACCTCCTCTTTTTCTTGTTTCTTCTTGAAAAAGGGAGAGCAAATATACTTCTGTTTTACTCTTCAACAATTTACTGTATCAACCATTCCGTTTCTTGATCTTTGTATGTTTATCCATAGTCTAGTATACGTGACTTATATTTGTTACTCTTTGAATCGAGAACCGTATATCTCTTAATGTGCATGCAACAGAAACGATAATCAAGTTTATCCTCTTTTAAGCAAATTATTCTCAATATGCGGGAATTCGGCTTATTAAAGAATTCTAAGATTCTCATCGAAAAATCGCGAGAAATCGTTTAATTTCAAGTGTTGTATTAGATTCATTAAATGTTGTGTATTAAAATTTTAGGATTTTAAATGCGATTTTAAATATGAACTCGGATTCAAAATGTGATTTTTATTTACTAATTAATTAAAATTCTTTTCATTTGTAAAATTTCGTACATCTACGATGACGTAGATACATCAAAAGACACGTGTTGTCAGATGATTCGATGAGATATATATTGATCAATGTAAAACTGCGGAGGCAACGTGGCACGTTTGGCACAAATTTCGGAAATTGCATTTTGCAGTTGACACAATGTTTTGATTATGTCAACAGTTAATAGTAAACATGTTTATTCGACTTCCGGTGAAAATTAAAAACCAGAAGCACGTGCATTGAAAATATTAAATATATCTTGGATTCTTAATAGACAACAGTTTTCACAATTAAAAGTGGGCTACTTTTGAACCTTATAGCGAAAAAAATAAAATCAGATGCAATTTTATTTCTAAATTCTAATAAGTTTAATTTTCTCATTTAATTCAATTTATCCTTCTTAATTAGAAATTCATTTCATTGCGTAGTTTTCACCCTCTGAAAAAATATCAATAAAAATAACAAAAATAATGAAAAATTTTAAATAGTTTATTTTATACTTTCAACAAGTATTAAATAGAGATGAAAACATAAATTGTATATGTTAAAGTGTATTTAGTGCCAAATCGTGCCTATTCGATCGTTGCTGTATGTCTACATTGAAGGTAATCTGTGTACGAAGTAAATAAGACGTAGAATCAGACGCTACATTTAGCTCAAACCACGCGCGATGGGAATCTTTAAATATGCAATCGTCACAGGACCAATGCAATCGGTCCTATGAGGCGTTTATCCAAACACGTGTCTACTCTTGATCTTTTATTAAATTTCCTTTTCGCATTAGTTATAATTAGGTGATTCTATAATTATTTGTTTCTGATTTTATAATTTTCTCCATTATGTATTAAAATTGAAATTAAATTTAAACTAAACAGTGTTATCGCGTAATAGAAGAAAAGAGTTAAAAATTTAACTTGTATTCTTTCTTTCTCTCTCTCTCTCTCTCATTAATACTAAGCTACATAATTATAAAATAATGTAATATAACATGTGTGTGATGACTTTCTGATTTAATTTTATTAAAATTTTATGAGACAGCATCTAATGTTTTAAAAGTAAAATTACATCTAAGTGTTTTACAACTTTTTTATTAAGACGTTGATTTTCTTTTGATACTTATATCTCCAAAATATAACTGAATTGCTATATAGAATTAGAATTTATTTGTTAGTTGAATAAACGTCGATGATACCCGGCTACTTACTTTTAAATGGTGACAAAGAGTACGAATTTAATCCTCCACAAGAAAATCGCGAATTCTAGGAATTGAAAAAGTCCTCTCTTTTTCTTTCTCTCTTTCGCTTTTTCTAGTTTTCTCTCTCGAAACCCTTTAGTTCTTCGGTTTATTGGGAGATTCACCTTCGAGAGATATATCTTTGCAGGGTCTCACTATGAAACAAGTTCGTCGCTGCCGTTTGTTTAACCGCACGTCCAAAACGAATGCTAACTGGTACGATACTGACCGTTCAATCTTTGTACCAGCGGAGCAACGAAACAAGACGATATGTGTGCGTAACTAACTACGTACATGTGACAGAAAATGAGAACAACAAAGAAAGAGAGAGGGTGGAGGAGGGATGGAATAGAAGGGTGGCAGAAGAGAGAAGAGATATAATAACCAGAAAATAAGAAACGGAATAAACAGAATAAGAGGTTTAACAGTGCAGAAGAAGATACATAAAAATAAATAGAAGGGAGAGCGCGCAATGAAAGATAAAGAGAAGAAACAGAACGGATGGGGCGGGTGCGGATAGAGAAAGAAAGATAGATGATGGAATGGAGGAGACAAGAGGGCGGGATAGTTAGAGGAAGGGAGAATTTGGCATCTGCGTCGAGCAACGCAAATTTCTTCGGCTATTCTTAGCAGGCAGAGGTACGATGTCGTGTCTCATCGGACGGCGTTTACCGAACCGCGAAAGTTCCCTTGCGGATTTTCTCTACAGGCCGACTGCAATCCGGAATGAATGGAGAACACGTACAGCTTTATGAAAGTATTCGCGGTTTTCGACTACCTATGAATTAAGCGATTTGACGATTCACAATAATCAGGTTGATTTGGACTTTCTTGTTACTTGTTATCTATATTTAAAGAAACGAGTTTTTCATTTCCTGAGATTGATGACTTTGCATTAAAAAATTACGACGTTGCGTGAATTCTCTGTTGTGGATAATTCTATAAATACTCTGTCATAAATATTAAATTTTACAGTTACAATAATTTTATTACGTGATTTATTTATCTTTTTCTTTCAACTACAATATAAAATATTGTCGATATAAAATATTTGAATAGCTTGGATTTATGTACGACATAAAATTTCTCTAATAATCTACTGCAATAAATACTTATATGTTGCTAGTAAAATATTAAAATGCATGCGCTTGCACAAAGCAAATCTATAAATAAGACACGAAGCTATTTTGCGCAGCGGGCTAAATTTACGGGGTTAATCACCGCGAAAAATTCAATGAAAATTCCACGCACCAAATTTTATATGTATAGTCACGATGCGCGTCATTCACTATTGTCGTAGAACGCGCGATTTTAGTCGATAATTTCACTGGTTCCTGGTATGATGATTGCGTAATGATCACGAGATTGATACGTACGGTCATGTGAATTAAATTAGTTCCGGTACAACAATACCACGAAAATAAACGAAAATAAACTATTTATATTGTTTCTTAAAGATGTGGATCGTATTTATGCGCAGTGTTCTGATTCTTATTTATTTAATACGAAGATTTGCTCTTATATATACATTAAACATAACCGTGTTTAGTGTGTACACTGGCAAGATTAAAATTTCTCTTGTACACAATTCGCTACTTTTCGAATAAAGTGGCCTGAACGCTCGATATTAGTAAACAATTATATGGTACAATATTGTTGACAATCTTGCCTCTCTAGATAATTTAATATAACTCTTAATGTAATAATTAAATTGTGTATAATTATTGTTATGTTAATCCTTAATATTTAACTTTGATTTTATAATATCTAATTGTCTTTATAAGTGACATGTATTGATTGCGTTTGCAAAAATATTTATGATGAGATTGAGTCGACATCTAATCATTAAGCAAGCTAAGATTTAATGAAAACAAAATGTGTAAATTTCTAAACTGGATGGCATTTTTTTATGTAAAATCGATGCATATTGCTATGATTTATAGGTAAGATCAAAATTAAGTGTTACATTCATAACAAGAATTAACTAAACGTTGCACAATTTGATTAAAAGTTATATTGAGAATTATATTGAATTGTTTAGGAAGATTATTAATGATATTGTACAATCAGGAGGCATGATTTTTTATCACAGTAATTATAACGTTAGTGTTGGAAAATCACTTTGTAAAGCCATCACACACGTACAAAATGATATAAGCAATAAGTATTCAGTATAAAGACGCTATGATTTATATAAGATACTCATTATTCCAGAAGCCTTATATAATTTATGTTATTTTGTATGATGAGCTTAATTTATTACTATTACGTATTACTCATTAAAAATTGTAAAGTCATTACCAAATTGTTATTATGAAAAACGATAACGATAAAAAATTACAAAAACATCTTACTTTTCATCCCTGGTTGAATGCAAAATTATAACATAGATGTTATATTACTTTTATTTGGTATCAACTAGGTTGTTAATCAAAGGTTCTTTGAAATATTTTATACCACAGAGAAAAATGTTTGATTGAATTAACTGGAATTTTAGTGGAAAATGAACGATCTAGAATTCTGATTAACGATCTAGATTTCTAGTAAAATTACTAAAATTCTAATAGATTTAATCAGAATTCTGGATTATTCATTTTCTATCAGAATTCCAGTTAATTCAACCAAACGTTTTTTTTCCGTGCACTTGTAAAATATTGTTTAGTAATATTGAACGTCTAACGGCTGCTTAACGGATGAAATCAGCTTACAGTTAAAAATCGGAAATTAGGTTTTAATACCCAAAGGTTTCTCGTGTCATTGACCCGATTCTCGCGGCACGTATGTTTTTACTCATCGAGAGAGAATCATTCCCAGTCGCCGTCTGGGGGGCTAATTTTATGCCGTCTCACAGTGGAGTTTAGAAAGACTCCGCCGTTCGACGCAATGATCCACAATGAGAAGATATAGTACGTTCACAAATAATCATCAGGCCGCTCTTTTGTGCATTCCGGAAAAAAAATATTTCTTTATCGCTCCCTTTCGCACGGAAAACAAAAGATTGTCACATATACCAAACCGAACATAGCCGGTTTGTGTGCAAGACGCGCATTTCCATTATCTTATTTTAATGCAATTTTTTTGCAAACTTGCCGACGCACATGGCGTCAAGATATTACATAGAATGGCTAGATACGCTGACATTAATAATAAATGTTTGCGAAAAATAATTGTGGCGCATACGAGATCACACATCGTGATCGTGCATCTGTGAGTAGCGTCTCTGAGAGAATCCAAAAAGAGAAAAGATATGATAAGTATGGGATTAGAAGGTCGAATTAATGTTGCTATTTATATTTATTACGCCTTTAGAGGGATCGAAGTCTTCTTGTAATATTTGTACATACTAAGAGATTATTATCTCGAATTCCAAAAATAATGACCCACAAACATATATAGATAAGATTGCGACATAATTGTGCAAAATAATAGATAAGGAAGATTGCGACAAAAATACAAGATAAAACAAATTCTTTTATTGTTGCACCCACGCGCGCTTACAAAAAAACGGAGTAAAGGAGGCCGTGAGTATCAATGCTGAGTCAGCCCGTTTCCTTGTTTATGAACGGAAGTTTATGAATAGTTGTGGGAGAGAAGAAGGAAAGCCTTGTTTAGTGGAAAGTAGATCATGTGATCGAGTGAAATGTTTGTGTTTATTATTAGCACAGTCGGACAGAATATCAAGAGAGATCTACTTGTTTTGTCTTGAGAAACATGGCGCCTTTTCGGTCAATGACCCCAAGAAAATTTAAAAATCTATTTCTATTTAGCATTGGAGATTTCGCGAAGTCGTTCAGTTATGATCGCGTATGATGAACAAATTGCAATCAATTAGGATTTTATTTGTGCAATATGAATTCTGAATTTTTACATTAAAATTTTTGATTACGGAACAGATCAAGAAAAACGGATCGACAAATAGATAAACAAAAGTGAAGTAAGACGAGACTCCAATTATATATTACATATGTCATTTTATCTATATTATCTATATTACCGACATATATTGTTAAATAAATCTTATCTCATCCTTTCACCACGTGTTGAAAGATTGCAGAACTTTCTCTCTTCCCGATCGCTTCTAATTTTTCTTGAACTCAGATCTTTTAATTCCATAATGGCAAGCTCGATAAGCATCGGCAAGACAGATGCATCAATGACGATGGAGAATAGTCATTTCTGAGGTGAATGGGTTTGAGCCGCATCGAGTTCGGCTGTCCTTTCTACATTTATCAAGAAATTGGTTCACGCCGGTAGTCTTTGCCCCACGGAGATTGTGGCTTTGCAAACCGTTTCGTTATATGTAGAGTGGGGACCATCGTGACGATGTGGGACATCAGTTTTACCCGTTTAATTCTCGCGACGGGTCGCCGGCACAAACAGCTTTTCCTTGGTTCTCGCGTCGCGTCGGATTGTAGTATCGTCATCATTTTCATTATCTTCATGGCCGTCATCTTCATCATTGTTATCATCATTACGTTTAATATTCCTATATAAAATAAATAACATAATTGTGAATCTATACAAAGACATATGAATCTATATAAAGACAGAGCATCATAGAAGATTCTATTTCACGATATAGAAGCCTATGACTGATGTTATGTTTTATGTCTACGTTTGATGACCGTATTTCCAAGTGTCTATCTGTCAGACGCTGAAGTGTGTATTATTTCATGTGATTGTGTTTTAACGAGGTCCGTGCATTCCTGATTCTTCATTCCTGGATACATATCGTAACATTCATGTGATCTTTTGGTGGTTGGAATATTCTTCGCTCTTATCCAAACATAATTATTATATATACATCTGTTTCCTTAAATGAATACAATTATATCCCGCAACAAGTTAGTTGTATAACATATTTGGTATACCTCAAAGAGAAAGAGTCGAAATATCGTTCATGCTTGCGTTGTAGATATGTGGCAATTAATGACATATTGGTGATAAGAAGTCAATTTTACAGCATTGTAATATCTACTTCGATATTTCATGGATATTCAATATTCCTAGTGCTAACATTGTTGCATATGATGTCAAGACACTGAAACGAGGTGATTGAACTCGATAAATGGAAAGATAATCCGCATCCGTGGCATTGCGATATATTATATATATATATATATATATATATATATATATATATAAAATTAGAAGAAGAATATTAATTATTATTTTATAAAAAGAGATTAATTATTTCTTATGAGAAGCAAATGATTTATTGTTGTAATTATTAATTATCTTTTACAAAAGAATTATAATTACCATAGACATAAAATGAAATTCACATTAATATTCAATATCGAATCGCGACAGCATTATTAATTACATAAGACTGTTTCGCGGCAGCGTTAAATTGATAAATATCGGAAATGTAACTATTAATAACAATTATCACGAAAAACATTGGAAATCATGCATAATATCAATGTACGATTAAAAAACAGGATTTGCAAACATTACTTTTCAGTTACTTTGTCGTTACTTTCTATAGTAAACAATTTGATGACATTGTTGTAATTTTTTATGACTGTAACGTTAACTAACTAAACGCTAAGATTGTGCTAAGGTTAGAAAAGTTACTTTGAAAAATAATTTGTTATCAACATGCGTTACTTATTAAAAAAAAGTAATAAGTAATGAGTAACGCATAATGTTACTCGTTACAAGTAACGCGAGTAAAAAAGTAACGCGTTACAAATTAATGGAAAAAGGAGTTATTTTTTTCAATAAAAAATAACTTTTTCAACTCGTTACAAGTAACGATCGATGTTCTAACTCTGAGTCTGATTACCTTCATAAAAAATTCACAATGTTATTATTAAATCGTTATTATAATGAGGTAACGATCAGCAAAGTGACGTGTTACTGCCAATCCTGACGATTAATATATCGTAATACATATATTTTACTTTTAGAGCAAATTTTTATCTTTAGCGTAAAATTAATTTTTTTCCTCACTCTGTTTATTCACGTTCTGCTTTTCGAGCACTATAATTACAATTAGGCACAAGGACCACTTATTTATGTTATTGAGATAAAGAAAAGGTTTGTATAAAAAAATTGATACATGAAGAAATAATAGTTCAAACATTTGTTCGAACATTTTCATGTCAAATAAGAGTTTTTTTCGTTATAATTTTATTTTTACATTACATATAAAATTCTACGGTAAGAAAAAGCACGGCGATTTACATGCATGTAGTTTCTGTTTCAGATCGGTGGATCACTATGCTTACCTTCCAACTCACTTACATGCTCGTTCTCTTGGCCGCGGTCTTCCTGTAAGCATTAAAAACGATGGAGCAGTAATGAATAAAGTCATAAAATGTAAAATCTTAGGCTGATATTTATAGTCCGTTTTTATTCACTGTCTTAAGTAATGTCTTAAGATATTAATTCAGTTCTGATTGGTTCATGATATCTTAAGATTGTACTTAAAATAGTCATAAATATAAAGACTGACTATGAATACCGGCCTTATACTGTACATATGTTACGGTAATTAATGTAGTTCTAATGATGTTACAGGATCGACAAGTGCCACGCGCATCCCGCGATCGCACAGCGGCACGAGCCGAGACCGCTGTGCGTGGGCTGTGGCGACAAATGCGAGCAATGCGAGTTCGGTTACACAACGTCGACTCTCTGCGGTATCTCGGAATGCCGAAAAGTGAGTAGCAATTAACAATAGTACGATGCATTGTTCCACTTTAGAAAATCATTCTTAAACGTATCTCATCGTATATCATAAAATCCAAAGACTCGTATTTAAAACGCGCTTAAAATGATGATACATTTGGCATTATGGTTTATGTTACATATACTACAAAATTTTAGAAATAAAAGCGTATAAATTAAATTAAAAGAATATACATTCATTGATAAAAGTGTTGAGAAAAAGTTCCAAATATGAACCAAGATTTACTGTAAAAGAATAAAATTTCGATTTTATTTTTATTTCAAGTTTCGTATTCTAAACTTTGGTCAGTTTTTTGGATTGTACTACAGTTTTTATTTAATATAAAATTCATTTACCGTGAAATTTATCGCAAATTTGCGCAAGTTTTGTTCTGTCTCTATCTTCAATGTTGCGTTGGTCTCCATTTGGAGATTCGTTGAGAATTCCACGAGTATATGATGAATTTTCGCGGTCTTATTGACATCGATTTCCTGTAGGGCCCCGGGCATATTTGTGGTGGTCCAAGCGATTCTTGGGGAGTGTGCGGCGACGGATTGATCTGCAGTTGCAATCGCTGCACCGGTTGCAGCGTGGATAACCTCACGTGCTTTGCGAACACTTGTTTGCCCCATCAGAGCCTGGAGACGCGGAGCTATCCCGATATCTTCGACAACTTCCCCATCAACCGATTCGCCAAGTAAACGGAAACCTAAACCAATTCCCGGATGGACGAAAAGAACGACGAATGGATGAGACGACGAATGTGAGAGGAGCGAATGTGAAATGAGAAAGATGGAGAGAAACGCGGATATATATTAGTAATTTTTCGAATTATTTATTACATTTCACGATATAATCCCATTAGGTATCTTCGATTGTGATAGATAGCTCGTCGGAGCCTCGTCTCTACCCACCCTCATCCCCATTTCCCGTTCCCGCGAGACGACGGTGCTCTTGTTCGTGTATAATGGCATTTCTGTGATTTTTTAATTACGTTATCCCGTCTTTATACACGCATGTCTCTCAATGAAACTCGCGCCCGTGTCCGCGTGCTTATTATAGCGAGCGCGCGCGTGTACCGGCTAGATTGATCTCGTAAGAGATGAATCATCGCGCATAGTCCTTGGCTGTGAATCGCGCCTCTTGCTGAATAACAAGGGGCGATCGACGGGATCCTCGAATTTCGTGTCAGAAAACATTAAAAAGCCGGATCTCTGTCGAGAGTAAAAAGCGGAAGAAAAGGATTTTGAAGTACATGAGGAAGATACGAAAGTCCTCCCCTTTCCTGTTCCCTACCCTATTCTGTAAAACAGTCATAATATGATTTTTGACATTCCGATTTGACATTTCAATTACGTATATATTTACGAAAGTTATATCAACACTTCGCATTTATCTTAATATTTATTTTCATTGTTTATGTTTAACGACGCGTTTAAACTTTAAGGAGAGAGTGAGATCTCCCTGCGATAAGGGATCTCCCGATAAAGCGTGCCCGTTTAGATAAATATTGTCAGTATATCAATATCTTGCCTTTCACTAACGGACTGTTACTAATATTTATTACATAGACACGAAAATAGTTAATAGTTGACTTTTTCACCGGTACTTCTCTCACCGATTAGTCTGGTAAGCGCCTCAAAAACGAGTATCTTACATAACTCTCGGTATTTCTGCGGAGACCGGATGTGAATATTTCGGCGAACGCGCCGTCCCTATGTAACAGACAACAGAATAAAATTGGTTGCATTCATATGCGCATCATTGACGTACCTTCCCTCGTCTCGGATTAATTTGTTTATCCGCGCTCTTAAACCAGAACCAGCCTGTTGCCTCATTCGCAACAAGATAAAATTGTTTCTTTACGATGATAAATGAAACGAAATGGTTTGTTTATTCAAGCGATAAGTGTAACTCTCATGTTTACGTAAATAAAAGTGTTCTTTCGCATTTTTAAGATTTTTTTCTTTTCTTCTTTTATTTTAAATAAACTTTTATCGATATTTATTAGCAAAGCTTTGAAAAAAAATACTTTTTAAAAGAAATGGACGAATCACAAACATGTTATTAATTAAAAAATTTTAAGATTAAAAATTTTAAAGCATCTTGAATATTGAAGACAATATGGCTTTCCTATATAAGTGCTGCCATCCAGAATTACTGGTGAACTGCTTTACTCATCGGATAATGTATCAAATTTAGACACACATACATAATATAATCTCATTTCATTCAGTTAAAAAATGGCAAATGAATATATACTAAATAATGTATACTTATCACCAAAGTAAATTACAAAAATATGTAAGAGTATTCTTTAATACCTATATATTTAATATAACCATCATATATATACGTATATATAAATACTTATTATAAAGATTTAAAAATTTATTATTCATAAAATTCGGGCAGAATCATAAAACGTAAGTTTTAACAACAACAAAAAATATATATTAATATATACATTTTTTATGCGCTAGTCATTACACAAGAAACATTTATCAACAGATTGTACGAATACAAAATTACGCTATAGATGTATTTTCGATTATAATTTACAGGATTCGAATTTATAATTTAAACGCGTTAATTACATTAATTACATAAAAAATGATATAAGAGATGTATTAAAAGATTTATATAATTATTTAACTAATTTCTATCATACATACATATATATATATATCTCAACCGCTTTCCTTCAAGGCGCGATATCTTCGATCATTACTTCTTTCTTCGACATTATTATTTATTGCCATCGTTCTCATATGAAAGTCATCATGGAAAAAATCGAAATAAGAAAATAAGAACAATGATAAATATTGTCGTAAAGCAATTCCGTTAATTATCGATCAATTCTCGAGATAGTTTTCAACAGGATTAACAAAGTTACAGTTCAAAGACAAATGGAGTGTCTCAAAAGAGTACAATGTAATCAACTTAATTGAAATTGTCATTTCCTTTCTCGCCTCCGATCCAATTGCAGGTCTTGTCCAAGTTACAAAGAAATCCGCAAAATGCTGAAAAATAAACGATACATATATAAGAACAAATATATGGAGAAGGTCGAGAGACGTGCCAAAGAGTTCGGTGCTAAGAAGAATTTAAGGGTCAAGGGCTCGAGGCGCAAGCTCGACGTTATATTTAAACCGCTTATAAGCGCTGAGATGTCGCGGACACATGTTGCAGCTGTTTACATTTTCCTTGTGCAGTTAATGAGTGCCGATTAGTATTAGCACGCAATCGTCGCAATCATCGCGAGCTACCACGGTTTCAAACACGCCTGAGAAATAATTCTTTTATATTTAAAAAAAATTTCTGGCTAATGTCATACACGCAATAGTCGAAATAAAAGAAGATATTAGATAATTTTCATTACGACATGTAAATGTCCTGTGATTATTCCAAAGCACACGTAGAAGTAAGATTAGATTAAATTTTTAAATTAAGCAAAGACAAAAAAATTCTTTTATCTATTTTTGCCAAAAAATTACTTTTAAGTTTAGAAAAAAGTTATGTTTTTATTTTTTTCTAGATATTGTATTGCACAGCATAATATCCCAGCAAACATCACAAGATTTTGGTGATCTTAAAGACGTCCTTGTAACGTCAAAATAGCGAAAAATAATGTCAATTTGTTTGCTGGGACATATCCACACATGCATACACACTGCATATATATATTGTATAATAATAAAGAATATATATTATATAATATATCTATACTCAAATAGACAATATGCATATTTTAGGGGTGTTAAATTAGAACATTTTTGAAAAAACTTGTTAAAGTATATTTCAAAATTATTAATTTTGCAATACTCATCTGATAGCATTATATAAGTTAGAAAAGACACATTTCAGACATTCCAGATTCACACAGAAAAATTTACGTATTCAATAGCCAAGTATAATTCTGTTAGATCTTAAGAGAAACGGATTGGGAATATATATGTAGATCGAAGTAATTATCACATCTTCCACTCAGCCTCGCAGCAAATGCATCACATCAGTAACAAGTTCTAATTTACGTCAGCGCAATCACGAGACATAAACGGGGAGAAACCTCTTGCACACGTCAACGTCCCACGTCGTCTCTCACACCAGGAAGGGACAGCTTATTGGCCATTTTGCTTCAGCAGTTTCCGCGTCCTGAAGCCACGGAAGCCGGCTTGGATCCTCGTTGCCGCGGCTTGAACGGCCTGCTGTCTTTTTCGCACCAGGAAACCGCGAATGCCCGCCTGGATCTTCGTCGCCGATTTCTCTTCGAGCGCCTCCTGAGTGCTCTGTCTCTTCAGCAAATGCTCCTTCGGCTTCATGTGTTCCTGCTGTTGCTGCTGGTTCCGCTTCTGGTCCTGCTGATTCTGCTGTTGTTGACGACGGCGCTGCGTGGATTCCTTCAGCTGCTTGCGCACGCGGTATCCGCGGAAATTGGCCTGGATCTTCGTCGCCGCCGTGTTAGCCTTCATCGCGTCGGCGTCCTCCTTCGAAGTCTGCGACATGAACGGAGTTCTAAGCCAGTTACGCGAAGCTCCGTGTCTCGGTCATTAAAGTCCGTCCGTAAAATTCCGAGTTCTCCAAGGTGTTTCACGAAGGCCGACTCCGTAGAAATTCGGCGTTTTCCCGGATTGCTTACAAAAATCGTTTCCGGAGAGATTCGTGTACCTTTACGGCTTATTTACAAAGATCGATTCCCAAGAGCGAAAACAATTCAGGTTATTCTTGATTATTTGTAAAGATCATTCCCGAGAGAACAGACTCATTCGAAAGTTCCCCTGGCGATTTATCGGAACAGTATTCCGAACGAGAAACCGAATAAAGAGAGATGAAGATTCGTATAAGATATTTAAAGATTTGTTTCAAAACGGAAGTGAGTAATCTTGCAGACAGGATAATCTCTTGATTATTTATAACCTCGCGGAAATAGGACAGATAACCACCTCAGGGTATCTTCGATCAACTATAAATATATTGATGGCAAAAAAAAAGAGCGGCTTTCTTCTCAGTAAAAATTTTCTTCAGGAAGAAAACCAGGTCTCCCTATTATTTCAGGGATCTTCTGGGAAACCCCAATATTAATCGCGATTAGACACCTGCGAAATGAATCGCAAAAAATAGTTATGAAAACAGTCTTCGTAAAATTCAGATCGGTGTTCTCCACGATGATTTATAAATATCGGTAGAGAGCAGGAGGAGCAAGATCTTCCCGATTCTCTGGGGAGCGGGAATTTTATCTCACGAAAAAGATACGATCGTTCTTCCTCGCAGAACACTTTTGCGCTCACTTCCGCGATCTCCTTATCGCGCGTCCTCCTAGCCAGAAGCGGAACGGGAAACTGAGGCGCAACAAACGCACGACAAAGAGGCACACGTTAGCTGAGTTAGCTCAGCGAGCGCGGTTTATCCGCCTCGGACGAAAGATGGATCTATCACGCATGCGTTCTGCGATGATAATCCACCGGCGAAAGAGGCCCGTTCGGTTTCTCCGAACCGTCGATCACCTTCATGTCTTATTTCACGCATTCGAGGATGGGTTAATTTCGTACAAAGTTGGCAGAGGGTGAGCGCCGATCACCCGATAGCTGCGGGATGGCCTTCGCGCGCTTTTAAATGAAGCTAAAAACGCGAGCGTGCTGGATATATCGTTTTGCGAGAAAACTGAAGAAAGAACCCAGTTCGGAAGCAATTTGAATTACTATAAAACGTGAAGCCACAAATTATTTTTACTTTTTTTCCTTTTTAAATACGTTTTTAACTCATTATGAAAGAATTTATCTTACTTTTTATACATTGAGAGAAAAACGTATTGAATTTTAATAAATATTTGTTTAAATAGTGCCAGTTGAATATTTACTAAATGTAAACATATATTTATTTGGTTCAAAATCCATTGATTTGATTTACCTATTAATATTATATTTTATTTAGCAAATATTTATTTTCCGTAAATAAATGTTATATTAGTGCTACTTAAATAATTATTTATTAAAATCTAATACGTTTTTCTCTCAGTGCATGTATGCTACTTTTTATTATTATCTTATACATTATCTGTTTTATAATCAAGTAAGAAAAAATGCAGGATTTATGAAAAAGTTGCCATTACGTTACATTAAAAATTTTAATCAAGTATCAGAATATTTCTTCATACTTAGAATATTTTCAATTTTCGTTTTATTTCTGTTTCTCAACGATACGCTCATTCATTGAGAAATATAGTGTAAGCAATTTAATTTAGGGAACTTTATATAATACACTTGTTCAAGTACCATTCGGACATTTATTCTTCCACTTGCGGCTTGATTGATCGCGTCGTGTCAAGGGAGAACACTGTATTGGGGAGCTCGCAAAGTGTTCGTAATACGCCTGGGATAGCATTAATTTTGATCTCGTGAGTGCGGTCGACATGCGCGTCACAGCGAATTCGTCGTCCTGAGGCCAATATACGCTGATTGATGATTGATGCTCGCGAGAGTGTCGACGAAAGTCCGCGCGCGTGCGGCCAAGAACATTCCAATTTGTTTGCGTCCGCTGTTTGATCTCTGCGTATTCGCGCATAACTCTTCACCGATGCTCATCATCACGAAAATATACTCGCTCGAATACGCGTCATCCAATCGGCCGGCTCGGACATCGATAACGATCCCGCTCGTAGATCTCGCGCGTACACATTGACGCGCTTCGTCTCATTCTCCATCACGTATTTCACGTCTAACAAAATGTTTTTGTAAATTATATTTATTGATATTTCTAGTGTTTGTTAATTAATTTATGAATATATTGTTACTCTTTATATTAGTTTAGATTATATTGGGATATCGATTCCACAAATGAAAATTGCACGGTGATCTTGAACATTTCCCAAAGATAGAGAAGTGGACATTACTTCTGTTAGGCGAGATTAAATAATATTTTAATCAATACAAAATTTTTAGATAAAACTAATTCTATAAAACTACAGTTTTATAAAAATATAAAATAAAAAGCAAGGAAGAGAAAGAGAGAGACAGAGAGAGAGAGAGAGAGAGAGAGAGAGAGAGAGAGATCTTCACTGTGCAATTTATTGATAATAATATTAATAGCTAGGAAGTTTGCAAATTTAAATGTAATATAGACATTAAAATGGCAGACATATCTTCTACTAATTAAAGACTATCTTTAAAAGAAAATCGATTTCATCATTTTCAATATTCATTAATGTCATTTTCATGACTATGAAAATCAAGCAAAGTTGAAGGCCAAATTGTACATATTTAAAAATACGCAGGTAATTCAAGTATTAATTAAGAAACGTGAAGCAAAAGAATGCGGTAAAGATATTGTCTCGAAAATTTTCTCAGAATGAAGCAATCTATCTGCAGCTGCACTCGCAAACGCTGATTTCGCTTACCTTTCAAAGATATTGGACGTACGTGACAAAGTTGCGGTAGCAGATCGCTCGCGACTATTAGCGAGCGTGACAAAGACACGTTTGGAAACGATGATATATACGATGATCACTACGAAAGAAAGAAAAGAAGAAAACGGTTGCTGCGACTGATCGCAGTGATGCTTGCACGCGTGTCGTAGCGAGTGGCGGCGACAACGACGGCGTCGTCGTCGTCGCGACGCCCGATGACGTTATTGCGACGTCGTGCCCTTACCTTGGATCCCCGCTCACTGGACGCTCAAGACGACCACGATACTGATCGTCAATCGTCTCTTTCTCTCTTCTCTTTCTCTCTTTGGATCGCGGCGGGCACTAAAAATATGTACCAAGGTCCATATCCGAGCTGCTTGCATTAATTCTGCGTGATCCAAATGCAAAACATTGTCAGCTCGATTTCGAAGCTTTTTGATTATTACAGACGCAATTAGCAGCCAATCACAGAAATTTAAACAATACAAAACACTTTACTGTGATAAAATTTCTGTATACTGTATTTTCACTTTTGCATTTTCGATTTTCAAGGAGCCAGGATTAAATAGCAAATTATCCTAACGCGAAATATTAGTAAAACGAGCAATTATTTCCATCAATTTAAGATTTTTGCGTCATAGTTAACTTGTAATTAATTCATAGGCCATAATTGTGCAGTAAAGACGTTGAAAGTATCTTATTATCAAGAATATACTTAATTTGCAAGTTATAGCTATCGATATTTGTTAATTGGATTAAATATTTTTTATGGTAGATATTCTAAAGTGAAAGCAAATTGAGTTATCTTATATATGCAATTTATTTGATGCTCTTTGCATATACAAAGATAGACAATATAATTTCAAACTATGTAAAAAGCAGAAAAAGAGACTGTTCGCTTGTATCGTGTAGCGAAATTGCGACTTTAGAGCTCGTTGCAGTCCCTCGTATATAAATTAGTAATTGAGCACTATGTGTGTCATAATTTTTTTTCGTGTACATTAATACTATTCCTGAGTGATATCCTTCTCCGTCTATTTTAATTCTACATAAATAAATAAACAAACAGACATTCTGGATTTTGCATTAAGAATAATATAAAACGCAAGTGCTTCTTGCAAAATATCTTAATGTGCAATGGAATTCTAACAATCATTGTTTTGCAAATTCCTAACGATTTTAATAGGAGGAACCAACTGGCCGATCATACAATTCGCGACTCCTGTTCATGTCAGCCCCACACGTCTCCATGAATACATGATTCATGAATATATGATTCACGTTTTATCCTTCTCTTCTTCCATGTGCTCACGGCTATTGCCAGAGAACTCGTTAAAATTTTTATTTGCATCGTCGCTATGTAAACCGTTCTCTCCAACACTCTCAGGGTTGCGATCAGACTCTTGTCCTTCAGCTTCTTGTTTCCGGTCTTCCGTTGTACCGGTAATTCTCGGAGATATCCCTAAATCATTCTTCGCGTCCTCGAGGGCACATTCCTCAGATGGCATTGAGCTATTTGTATCCAGCGAGGTCTTCGGCGCGGTCGATGGTTTCGTCGACTCCGACGGGACGACTTCGTCTAAGCTGGTCACCTCTTCGATTACGACACCTTGAGAAACTCCTGGAAGGGCCAAGGGCTCCCTAAGACTACCCTCGCCGGAGGTCGTTAAAGGATGAGCGTCGCTGGTGTTCTTTGTGCTTTTCATCACATCGTGCACAGTCAAGGAATCCATATTGGAGTTCAGATCCTCGACGCTGGTTATGAAATTCAGGTATTGATTCTCGTCGTCTCTCGGATAACCCAGCATCACAATGTCCACAGTTGGTTCCATAGGTTTCGCTCCTCTAGCATTTGCATTAAAATCTGCATGAGAATTTTGACTGACGGTGAAGTGGCAATTGCGGGATGCATCCGCCAGCAGATGCATCATGATTGGAAAGGTGGGATCAACGAAGGTGTTGCCTTTGTGGAAAGTCGTCCGATGTTCGCGACTGTGACAAGTAGCAAAAGATGTTTACACAAAAGTTTTTAATTTAAGACTAAGTAACAAATAGGGTAAAGTCGTCTATTAAAGTCGTTATGGCATAGGTTCCTAATCTGAGATAGCGGAGTTTCTGCTAATAAGCGTATATGTTTGATTCTATCATGAACTTTTTATTCTTAATGTGAAACTTGTTTAGTAGAAAATTCATTATTAGATTATGCGTGTAGTTGTTGTAAAAAAAGATTTGTGAAATTGAATGTTATCAAATTTTATTGAGGTTAGTCTTTGAATCTTGTTTTATTATGTAAAAATAAATATTAGGTAATAAAATCTGCATACAGTGATAAAGTAAAATCGTATTTATAGAAAAACATATGATATAATGATTTAACTATAAAGATTAGATTTGGTGATCGTGAAACCGCAAGGCATGGAAATCGTCATATGAGATACTAAGGCTATTCCTAACTAATATAACATCTAAACAATTCAATATCTCAAAGCACTATTGAACGAAATGTTAAAAATGACAATTCTATTGTTCGCACACACACATCGAAAAATTATATTATTATTATGTATAACATTTAAATTCTTTGTTCCTACTTGTATGTAATACAATAAAAGTGTGTATATAAAGCTTATCTTTATTTTTCCTTAATTTCTTGAGATACTACCTCATACAAGAAAACCCTTGTATCTCATATTAGAAACCCTTTTTTTGAATGATCAAAATCGGTACTTTTGATAAAAAATTTCACATACAACAAATTATAGCTATTAACGACTGCTAACTTTTGACGATAAAACTTAAATATATTTTCCATAAATTTGACATAAAAATAGAAATTCGGGTTACAAATTAAATAAATTACAAGCCTTTAAAAAAAGATATTTCATAATAGGCGACTTTATCCTAATATTTGAAATATATACGTAATAATAAGTTTAGACTGCGCATTACTACGAGATCAAAAATGGCTGTTATTCTTGTTAACATCTAAAACTTTATTAAATTCAATATATTACGTTCTCTTTTTAATGGGAGCATAAACGTTGAAGATTTATATAGAAAATGCATAGCTTAATTACATCTATAAAAAAGAAAGAGTAACCTTATAAGTATATTATTTAATATTTTATTAAGTAATATTTTAGGCGTATCCTTAGAATATTGTAACATTTTAATAATATTTTACTATTATATTGTATAATATTAAATAGTATTCCTGAAGTATTAATAGATACGGTTATATGTCAATTGCTGATAATATTATTTAATATTAAATTAATATTAAAAAATAATAATATTTAATGTTATTATAACATTATATAAACATAAAAAGGTATAGCAATAATATTTACTTTAATTTGTAAAACTATTACATTAGTTCGGTTTAAGATGTATGCTTGTAAAAATTAAAAATGATTTTGTTGCGCAGTTGTAGAAAAACTGAATGTGTAAATAAACTCTAAAATCTAAAATATAATACTATTTAAGCTAAAATACTATTTAATAATTAATATTAATAAATATTTTAATGATATTCCACGGATAATAACAAAGATATTATATGAAGTAGACATATAATATCAATAGAATACTTCCATAACGTTAAAAAATATTATATAATATTTTTAATAGATTATAATAAAACTATTTTAATTTTTAATAATATTCATATAACATTCTAAGAATATTATGTACTTTAATTGATGCATTCTTCATTTCTTTTACGAATTATTACTTACACGGTATCACTTTCATTGGCACTAGATTTTGCATTATCAGATATATTAGCTTCTTTAATATCAACTTCTTCATCCAAAGAATTGTTTGAGGAGATTGAATCAGTTTTACTATTCAGCAGATCAAAAGGAAGCAACGGCACAGAATCGTGAAATTCGCTTGTATGTTGAAGTCGACCTGTCGCAAAGGCATTCTCCAACGAGAGTGTTGTATTCCGCAGAGCTTCTTCTCGTCGAAGACGTCTGGCTTCTCGATTCGAAGTATCCTGCGGTACCAGATGATCGCTCTAAACATTGAAGTTCAATATTACATCTGATTTTTATTTAGAAAAAGGGAAGTATGTTAATTAGTCAGTTATTTAATCACTATTAAAAAAAATACTTGTTATTAAAAAAAAATTAACAAATAATTGATTAGTGTTAAATTTTATTTTGAGGCATAAAGTTTTTAAGGAAATGTAACAAAAACATTCGTAAGACGTCAATTCCGTGGATGTCAATTCTGATTTAAGAAACAATTATTTTAAGGGAAAACTCGGGTCTATCTGCCAAGCCAGTTATTGCCAAACCGCCTGTTGCAATGAAAGCGCTGACGTTTAGCAGTGACCCGCTGCTTCCTCTTTTACGTAATAAACTTCCGACGGGCGTGGCGTGCGAAATATTGCGTCCAGCTGTTCTGCTCGGCAAAACAGAGGAAAACTGATGGACTCAATTCCAAGATCAGTTTCAACACATTAAATAACCATGGGCAAAATTATCGTATTCCATATAGAATGCAATAACAGAATTTAGGAAAAATTTTATTTTATTAGGCCCAGTATATCGTTATACAATTTTTATTAATTTTTATATAACATAAACAAACAGAAATTAATTTTTTTATACAATTATGTAATCATAACACTTTATTATTATATGTTATAAATTAGTATTATTTTATCTTTGAAATATTAATCCATAACTACTTTTTTTGAGGGATCAAGGCTTAAAATTATTATAAAAATTATATTTACCGTAATCTTTTGCGTCGATGGTACGTCATTAGAAGGAAATTCTAAGCTCATATTTCTTCGCACGCGACGACGCGTTAAAAATCCTCGGATATCTTGAAAAAATAATCTTTATTATTCTCTCTCTCTCTCTCTCTCTCTCTCTCTCTCTCTCTCTCTCTGTCTCTTTCTTATTATCTATTAAATAACGTAATAAGTGTCTCAAAATAACATTACTCCACTTTCTAATCTCAATAAAATTAATGAACCAATGTTATTTATATTCGCGAACTTATGGCCTTGTTATATTATTTAAACGTAATAAAAGATAAGAAAGTCGGTGGTCAGTTATTTATACTGCTAACGCAGCATAATTGAAGAATCACAACATAATTTTATCAAAACGCTGCATTTTACTTACAAGCTTGAATTTTTACAACTGCTGCTAAGTCTTTTTTCTGAATAAGCGATTCGTCCGCGATGATTTCTGATTCATCAGCAATCTTCTCTGTACTCGCATTAGAATCTGAAGCTTCAATTACTGTTTCCACAGTCGACGATTTTGTTCCCATAGTCCAATATCCAAAGCGAGAATCTTCTGTCGATTGTTCTGATATTGCGCTCATAATTGGTCCATGGACGCTCTCTACCTTTTCTGAAAGGTCTTCACTTTTCTCTTCCTTCTCATTTTCCATATCTTTTTTGGTTTTATCGTCGATAATGGATTTATTATTTAATTTAATGTCCTCATTCCCATTGTTATTTTTCATCAATTCATTTATTGAGTCTTTCTTTGATTCTACTACGTCTAGAGGAGATGCTGTCATATTTATAATTTTTTCTTCTATCTTTATATTTTCTTGATCATCTTTACTTTGAATTTTTAATTTTTCTTGTTCGATTTCTTCTTCAATATCTAATTTTTCTTGTTTATTTTCCTCACGTGCTTCTAATTTTTCTTGCTCGTGTTTATTCTGATTTTGTAACTCTTCTTGTTCACTTTCTTCCTGCTTTATATTTTCTGCTTTCGGTTCTTTAATTTTACTGTCGCTATTTTGGCTGTCTGGAACATCCATATTCGTTTGTTTGTCTCCAAGTTTTTCCTGAATATCGATATGATCAGCATTAATATTATCAAGTTTACTTTTGACTGTAATGTTTTCATCAGCTGTCTCAGAACTACCATTTTCTTCCAATATTTCATCTTGCTCAAATTCTGCTAAAGGTGCAACATGCGAATTCTCTGCTTTTTTTACCATTTCTAATTTAATTTTTTCAGATTCTTTATCTATTATCGCATTGTTTTTATCTTTATCTTGGCTGATATCTGTTATGTCACCTGATAATTCGCTATTTGTTATTTCAGTTCTTACTATTTCATCTATTTTATGGAAAGAATCTTCATTTTCCTTCTTTTCTTGTTCAGTTAATATCGAATGCATAGATACTGATAGCGGTTGATTAGATTCATCGTCTACTTCTAAATTACTTTTCTCAGATTCTCCATTATCTATAGATTCTTTTTTTAAATCCAATTCTTCAGCGCGAAGTTGTATATCTTTATCCAATAAATCTATCAATTCTCTCGCGATTTCTTCCTCGCTTCCTAATTCCTCTGTCTCCTCTGTTCTCGCTTTCTCCTGTGAAACCAAATCGACTTGTATAACATCTTCCGGTAAAGTCGTCTTCAAATCAATATTGTTCTCTTGAGATTTCGTTTCATCTTCCAAGTTCATTTCCGTAGATAACGGATCCTTCTCCAACCATTTGTACTCCATATGTTCTGCATGATACAATTGATCAGCCTCTGGAAACTCTGACTGCAGACCTCTCTCTGTCAACCCTTCAGTAATAATTTTTTCTTCATGATCGGTCAATCGATTCATTAACCTCTCATCCGAAATCAACGGTTCGACCAAGGAGATCGTAGCATCGCTTTCTCTGTCGTTGTCCTCCTTCTCTGTTTCATTTGTCGTTATCTTGAAAGACGACACCGTGTTATCCTGAAGTGAGTCCAGGTTTAATTCTGGTACTACTGGTCTGTCCGGACTTGGACTCTCAATCGATTGATTGCTCGTAGTACTTTCCTTAATGTCACTCGTAGTCGAGTGAGTATTCTGCGTACTTCCGCTTTCTTCCGAGGAATTTTCCAACAGGCTTTTGGATTCAATTGTGAAATCTGCTGTTCCTTCATTTATCAAAACAGTATCAACCGTTAAATCTTTGGTATCAGGTAAAGATTCATACTCAAGAACGCCAGAAGAAATTTCCTCAGCATCTTTGGACTCAATCGTCCTTATATTAATTTCTTCGTTCTCCTCGTGCCCCATGATATTTTCTAGTGTCGCAAGCTTTGTCATTTCTTCCTCTTTTACATTTTTTTCTTTATCATTTTCCTTTTCTTGATGGCTCTCTGTTTTTTTTCGTTCGTCATCTTCTTTTACAATTTCTTCTTCACCTTCTTCTTTAATTTTATTCAAGTCCTGATGGGCGATCACTATGTTCTGACTCGGTTTTATTCCTTTCACGCTATGTACAAAATCGGTATCAATGGACAGAACGTCCATGGCTTCTGGTCGAATATATTCCCCAAAAACTTCCATGTCATATCCTTGCTGATCCTTGTCCTGTTTTTCGTCTTTGGAAATCTCCGTATTAAAATGTGTAAGTGATTCCTCTTTTTGATTTGTCGATTCAAGCTGACAATCGTCCTCGTCCTTCAGAGTAACGGGAGAAAGACACGACTTGTCTGGAATGATCACAGTCGTCACGGAATCAGGAATCTCACAAGGGGAACCTTCACTGAGAACGTAAGAATACGGGAGTTCTAAAGAAAGCGGCGTTATCATTGGTAATTTATCGCTTTTGCGTTTCTTCCGTCCTTTCGTTTGGCTCTTCTCATTAGGAAGATTCGTTGTCGAGCTTTCGCTCGTGGTTGTAGCATTTCCAGAAGTTGTGCTTTGAGAAAATTCATTCGCATTTTCAGGTTTTTTTTCTGATGTCGTCGTATTATCATCGTCTGTTTCGACTACTTCAGTAATCTGAGAATCTTTACTTAGCGGTCTTGCGTTTATGAATTGCACATTTTTTACATGAATCTTAACTGCTAATTCTTCCACGCCATTTGATAATTTTTCATTCAATTTTTCAGTTTTATCTATCGATCTCTCATCTTGCGCTTTCGTCGTGTTTTCTGTTATCTTTGTTATCTCCGTTTGATCAGTTACCTTTTCTGCTCCGTTCTTTGATATTCCTACTGTATTTTTCAAACTTTGTGCTCCATTTTCGTTCATCAATTTTTTAATTCCGTTTGCTTCTAATTTATTTATTGAATTTTCCGTTCTACTAATCGATCCCTTTTCACTTTCTATTTTTTCTGGTTTATTTGTTAATTTATCTTCTATATTTAAATCTTCCGTTTTATTTAATATTTCTGCTACATCTTTTACCTTTTCTATATTATTCATCAATTTTCTTTTTTCATCGTCATTGTTCTTTTTCCTTTCCTCGTTATC
The DNA here is from genome assembly GCF_001594115.1 of Trachymyrmex septentrionalis. Taxonomy (NCBI): domain Eukaryota; kingdom Metazoa; phylum Arthropoda; class Insecta; order Hymenoptera; family Formicidae; genus Trachymyrmex; species Trachymyrmex septentrionalis. Next base: position 1,748,565 of record NW_017305779.1, on the reverse strand, counting down.
TTTATTATTTACCGGTATTTTTGCCGCGTCCATAGACTTTCGTATCTCATTCACAGTTTCTTCCGCCTCATTAGTCGACTCTCCTGCATCATTTATCTTCCCATCAGTTACCGACTTTTCCGCTTGGCTCGTCATTTCACCAATGTCACACGTCGCAACCTGGCAAGTCAACGCTTTCTCAATATTGCGTTCCGCCATTTCGATCTCGATCAGTTTATCTTTCAACCTATCGAAAGCATTCTCTTGTGCAGGATCCGCATAATTATCTTCAAGTTTAACCTCTTCATCAGGCTCCAACGAGTCTGGTCTTAGTGGTACGTCAGCTACTTCTGGTGTAACATTTAAACTATCTATGAAGACTTCCTCCGACTTCCTGCCCTCTTCCAATTTCTCTAATTCCTCAAACTCTTCGAGACTTCCGCATTTCTCATCAAAAACTTTATCTACATTCTCGTTCCTTCCACGTCCTTCATTGACAAATTTTACGTCCGATATTAGCAGGTCCTGACGATCACTGTCAGGTTCCTGTTTTATATCTACAATCGCATCTTCGTGATTGTTTTCAGGAAAACCTGCTATGTCCTCTATATCGCTCGTAATATCGTACATCGTTGAGGCTTCCTCTGCGTCCTTTGAAACATCCTGCTCCTGCGATTTCCTGGCGGAATGATTGCCGTTATTTACTGTTGTCAGCAGAACTGGCAAGGATAATTCGTCTTTTTTCTTTGTCGATTTAGGAGCTTCCGGTGAGATGGGCGGCAGAGTCAGACAATCCGAACCGTTTTTGGTAGCGCTCTTGGAGTTTCTAGAAGATGGCGGTCTCACGACAGGCAGAGAAATGACGTGATCGGAGATTTCTGATTCTGATGGTTCATTTCCGGCAGGATCACTTCTGCGAGTACCGCCCAACTCGGATGTTGATTTTGAGATATCTTCCAAGATGCTCTGCGTGGCAGTTAATCTCGCTTCCAAGGTGTCGTGTGTCGCATTAGACTCATGCTCCAATTTATTACTATGCTTCGAGTTGTCGTCGACTTCATCGACGACCCCGAAGTCACCATTTTCACGCCTTCTTGATCTTTTGCCCGATCCTATGCTGCGCCTCCTCGATTTTTTCTCCTCACTCTCCATGATTGAAATCGTCTCTTCTTTTCCAAGAGAATCTTCCATTTCCTCTTTCTTCATGATATCAGCTTTTCGTTCCATCCCGTTTCCGCTCTTTCCTCTTCCACTTTCTTCATCGCCGTGCCTCTTTTCTTCTCGAACATGCCGATGAAGTGATTCTTCATTCCAAGCGAGGTCGACAGATCTCGAACGTTTTCCCCGTGGTCTTCCGATTTCTTCTAGTTTCTCCTTGATAATCGGCGCCGCACGATTGATCACCTCCTGCACTTGCTCCACGTATGTAGGGGATCGCAGAACCTCCAAGCTCGCGGTGCTCGCAAATTTACGCAATACATATGCCCTGATGCGATCCATACTGAGCGCTCTCGATGATACTTTCCTCTCAGAGGAATGTTCAGAGAGCGGTGCTTCCGATCTTCTCTCCCTGCTTCCTGTCCGAATGATTGTCTCGCGAATCGTATTGTCGTTCTTAATGTTTCTTGATCTTGCGTGTCTAAAATTTAAAAAAAAAGTTCAAATAAATTCTCTTATTTACGTAATGTTTACTTAAAATATATATTTATTAAAATTAAAAAAAAATTAAATTATAAATAATTACAATAAATAATTTTAGAAAAATAGATTATATTACAGTAAAGTAAAAAAATTGTTATACCCATCTTCGACTCCAGCCTTAGCGACTTCTTGTTCGGTCTCAGTCTCGGACTCAGTTTCAATTCGACGTATTTTTTTCAGTGGTCTTCGTGAGGAGGTTTTACTCGAGCTCTTCGTCATCGTCGTTGTCGTCGTTGTAGTACATTCGACCTCCTCTGCAGGATCTCTATCTGTTTTGGTAACTCTTGTTCTGGATCGTCTATCGCCTCGAATTCCTTTTTCGACACTATTGGTTGCTTTAGATTTTTCGCCACTCAGTTTGTTTTTTCTGAGTTCCTGCTTGATATCCTTAGTTTGGATATTCTTGCTAGGACCGTGAAGAGCAGTCATTTGAGAGATGATCCTCGTCGCGCGAGCGTTCGACGTTGTCTCATTGTCCTTCGACTTCTTCGAAGTTTTCTTCGTAGTCGCAGGTCCTCTTGAGCATGTTTGTTTTGAAGCTTTCCAATTTTCTCTGTCAGTAGAGACATCCTCCTGGCTCTCCTCCGTGTCAACGGCTGTTTTCTCGTGTCTCTCGAAGATCTCGATCTCCTTCTCTAGGGACCAACCGCCGTTTGAAGGTTTTTCGATATTTTGGATCTTTTTGGTAGGCCACAGATTAAAATCGCGATTGAATTCATGGCTAAACTCGCGATTGCTGTACTCTTCGATATGATACTCCTCCCGTAGCTTTAGCAACTTTTCAAAGTGGTGAGCTGCAAAAACATATATATCCTCGGGACGATGACGCAGAACCTCCCTCGTGAGACCCTCGACAACAGTCGCGAGACCGTGAGGTACCCGCGGCGCGATAAGGTATCCTGTGCCAGGACGCAAGTTGGAACGATCGATCGTCGGAGTTGGACTTAGCATTGTGCCACTTTACTGCATGTTATAGTATTTTCAATTATTTTTTGTATATATGTAGAACTTCGCTGCCGCATTCCCTTCACTGCAACACATCGCATGCATCATGAAATACAACTTCTTTCTTTTTTAAGGAGCAATTCTTTCAGTATATTATAATTCTTGCATTCTAGACATTTAAAATAAAAAAATTAGAATTATTTTGCATAATTACTAAAAATATAGATCCTAATCTTTTAATAATTGATTGAGAAAGGATTCATCAAGATGACAGAAGAGTTCGTTTTTGTCTAAAATTTGAATTTTCTGGAATTTTGAGCAAGATTTAAAAATACATAAAAATTGCAATTTTATGGATAAATAAAAAATAATTATCTATTGCATATATGCTATATTCGTTAAGTTTTAAATTCATTGTATTATATCTACAAAAGACTATTGAGTTATTGGTAACTTTTTAATAAAAAAAATTTCTAAATATATGTACATTTTTCTTTTTATTGATTTTTCTATTTGATCCTTTATATCTTGGTTACATTTTCTATATGTATAACAAAGCGTATTTATTTACTTTAGTACTAATAAAGATATCTTCAAACTAACTGAATAGGTGCGGGGGTACAATAATTGCAAGAAAAAAATATTACAATTGTACTTTATATTTCTTTTTGCAGAAACAATTTACAGTGAGTAATAGTATAACATGTACGTGATCACAGTGCTACGTTCATCGTGGGACTACGGTGCAAATCCGTATACCTGCCAAAGCATGCGAGAACATAAATTGGAGCAGTGTCGTAAAACGCAGATATATCGTTGTCTTTCGCACGTCCCAGAAACTAAGTGTACCTGCTGCACAAGGAAACAAAACGGAAGGGCTGCCACCACCGAGCGAGTGCACCCCTGTAGCACAACTGAATCACCGATATGCGATACCAGCCTCGTCGGCATAGTGGTCGATGCTTTTCCATTGATTAGTTTGCCCTGGCGCACGACCACGTGACTTCGCCGCAGAATTATATACGGCTTTGAATATGGAACCGGGCCAGAACGAATGGAATAATAATGCTATTCGCATAAACACTGTGTGCGCGGTCGCCAATTTCTTTCTGCCTTCCGTGATGGTCATATACGAAACGATATGGTTCGGTTGCAATCGATCACCCGTTACACGACTGGAAATATCGAACAATTAAAGTGGTTCTTTAGTAAATCGAGTTACCTTAGAAATTTCTAATTTTTTATATAATGAAGTTAAAGCAATCAAAATTAGCGTGTGCAAAATTTTACGGTAAGATAAAGTAAGAGAAAAAAATCTACGGATAAATACCGTATATATATATATATATATTTTTAATTTAATAAAAATCGATATGTCATGTGATATCATACTATCGAAAATTGAAACAAAAACGGCGTTTACGTTTCTTTTAAATTCCGTTGTTTCAATTTTCGACTTCTAAAAGCTTCGTTTACGCTTCCATTATTCTCATTACTAAAGAACCACCTTAATAACTGCAACAGCGCTCATGTAAGTTTTATGCACCCTGGGAATCGAAAACTTCTTTATAGATTTTAAGATTATAATATCTATAAAATCGTATGTACCGAAAAATTATATTCTTTCGTAATCACACTGGAGATGATCTCAGAGTACATTTAATCAGAAATTCTTTATACTTTATAGAACGAGAACTGTAAATACAGTAATCCGTTAAATGTGTTTTAAGGTCATTTTGACACTTAAGGCCATTTATGAAAGAGTTAAAAAAACAAAGGGTTAAAAAATAAATATAAATATAATTGATATTTGCTTCTAGAAAAGATATATAATATAAATAGATTTTAATTTTTGTGAAAAAATAAAAAATAGGAAAAATCAGCATATTTTCATTAAAAATTAGTAATAAAAAGAATGGAAATTTCTGTTATACATCTTGTTTCTGTTATACATTTAAGATAAATGTAATTTTTAATAGTTTGATATACAATTTAATTTATTTTAAATTGCTCTCTCTCTCTCTCTCTCTCTGTACATAGAATTTACTCTTTTCTAAGATAAAAAAGGTTATGATTGTTGTGTCATTTCTTTGAATTGATCCTTGTCGAGAGCGTACTGCGTTAGAAATTCCAGTTCAAGGGGATGGAGCTTTTCAGCTGGTATAACGAGGCAGTGCAGTGGCGGTCCCAAGTTCACACGTGTCATATTTTGTAAGGAACAAGCAACAATATATTGATCTTCGCATCCCACTCGTGCTAAGCCCACCACCAAGCTCTGCTGTGTAAATGCTATTAAAAGAAAAAATAATATATAAATATATTATTAACTTAAATATTATTATTTGTGATTATTATGTAATCATTATTGTAATTACTATATTTTTTGTTACACAATTTATATGATCACACTATTATTATATCAATAAAATTGTTACAATAGAATTGTTATAACCATCAACCTAAATCTTTGTGGCCATCTTGAATCTTATTATCAAGTATCGCTATCAACTGACTAGCAGCTTCATTGACACTCATGAATTGTGGAGGCATGTACTCCTTTTTTTTCTTCATGATACTTTCTAGGGTAGGTTCTTTAACTTTAATATCTAAGAGACAGAGTGTATGCAGCCCTCTATGTCTATTGGAAGCTATCTTCTCATAAAAGCTGTACGGTTGCCAAGTGTCCATCCAGTATGGAATTGAAATAATTTCTCCATATGAATAGAGCTGCAAGCCACAGCAACCAACTGCAGTTAGTATTGACGAATTATGTATGACTTTCACCTGTTTAAAAGTATGATACTTGAAAATAATGTTTACTAGATACATATAAAAATATAAAATAATCCTGATATTTCCTAAAAATAATGATTCTAAATATTACTGTCCTATTCACCTGTATATTTTTCTCCTTTGCACGTAGAACCAGATCTGTGTGCGTAGTAGCTCCAAAAGGATCTCCTACAACCAGAAAAGCAACATCTTCATCTTCTCTTTTTGGCAGTATCTCGTCTGCACAATTCTCCACTAGTTCGCGATCAGCTGCTATCAAGGAACGTCCATAGAATTCTTCCTAATATAAGATACGTATGTTACATAAAAATACATTAAATATATCTTTAAATTAAAGCTTCACAATCGAATGCTTTACTTTATACAGTCTGTGTCATCTTTGATGTCTAGGCATGTCTGTGGATTTGTTTTTTGTGAATGAGCTGAACTAGTGTACACTTATATGAAACTTAAAGTAAGATAGGTACATGTTTAATATTTGGTTTAATAACAGCAAAAAATTATTCTAGTGCAGTTTAGTGCAGGAATAAAAAAATAAACCTTATAATACAAACCAAGGTTTCCTGCTGTACTGTCAAGACAGAGGTATAAGACTCCAGATAGACGCGGTCACATTTCCTAATAATTTCGAATCCTTTGACAGTGACATCCTTAGCGTCACCGAGACCTAATCCTATCACATAAAACATAATTTCTATTCGAAGTTGGCGTCTACCGGGTCAATCTTCACTGCCCTGCAACATACATGTCTCAATGTTTCAACTACTCTCAAGTTTTATATCACACCAGTTACCAGAGCATGGTAGAAGGTGGAAGGGATAACATAGTGGCTGCGGTCGATTTGGACGCTTTCAGCGCTTTTCAGTACTCTATTCTTATTTTACGTCTAATGAACGATAAAGACAGAATGATGATTACAAGCGCTTAAGTCCGGATCTACAATAGATTTTTAAGCCTTAAGCCGTAAAAAATTGACCAATTGCAATCGAATAATTAATTGTGATTTGTCCATTTCTCCGCTTAAGCCTTAAAAATCTATTGCAGATCCAGGCTAAGCTGAGCTTCCGAATTGGTCCAGATCGATCGCAGTCGTGTGTGCAGTTGGACAGTATCGACAGTTGCTTAGTTTACATCGTGCACTCAATACGTACCAGAGAGAAACCTGAGAGAGGACATGACAAAACCTGTAACCGCAAAATGCTGCTGCGCACTATTGCCCTCTGACAAAGTGGATGTAAACTACACAGCAATGTCCACTTTTCTTAGGGTACATCGTCTATTTTTCAAGGCTGGAGATAATAAATCGATATTTGGTTCATTATAATCGTACTACATGTAACACATGCTACAGATTTTCAATGCAGTCAATTTTGGAACATAGCCATTATAACATAATTTTTAAGCTCAGAATTAAAATAAAGGTAAAAGAATAAAAATTAGATCAAAATAACCCAGAAATACATTTTATTATATATTAAATAATAAGTTGAAACAAAACGAACATTATTGTTATTGTGTATATAAAAATAAGGTAATATATATTTTTAAGAGGTCCAGTTTTGGCAGGATCCAACCAAATTCTGGTAGCAAAAAGATTAAGGCGGGTAATGAGAATCTGTAATCTTTTTCTGTAAAATTTCTATATTGCTCTATAATTTATGTTTATTTTCTAAGAAAGTACATAATATAATTTCATAGAAATGTCAAAATAAGACTTTAACAGAATTTTAAGACATTAGTAGTGTTGCCATATACGAATGCACATACGAAAAAGTGACTCACCTAACATTGATTACTGACACTACTATAGCTACGTTCCAATATTCACTGCCAATATTAAAAATTTATAGTATACATTATATACACCATAGATCTTCAACACTAGCAGTGAAAATCGGAACACAGCGTTTATCAGCACTTTCAGCAGGGCGGGAGAAAAGAAAAAATTAAAGTCTTTCAAAAACAAAAATATATTTTGATTAGAACCAATTTTGATCCAAATGATTAAAACCAGTTTTGATCACTAGCTATGTCAAAACAAAAAAGTAGTCTTTTGCCAATCCTGCTTTCTGATTAAATTTGTATTTTGGATTTATTTTTATCTCATCATAATTCTTTAAATAAAATATAACTGAACAAGTACCAAGAGTGTTTGAGAATATAAAAGAGAAGCGAAAAAATATGAAAATTGAACTTTTATCAAGAAATATTATTGCACTATGAAATATTAACTGTAATAAATTGTATTTATTAAAGTTTTATTTTGAAAGGCTGCTTCATGTTTTATTTTTACAAAAGCGCTTATTAAAAATTATTAAAAAACCAGATATGAATATATTCAACCAAAATATATATTAATATATACTATTTCTAGACTTTCTCTGTAGATGTGATTGATATGAACATGTCACTAATTATAATACCATATACTTGTATATGTGTGTAGTGTCAGTAATCACGATGTATATGTCAGATATATTAATAAAATTTTTAAAAACACAATGTTCATTATGCAATATTATGCATATACGAAATATATCTTTCAATAATTTTCAATTTAAGCAGTGAAAAAATAAAGTATTATTGAAAATCTAATGTAATATCATAAGTATACGAGTAAATTTAACAAAACATTTTTTTTTTGTATTGGTAGGACGAAAACATGTTCATAATCAATTTTCTTCGTCAAAATTAATCATTGGTTGTTCCATTCGGTATGCCTTTTTTAATATCTAAAAAAAATTTACGAATTTTTATAATTTTGTAATATTTTTTCTACAATTTTAATATGCTTAATATATATATATATATATATATGTCTTCAACTTAATTAATCACAGAATATATTTTATGTAACTAAAAATTTATAAAATCTCTTTTATATATGTGAAACCTTAAAAGCAGTAAAAAATCTTGTCTGTTAAAACTGAAATCCGATATGATTAAAAACCTATTATAGAAAACTTTTTGAGGATTCAACTTACTCTCCATTGTTCCATGTTTAATGATATAACATTCTGAGTGCCCATTCTATTGGTAGATTGTTTTTCTTGTGAATTTACTTCCTTGTGACATGGTTCCACAACAAGATTTATATGATCTAAGATAAAAACGATCATTAAATTTATATAATAAATAAGAAAGTGATTTTACTTTAAAAAAAAAAAGATACCTTTTCTCAATTTCACTACTCCATCTTTTACGAGAAACGATACGTACAACATATTTCTAATAGTTCTTCCGAAATCATCGGGATGCAGAATCAGTTGAAAAAAATCAAGTGGTTTCCCTGTTTCCTTACAATGACATGTGATTAACTTTTTAATCTTCCTCACAGTACGTTCCACACTGTCTTCATCCTTCGTATTTGCATTTGGCACCAGTTTATCAGGTATTGTCAACTGTGCAACTTGCGATGCTATTTTCTGTTCAGGTTTTTTCCTAACTATTGTCTTCTTCTCCAAAGGATCCAATGTACCTGAAATAATAACAAAAATTTGGCTAAATTATTGAATATAGAAAACAGTATATGGACTTAAAATTACTTAACAATATGCCCCAAAAAGAATATTTAAAAAGAAAAAAATATATATATCTACAAAATAAATAAATTTGCAGTATAAATTATTTTATGTTTATAATACCAATAGTTAAACAGACCTAATAATGTGCTACTATTAGCAATCCTTTTGAACAATTTTGTTACTCGTCTTTCTAAAAGTGACCAGTTTGGAGACTGTGATTCTTCCGATGTTTCTTGCAAATATTTTACCTAAATAAATAAAAGATAGATGTAGGTGCTTTTTAGTAAGAGACATAGATGACACAGTACATTATTATATTGTTGTTTGCCAATATCAAAGATGATATCATCACTTTGTCATATTGTGTCACTAGGAAAGCACCAATAAGCAATAACAGCTACTTGATAGTGAAATAGAAAAATAATAAAATAAAGCTATTTAGAAATAGTAACATGTAATATTTTGTTAGCAATTTCAATATAGACCATATATATTGCCAGTTCTGAAAATCTATAATTCATGTTATGTATACTGTACACACATTTTACAATAAACCATTAGTAATAATCAGAAGAAGCTAGAAACTGACTTACCATAATCAATTATTCTTTTCATATTCAAATGTGTTTTGTGTCAATTTTTATCTGACTTTTAATTTATTATTACTGGCTTATTGTAGAATATGCCTAAATTTTCAATACTGGTAGTGTATATTGTAATATGGCAATACATGTTCGTTTTTACTAGCGTAGATTAACTTTAATCTCAGTTCAATTTACTCTTTGATTTTTTCTAATGTTTAAATAGAAAAAAATAGTTAATTAAACCGAGATTAATTAAATTACATTGGTAGAAATAAGCAATAGACAAATAAATATAAGCATATAATTCTAATTTTTAGCAAATTACCAATTTTCGTGAAAAGTCGATATGATCATAGTCACGCATTCTCTTCGTCAGTGAAACAGTACAGGTTTTTAGAACTTTAGAAGATGATGTCATCATTTGTGAATCAATAAGAACTTCCTGTTGATTAGAAACTGAAAATATAAATAAAAGATTAATCTTACAAGGTACAAATCAGTGCCTCATCCATCCAAACATAAATCACTAGAATTCATCCATTTTTTTCACATATTCAGAGTGGTTAAAAAAATCTCTACAGATTCATCAACATATTTTCAACTTTCTAGAGTAAATAATTAAACTTAATTTTGAAAAATAATAAAATGTAGTATAATTACTGAAAGACTTAGAAAATTGCACAAACAGGAATCGCTCTGTCATTAGTAACCCAATCTTATTATGATAAGGCTTATCATAGGTATGATAAATATAATT
>NW_017305779.1:1736446-1738182 GCF_001594115.1 Trachymyrmex septentrionalis | reverse complement strand
TATATATAATATACTAAAAATTTTCTAACTTTTGAATGATAATATTATGTGTCTTACATTTTGGGCTTATTGTGCTTATAAGTATAATTTGTCCTTGTTATATTAATATATTTGCTAGATAACAAAGCTGAAATGATACTTATTACATGTGTAAAAATGGAAAGTATCCGTTGTTTCATGTCCAGTTCCACAACTCACAGTTAATTCTTAAGGTTCAATTTGTTTCTTATCTCTTTCCAATTCTAGAATTGGAAAGAGACAATGAATAAGTTGAATCTCAGTTAAGAGCTAACCATAAGTTGTAGAGTTTCAATGATTTAAAGTATGAATGTATATACTATATCTTGCATTATGCGTTAAACATATATATCAAATTTTTATATAAATATTATATATAGTTTATCTTACATGTACTTCATTTTATAATACAAAAATGTACATGTTTATATACAAGAATAGTATTGTATATATAAAGAATAACTTAAAGTTTTCCATACCTTTTTCTTGTATACTTGTTTCATAAGTAACATTGTCAACTAAGTTTATGGCTTCATCCAATTTATTTATCGTGGAATCATTGATCACCTCTTCTGCAAATTACTTATTAATTGGTTACATATTAAGTACAAAAAACAAAAAAGAAGATAAAACATGTTTTTACGTAAAACTTTAGTTTGTTGTAAGGCATGCTTTAAGCAGCTTTTACGTTCCCTGGGAGATCTTGTATTGGTGGAATTTTTGCCGTTAAACATTTTGATGAAATATTTAGAGTTTCTGTGTGTACACCTTCCAACGAGAAACAATAGCTTATGTTCTATAAATCAAAATAAGAATGTACTTTAACAATTATATATAATAAAAAAAAATCAATATATCTTTTCGAGTATACATTAACAATTTTAATAATAGAATTAAGTTTTACATTGTCACTCCTATTACCACCAAGCATTAAAAATGCCAGCAGCACACCACAGTATAACCAGTAGCGACAAACTCACGAAAAAATGCGAAAATGTGGGTCCGCGCAAATATGACTACGCAGATTTTGTTTTGAGCCGGATCCAATGAAATGCAAGATGACAGTATTCCCCTGTTACAGTCGAACGACAGGGGAATATTCGACTGTAGTTGGTTGGGTCTTACATTCGGATTCGGATTAAACCCTCGATAAACTAAGCCATTGGCTGCGTTCAGCGGATTCAACAGTTGAGTGAGCGCTTGCTATTATTGGTGTATTCTTTTAGATCATCCAATCAGCGTTTTAGATCTGAAAGAATACATCAATAGCAGCGAGCGCTCACTCAATTGTTAAGTCCGCTGAATGCAGCCATTGATAGTTATCGACTCAGCGTCGGTAAGTCAAGACGCTACTGTGACCTAGCGAAATAATGTACTTACAAGTTTCTATATATTGCTACAAGAGATATTAGAGCGCTAGTGGAGCTTCAGGCGTTCATTTTCATAAAAGAGCCGAGATGATCGCTCTCAGGTTTTTCTTTAAGGAAAGGCTGTGGTTTCTCTCTTTCTTTTTTTGATATAATTGATTTGTCAGATTACACTAATTGGTGATTGTGCGTTATTTGCACGTGATAATGGCTTCCGCAGTGTTTAATATGTCTGGCACCAGTAAGTGCGTTAAGGTCAGTAGAATTTTGCAAGCATGTATAATCTTATCGCAATAGATACCGCAATGGATTAACAATACTTGAAAATGACAATCGTACTGTTTGGAATTT
>NW_017305779.1:1720645-1736346 GCF_001594115.1 Trachymyrmex septentrionalis | reverse complement strand
GCATGTATAATCTTATCGCAATAGATACCGCAATGGATTAACAATACTCGAAAATGACAATCGTACTGTTTGGAATTTACTGACTGCTCCGTTTTCAAACGATTGTTTTACCACAATAACACGATATGTTTTGCAAGAGATAATTAATGATTTATAAAAATATATCGCGATATTATGTAACGTCATTAAAAGACGTTCAATGTCTTATTATAAGATATATTTACGGTCGTATGTAAATATTTTTATCGCTCGTTCTACGATTGTAAATCGCGTGTGCGCACTCCATCAATAAATGTTTATTACTTGAAATAAATTGTTGGTGTTGTTTACTTTGTGTTTTTGGTGCCTTTATTTTTTGTTTAACGAATATCAATTGATATTTCTCTCTCTATCTCTCAGATTGCGTTAACGTGATGTAAACAAGATTGCCCTTTGCTCTCCGTGTTATATATAAGGCCGTGGTTCGATTCATGCTGGCAACTCATGAGCACCATTTGTCTTCGTTTAACATTTGACAAACAACAAGGATAAAATGATTTTTAAGCGTTATGAGCGTGAATCGGACTGTGGCATTTTAATAATCCACTTTCCACACTTATTATGTATTTTTTGTCTCTTTTTCCTCAAAGTGTGAGAACTTTGGCCTGTTTCCTCCTGGAGAGAAAAGGAAGAAAGATGAACTGATGCTAAAGTTCAACTAAAAAGAATAGGCTTCTTATTAAGCGCTAAAAGTTCATAAAAACTTCAATGTATTTTTATTTGAAATAAAAAATAAGAGGAAAAAATATGAGAATATTATGAAAAAATAAATTTTTATAGAAGCGTGAAATTGTAAAATTAAAATTTTGTAATTGATATATCGATAACATGTAATTGTGTATAAATGACTGGAAGTAAATAACTGGAACTAATTTATTATTTATCTAAATATGCTTTTAATGTAAATAGAATATATTTACTTATGTATACAATGAAATGCTCTAATTTAAATGCGAGAACTTGCATGTTGTAATTTAATTTTGGTTGCACTTTTGGCAGTACAGAGGCTGCAAAGGTTATTTCAAAGGGCTTACTCGGATGCCAAATTTCCTCAGATCACCACTCATTATACAGTGAAATCCAGGGAGACAGACTCAAGATGGAAAGGTAAATTTCCTTTGATTTTTCTTATTTACTAAAATAATACAATTAATGAATTGAGATTGTTTTATCCACCAGAAGTGAACATGGAGAGGTATGTAGACGAAACCGACATTCTAATTGTCGGTGGTGGTCCAGCAGGACTATCGGCAGCTATACAAGCTCGTAGACTGGCTGAGAAACATGGCAAGGAATTCAGGGTTACCCTTGTTGAAAAGGCATCTGCGATTGGTGGACATATCCTTAGTGGCGCTTGTTTAGATCCAATTGCTTTGAATGAACTTTTTCCAAATTGGAAAGAATTAGGTGCACCGTTAAATACTCCTGTTACTGAGGATAAATTTGCATTTCTCATGGAAAAGAAGAGGATATCTATACCTATTTTCAAGGGAATGCCAATGTACAATCATGGGAATTATATAGTAAGGTGATCGTTGAAATTTAATACTGTTGTATATTCGTAAATGAGTAAACAATATATTTTTGTTTCTGATTGTAAAAATTTATATTTCTGTAATTATAGATTAGGCCACGTAGTAACATGGCTTGGCGAACAAGCAGAAGCTGCTGGTGTCGAGATATATCCTGGTTATGCAGCGGCAGAAGTTTTATATCACGAAGATGGATCTGTTAAAGGAGTAGCTACAAATGATGTTGGTATTGCTAAAGACGGCTCACCTAAAGATACATTTGAACGGGGTATGGAGCTTCATGCGAAATGTACCATATTTGCAGAAGGCTGTCACGGTCATTTGACGAAACAGTTGTCGAAGAAATTGAATCTCAGAAAAGATTGTGAACCGCAGACATATGGTCTTGGATTGAAAGAGGTGATTATCAACGAGTTATATTATAATAACAAAATTTAAAATTATATAAATATAAAACGCTTTACATTCTAAAGTGAAATAATTTTTGAAAGATTTGGGAGATAGAGCCAAGTAAGCATCGACCTGGAGCAGTAGAGCATACAGTTGGTTGGCCACTTAATAGAAATACATACGGTGGATCGTTTCTATATCATTTAAATGAAGAAACACCTTTGGTTGCTGTAGGCTTTGTTGTAGGATTGGATTATACTAATCCCTATCTATCTCCATTCAAAGAGTTTCAGAAGTTTAAACAGCATCCTAGTATTAGACCAACATTTGAAGGAGGAAAAAGGTTGATGTCTTTAATTCGAAATTTTAGTTGCACATACTGTTTCATATTCTCTACATTTGTTCTTCTTAATTCTAGAATAGCTTATGGTGCTAGAGCATTGGTGGAAGGTGGATTCCAATCTATTCCCAAACTTCAATTCCCTGGGGGTTGTCTTATTGGATGTACGGCAGGTTTCCTAAACGTGCCCAAAATTAAAGGAACTCATAATGCTATGAAAAGTGGCATGTTGGCTGCAGAAAGCGTTATCGAAGCAATCGTAGACGCAGAAAGTAATATCTCACTGACAAAAGGTATAGAGCCGAAAACATATACAGATAAAATAAAAAATAGTTGGATCTATAAGGAATTGAAAGCCGTAAGAAATATGAGGCCCAGTTTCCATTCTTCTCTTGGGCTTTACGGTGGTTTAATGTACTCTGGTTTCTCTATGCTGTTAGGCGGAAAAGAACCGTGGACTTTATCTCATGGAGGTAAAAATCGATTTATATAGAAGTTTTTGAAGAGATTTCTTGAAAAAAAAAAAAATATTGCAAACGTTAATTTTAAATATTATATTCGTATCGTGTATCCGTAGGTCCTGATTATAAGAAATTGAAATCGGCTGCCAAGTCAACGCCAATAGAATATCCCAAACCAGATAACGAGGTATCTTTTGATCTTCTGTCATCAGTAGCTCTGACTGGTACTAATCACGAAGCTGATCAACCAGCCCATTTAACTTTGATGGACGATACCGTTCCAGTAAGGAGAAACTTGACTGAATTTGCTGGTCCAGAAGGTCGATTTTGCCCTGCTGGTAAGTCAGTTTATTGCATGTTTATACATTTATCGTTTTATTAATAAATGTTAGATATATTCTATTTTTGCGAATCGCATAGTAGATTGACCTAATGAACTTTATAGATAATTTTGATTTGTAGAATATATTTATTACAATTTATGCGAATATAATTTATGACAGTTAGGCAATCGAGTTTACCTAAGAAAATTTGATTTTTTTTTAATTAAACGTTGTTTTGTAAATAAATTTTAATGTAATCTTATATATAAAGTATCTAGTAAATATTTTATTTAGGAGAGCCCCCTCCAATGACCTTGTCTTTGAGTAATAATAGGTTTTAGCCGCCACTCATTACTTGTTAAAAAGTTACTTAAGTTATAAGAAGGAAAGATTGAAAAATGATATCTCTTTTCACTATATAGAACAAAAATTTCTTGCTTTAAAATATATTTTATAACTGCATGTGTGTGCGAAGCGACTCCCATCCCATTTTCCCCCCTGTTTATAAGCGTACGACTTCCACACGAAGCAACCTTGCGAGATGGGGTGGAACTCGCTTCGCGTAGAAAGTCATTACGTAAGTAAGGAAGGATATACTAATAGAATAGTTTTTAATATATATAGTAGAAAGAAAACGTTATTTTTTAAACTTTTTTTGTTAATAACTTTTTAACGATTAACGACCGATGGCTAAAACTTGTTGGAGATCACTCAGAGTCATAACCTTGGCAACATATTGTATGTCAAGATCAAGGTCATTAGAGAAGAATTCCCCTAAACAGGATATTTATCAAGTATCTATATATAAAATATTTATATTCTCGGGCATTTGATGAATTTATTTTATTAAAAATATACATTTCTAGATTCAGGAATAATATATGGAAAAATATACGTTTATAGATTTATCTTATTATCTTCTATTTTTTTTATATTTAGTTTTTATGTGAATTTTTAGCTGTTTTGTTTTCTTTCACACACTTGAGTTAGATATATATATATATATTTTTTTTTTGTTTAATATTAAGGTTAAGGGTATTTCAAATTTTTCAGTGTCACAGTTTTTGACAGAAATTAATGTATTAAATAAAAAAAATATATTAAGAAATATATGAAAATACATTTTTAAAATCAAGAAAATGGATAATAAGATAAATCTATAAATGTATATTTTTTTATGTATTATTCCCGTGTCTAGAAATATATATTTTTTCGCGAGATATAAATTCACCGAATGGATAAATGCGCGGAAACATAAATATTTTTATATATCAAGATTACATTCAAATTTATTTACTGAATAAAACTGAAAAATATTAAAAATGTTGTTTATATTAAATAAATAATTTAAAAAATTGTTTTTAAACTATTAATCAATTATTATATTAATAATGATTTCTCTCTCTCTCTCACACACACACACACGCACACGCACACGCACACGCGCGCGCGCGCACACACACACACACACACACACACACACACACACACACATTTATTAATGATTATATGTAGTACAGTTTTTTCGTGATTATTTTTATTCATTCGATTATATGATTTGAAAATTATAATGTAATATTTTTTTCATACAATATCTTCCTTTTATTAATTGCTATAAGTACTCAATTTATCCATTAGTGATATTATTCTGTTAGTTCATACGGAAAAATTATTTATTATAATGAGAATAAATAAGTAATATACTTATCGCATTGTAGAGTTTGATATATCTATCTTGCGTAATTTTATACTGTTTGTGTTCTATTTCATTTTTAGGCGGTCCACTTAGCGTTATAAATGTTTTGAAGCTTTTGATTGATCAATCGGAGGAAAGAATTTTATTAATTGATCATACTTAATGTAATAAAAAATGCTTCGAAACATTTATAGCATCAAGTGAACCGTAGCTTTAGATATTTAACAGATAATTTTAAAGCAATTTTTTGCATTTTTTCCAAACATTAAATTGTTTATATATTTATTGATAATAAACTATATATTTATTAATAAAAGTTAAATTTCAATTTGTCATTAAAATTTTCTGCAAAAGTAAATGCATTATATTTGTTGTGCGAGTCTATTGAATTTTTAACATGCTCATTTTCCATATAATTTTATTAATTATTTAAACATTCCATTGTTTTTTACGAAAAATTTATCTGATGCAAAATTATTTAATATTTGTAGAATATTATCAAGAGAGATCAATTTCATTCGCAATAAATTTTCGTAATCTGTAGACAATCCAGTTCCTTCCACTTCCGCTCTCGAGTCACGTCTGCCTCCTCTCCCCCTTTTTTCAGTCTTGTCGGGGGTTTATCGATCGTTGTGTCCTTGAACCTGAGCTACCCGGACAACCCCCGCATGGCTAGACAACCCCGGACCAAGCTCAATCTCCAAAATCGAACAACGCCCTGTAGCCCAGCCAATCTCACCGTCGATTTATTTCTTCTCTCTTTGTTCCTTAAGAATCTCCCTATATATTGTATTAATCTCGCAATAATAGAAGTGCTCCAATAATCAAATCTGTTAACAATTTTTTTTAATTTACTTATAGTAGAATACATATTTTATATATGTATATATACAGAATGTTTGATAAGTCTACCGGTAATGTTCGTGGGCAAATAGACCGGACTAAACTGAATTAAAAAAGTTTGTGCAATTTTTGCAATAATTAACGAAATATTATTTATAAAAATCGTCGAAAAAGCGCGAATCCGTCATATCACCAAATACGTGTCCATCAGTTGTGATCACTAGGTGTGCAGGAATTGTTTTTTTTCGCTAACGTAACTATTGCTACTTGTAATAAACAATTTAATAAATACGTTTAATAAGTAATAAATAATGTTCTCATAAAGGAAATGAATTATAATATTTATATTGTTGTTAATCTGATAATGTTCAAAAATTTTACTTTTTATTTGAATATTTTTACTTTACTATTAAATATAAGTTTTACGTTAAAATTACAATAAAATGTAATTTCTATATGTACAAGGCATACAGAATTACTATAATTACTGTAAATTTAATGTGTGTGTTATTATAAACGAATGACCATGACCTATGAATTAATTTACAAATTGTCAATGAATTTAAGTTTGACTTTTTTTATAGTTAACTTTCCGTAATCTTTTTACGGTTAAATATCTTTTAAAAAATTTAATTTTTGTGCAAATCTAGAACTAAATTAAACTAGTAGAATAAAATTTATATGAAATTTAATTGACAAGAACAATTTTATTATTTCATTAAATCTTCAAAATTTCCTTATCAATTTAAATTTATATTGTTTATACAAAATTATATATATATATATATTATTTATATAAAATTACAATCAATGCTATAACATTATAACAACGGGCATTTTTGTTAATTTAAACTTTATGGCTTGTGGACATCGTATATATCCTATTGTATTATATATACACCTTCGAATCAGATAAATTTATGTGCCTTTTTATCATTGTTTCTTGAACATCTACCTTTGATTTTTACAATGTATTTTTTCTTCGTTCCCATACTTTTCCTTTTCGCGTCTTTAGGATGCGTCTTCCTGTTTCCTTTCATGAAACTGGCGAGTCGGGGTATCAGAGAGGAATTCTGGGAGCTTCCTTATAGAATTGCTGCATCGTCTGGAAGATAGTGGGGACCAGGTTATCGACTGTCTGGCTGAGGGCACGGTGTGACCTTCGCGACGTAAATTTCACACTCCGTAGAGTGCTGAGGATGTATGTGCCTGCTGAATAAATCGCGCTGAATAAATCATCCTGCGCATTGCGACATTATTAGCATTTTCGTAGAGCAGTCAAATGGTTTCCAAGAATACATAAATCGGATCGACAAGAACACATAAGTTAGTTACTTATGTTATTAGAATCGGTAATAATTTTCGTGCAGCTAGGAGATGGTGGTTTCTGGATGTATCTCTAACCCTCCATCGGAAGATAAGTGAGGGCAGTTTATTTTGCAATTCAAAAACAAGTGTGTGCAATCTGATTTTAGGTGTCTACGAATTCGTGCCGCTGGAAAGCGGAGATGGCGAAAGATTGCAAATCAATGCACAGAATTGCATTCACTGTAAGACCTGCGACATCAAAGACCCGAGTCAGAACATCAATTGGGTCGTGCCAGAGGGTGGCGGTGGGCCAGCTTACAACGGCATGTAAATATATAATGTTAATCGATTAACTCATTGATTGATCGATTGCGTAAATATTCGATGGTCTACATTGTTTTATGGTTCAATATTTGAAACGCTTTTCGATGAAATGCATGGACGTAATTATGTTTTTGATGGCGTGTTTTAATAATACAATTGTAGTCATTGAAATACACTACACGAATAGTGCAATTATTTTCCATTCAAATGAATCAATACAATTATACGGATTAATTTCTTGATAAAAACAAATGATCTATCTTTTCGTCCATGCTCGCGCACAGGTACATACCGATTAATGACATTATACATATCTATATACATACAGCGTGTTAAAAAATGATTCAGTATCATACTGAGTAAAGAAGCTTTACTGAATATAGATCGAAAGCTAAAATTTAAACAATTTTGTATGTTAACTTATTGTTTTTGTATCATAACTTATTCTTTTATGTGTCGCATACAATGTGAAGATTTAAGTTGTTTATATCTCAGAAACGATTAAGATTTCGATCTTTGGTTATTAGATTTTTTTATTCAGCATATAGTGTGTATTATCTATCATATAAATGTTGAATGATTTTTTAACATTTTGTATATATATAATTCTTTAATCATTGGGACAACTTACAAGATATATCCTTGGTTCGGATAATATTTATTGAAATGTGTGTATCATTGAAATGGGAAAATAACACTTGGTGACAATCACATTAATTTGAAAATATGGAAAATATCTTTATATTCTCTCTTTTTGCGAGAAGTTTTTATTACATAAAGTAATAAATTTTTCTTGGACATAAAAGAAATATTTCTAAAGTATTTGCGTAATAGTGTTGTTGTTACTATTTTTGATAGAGTTTGTATAAATGATCAATTTGTATATTATATTATATTTTTATACTTAGAAACGAATTGTAATATATATATATATCATCCAAGTTATTATCATGAAATGTGATTTTTACCTTTGCTATTACATACCTGCGTCCTTTTTCGCAATAATAATCCATAACTTTTCTCTAGATTCAATATTCTTTTAGATAATGGCGGCGATATGTAAAAATTCTTCAACCCACCATTACTCCCGTATGAAGCAAATGCTCATGACGAGAGCAAATACGTACAATCATACTGTTATCAAATCTGAGTAACTGTTACAGATCGAAAAATCAGTCGATATTTTAAAGCCTTTGGCTTTTACAAGACTGTGTCTTAGTGATTAACATTACACTGAGCATTACACTAATACATAATAGACGCGGCGCGACGTTCATACGAGAGCACTAATGTTTGTTTGTTGAGCGAGAGCAATGGAGGGTTTAATTCCCTTAAGTAAAAACTTTTTATTTAGTTTTTCTTGAGGTTTCAATATCTTAAAAGTTCTACGGAATGTATATCATCACTCGCGATTAAAATAGAAATATTGTTTTAAAAAAAATTTTTATATAACAAAAATATGAAGCTGTGGTGTATTCTATATGATTTTTATGAAATAAATCCTTTGATACCCTTTAAATTTCTATTTTTTATATTTAATCAGATTTTTTAAAACTCGAGCTCTATAATTCATTGGGAAAAAAATCATGATTCTCTCAATTATATTGAAATTTTAAACATTAAATTCAAAAAGTTGATTTTTATGTTGCTAAATATAAAGTTCAACAGTTAAAATAAGTATAATTTGACTACAAAAATATGTACAGAATTTAGAAATACATTTATTTCGAAATTTTTGTATTCAGTATAAATACGCTGACTTTTTTATTCTAGATTTATGAATAAAACACATTTTCTCATTCACTTGATATTGTTGATATTGTTCAATCTTGCTTTTCTACTGAAATTCGCGTCCCAAAGCGCGCGTAAATTTTTATGGCTCGTATTATTTCGTATTTGTCCGCAACACCTTTCTACCTGCAGGCATTATGATTTCCTATGAGACCACGGATGCTGACCAAACGTCTGCAATTTGCAATAACTTAACTGCAAGGATGATTTATAGGAATGATTATAACACACTTTGAAACGAGTGAATATCTGTAAGTTGCTATACTTATCTACGATTTATTTCGAGTGGTTATCTTTTCGAAAAGTGAATTTAATAATATCAAGCGAAAAACTGCTCGACTTGCAAAATGTGCAGCAAGTATATGCAACGTGGAAATATTGTTGCAATTTTTCGTCGAGCATGGAATCGAGTCGATTTTCATCGAGGACATTCATATTATAATTTTTACATTACATGCACGATATTTTTCTCCTATTTTTATTCGAAAGTTGAAGAAATATAACGGGAATGACATCCATCATTGCGTTCTTCTGAAAGGATTGTTTTGCGCGATATGTTTCTCTTCAAAACGACTGCAGTGCATACATTTACATGAGATACGACCGAATCTTGTGTCTGCTCTCGTTCGGAAGTGACACATCCAGTGCCACTGATACGGATAAAATTTATTATGTGATGTAACTTTAGGAGCGGAGGTAACGATTGCCGCTGCCGCTACATGCGCGTTGTAAAATTGTCACGTTACATCATCGTGGAATCGGACGGATTCCATACTGGAATTTTCACAGCCGTAAATTTATGCTAACTCAGTGATGTTTATTTACTTATATTGTGGCAGACTTTCATTCGAAGTCGAACGGATACTTTCTGAAAAGTTATTTCTTCACACAGAAGTTACATTTATACAGAAAGAAGGAGAAAAATAATAATATATAATATGTGTTTGTTTGGACAAAGCATAAAGTTTATATTTTGTTTGATTAATCTCGGATATATATATTTTAAAAATGGTTTTGAAATATTAACCTGTCGGAGTGAAACGATCAAGTGACTGATGCGACACTGTCGCTCGAGCGAGTCCTCCATGATGTATAGCTGACTCGACGCAACAAATTGAACTATTATAGTTGACCATTATATTTCATTATCTGTGAACAATTGTATTTTAATTTTCCACGTGATTCCGCGTAACAATTTGATAAATTACGGTTGTGTATTTTTAAAGTAAACATCTCGTGATCTCGACTGTGTTGCGAACAATATAATACACGAAGTACGTGTGATTGCTTTTACCTCTGATTGTCCCTTTCTCCGCTGATCGTCCAAGTAGTCGTTACACATTTACGTGCGCTTCATATAATGGTCTTCGGTAATTGCAGTTCGACAGCAGTCATTCTGCATAAAGCAGCACTTTATCCGCTGCTTCTATGAAGTCAACCTAGTGGAAAGTTTTTATAATATAGCATAGCGTTTAGCTAGCTGCGCGATTCTATCCGATATTACTGTCTGGAATACGTGACTCACAGCTGATCACAATAAGAAGAGGTTCATCTTCTTTTCTACAAGAATTGCGATAGAATTGCTACGTCGGTTAAACGGAAGAATAGCTGGTGACTGCGGCTGTAACAATTGTTGGAATTGATCAATTAATTGAGAAGCACGGATAAAGAAAAAAAAGATGATACCTACGAGCACTGTTGACAATTTGATGGAATTTACTTTACGGATGATCGGCGTTTGGCCACATTCGTCATACAGATTCTTAATGCGCATCATTTGGACGACGACGATGACCACCTGGCAGTTCTTACAGTACTGGCATCTCTTCACTCATATCGGTTCCGATACTCTACCAAATCTCATGGATTCTTTGAGTCTGTGTTTGTCGAACAGCTTATTGTTTCTAAAAATGAGCCTCCTTTGGCTGAACGGACGGTAAGATTCGTTGGAGATGTCGTCAACTGACAAATGAGGGACGGGTGGACACATAAATATTTTTTTATATTTATGGCTATATCTTAATTTTTTCAAATTTAAAGTTGAATGTGTTAATTTGTGAAAAAGTTAGTTAATTTGATACTTGATTGTAAAAAGTTCAATATTGAGTATGTTACATCGCGCGATAGATTATTGCCTTAGATACGTTTCTTTAAATAGAAATTAAAATCCTTTCAAATGTAATTTTATTTTTTGGAAAATTAATTTATAATTTATAATTTTTTAGAAATTAGTTTTGCTACTAGTTTTAATTTATATACTAATTGTCTGTATGCGTATATTGTGTTATATATCTACATGTTATCCAGTATTATTTATGACATGCTTGCGAGGATTGTCGAAGACTGGAATGAGTGTTCCTCTAATCACTCAAAAATGCAGCTGATGATAAGCAAAGCGATTTTGTCTCATCGAATTTCAAAATACAGCATTGGTACATATACTGTCGTGTTACTTTTGTTTGGGGCAGGTAACATGATCGTTCAAAAGACTATGGGTTCTGAGCAACTTGTCGAAGAGAAGCAGCTTATTGTCAAAATGAAATTGCCGTCTGAATTTGATGCGTCGCCGATTTATGAAATTGTTGTGGTCACGCAATTTTTTGTGCAATTCACATTGGCACTTTTAGCGGGAATGTTGAATGCTCTTATTGTAACGTTAGTAAGTTGGTTCCGTACCAAAGAATGTTGCGTTTTTTCTTGACAAGAGCCCAATTTTAATCACTATTTTATTCCTACATCACGAAATATTGCAACGACATCAGCAATATTACTTTAAAAAATTCCAAATTTCATAAAATATTACTGCAATATTATTGCACTAAAATATTTCTTTGCTAAAATAGAGCATTGCTGCAATAGTCTGCAATATTACTACAATGTTTAGACAAATATTGCAAATATATTGTTGCAACATTATGCAATATTTTATTTGCTAAAATATTATTCATTATTAGTATTACATTCCAAAATACAAACTTATGAGCAAAATTATGAGCAAAAAAAAACAGCTTTTTTTGAGAATCAGAAGGCACACTTCGAAAGAGCTTGGGAATCTCCAGGAGATTTACCAACTCGATACGCTTTCTCTGATAGAACTTCTGGGTGTTTTCTTCTTATAAAAATCGTGTCCATCTCGTGGCGGAGTCGCATACTTACTTATATGGGCAATAATATATTTTAATATTTCTTGCAAAATATTAAAATTACAGCATTGCGCACTATTAAATATTGCCACGATATTGCTGCAATATTTCGCGCTGTAGGGATACTTATTATTTATTATTTTATACATATATATATTTTTTAAACGTTAATATAATATTATATTAGCATTATTAATACACGCGATACTATTAGGGCAGTTAAATGAAATGAAACGGATGAAAAATTCAGACATTGAAATCAACTAACATATTAATAATCGTAGTTGGGGGCAAGGCTTCTTCCATCGTAAAACTAGATGACAGATGTCCTGTTCATAAAATTCCTGGGATCGAATTTACTCGCAAATATAGTCTCCTGTACTGCTGATAATTTCTTGCCTTTCAGATTCTTCTTTAGTGTACCCCGATTTTGTAATTCTTAACTATAGTTATATAGTTCGATATCATTATGTTGTCGTTGCGCTTTTTTATCATGTATAATATCTGAGCAACGGCAATATAATAATATCAACACTGTCGTTAAAAATACAGAATCGGGATACAGCTCTTCAAAGATGTGGAAATTGCCTGATTTCAGTGGGAAATGCTGAAGCACCCGGACTTACAACCCAGACTTATTGCCATGCGATTTTCACATTTTTGAAGACATGACGAATCTAAAAGGCAAGAAATTTCTGTCGAACGCAGCAATGCAGTAGGTGGTTGTTTGCGAGTGGGTTCGATTCGAGTTCAAAAAATTTTATAAATAGAGCTTCCATTGTCTGGTTTTACAATTGATGGAAGAAGTGCTTCCATCAATCATGATGATTATTGATACATGTTAGCTGATTTCAATGTCTGAATTTTTCGTTCGCTATATCGTTATATTTTATTTGATTGCCTTAATATTGTAATAAATCTTTACATTTTACAACGAAAATTAGTTTTATATCATCCAAGGAATTTGAGTGCTAATATTTGAGTTAAGTAGATCCCTAATGTGCGCCCTTAAATGATCTCTAGAAGTTGACAGATTATATATTATAGCCCTTGGGACAATTCTAAATCATCACTTTTAGATACTTCATGTTGCCGGTCAAATTGACATAATATGTCACGAATTGTTGGAAATTCCTGTAGCCGAGAACAAATACGACTCGCATATAATCTTATTGAGATCTATCGTGAGTAGACATCAAAGGATTATTGCCTTCGCAGACAGTATTGAGGATGTGTTCTGTTATATGGCGTTGATGCAATTTCTCTTAAACACATTCGTTATTTGCTTCCTCGGATTCGTAATTGTAACTGTGAGTAACCTGACAAACTTGTTTCAAACAGAATTTTGCGATTTGTTCGAAGGATCTCGTCTCTGAATCGTAGTCGTTTGGCACTCATGATGGAAATATTCTGATGGTAAAGATTATACCTTATTATGCCGTCGTGAATTTAGAAGCTTTTATACTTTGCTTCAGTGGCGAATATCTCACTTCCAAGGTGAGAAAAAGAAAAGAGAAAGATCAGTTTCATATCGTAAGGGAAAGCTTAATACATAATGAAAAGTACAGACAATAGGAATAGGGAATATAGATTTTATATTACCAAACCCTATATATATATATATTACGCAGTATAGGTATAACACTGTTTCTGATAGATTGAAATCTATTAGTCTCTTCCTTGCTTGTGCTTTTATGTATTTTAGGCTTAACTGTATCCAATATGGCCTAGTACTTAATATAGTCTTGCTGCTCATATTTACATGAATATTTAAATCTTTACTGTACCTGCACCCGTAAAAATTAAAATGTGTCTCATATTTTCAATTAATGTTCAGTAATGTTTCCTATTTTATTAAATCTGATTATACCTGTTTTCGAATTAGATTCAGCAACGCTTAGATAGGCCATATCGGGTTTGGTCAGTATATTTTATAATAGATAAGCTGGATAAGAGGAATCGATTTTGTGATCGCGTTGATGTAAATGATGTAAGAAATAAATAGCTGATTTATGCGAAGAAATAAACATTAAGCTGTCGCATTTACAGAATTGTCGAACGCTCTTACGGAAATGGACTATTAAAGAAACTATTATACTTGATTATTCAGTCATAGTTTTTTTGTAAAATT
Source organism: Trachymyrmex septentrionalis (assembly GCF_001594115.1). Taxonomy (NCBI): domain Eukaryota; kingdom Metazoa; phylum Arthropoda; class Insecta; order Hymenoptera; family Formicidae; genus Trachymyrmex; species Trachymyrmex septentrionalis. Next base: position 1,722,025 of record NW_017305779.1, on the reverse strand, counting down.
GAGAAGAACTACTATTAGATTATTGGGAAAACTATTAGATAATTATTGAAAAATTAATTAATTCAGTGTTACTGATATACTATATATATATATATATATATATATATGTATGCACACACACACACACACACAGGGTGGTTCACTTAAATCGAACATCTTGAATATTTCACTTATTTTTAGTGATATAAAAAAACGTTTCAAATGAAAGTGGAACGGCTTCAAGAGGGATGTATTTTAGTCGCATTGTTTATTCTATTCTCTTATTTTAGGTGGAGGCATCAAAAAGATTCCGCATGTAAAAATATTAAGATGGAGATATTAAAAAACCAATAGTTTACGAGATATTTTATATTTTATTGTGGCACATATTGACATAAAATGTTAATGTTATAAAATAACTCGTAAACTATTAATTTTTTGGATAATAGTATTTTAATACTTTTATTAACAGAATAATGAAATCAATTGCTGGAAAGAAAACACATAGTTGCTTATTTTAAAAATTATTCATTTTACATACATATTTTTTTAAGCAACTATGTATGTGTTTTCTTTTCACCAATTGATCTTATTACTCTGTTCATAAAAATATTAAGGTACGATTATCGAAAAATTAATAGTTTATGAGTTATTTAACATTTTATGTTAATATATGCCGATTATTGGATAATAAATACTCACTATTAAAGAGCGAGTAATCATTATTAAAATCCAATAGTGATTATTGGTTTTCCAATAGTTCATTTCAGTAAGGGCGAATATACTTTATAAATTTTTTAATACTTTATTTCTCACTTTGTCTTAGAGCAAGTCTATAAATCGGGCGGCATATGATTCATTTTGGTACAAGTTAAAACCTAAGCAAAGTAAGATCTTGTTGTTATTGATAATGAGATCGCAGAAGGAATTGACAATGACAGCCGGAAAATTCGTAGATTTATCTCTGGAGGGTTTTACAAGCGTAAGAATTTTGAGATTTCCGTTTTTTTGAACGATAGCAGTAATACGATTTAAATATAATACTTAACCCCTAGAACACACCTTCCGAAATATTCTGAAAACACGCCATGGGTCTGAAAGACCCATTGTAACTTGGATAGGTTATAACTTTGGTTTAGATTAATATTTTTAGACTCTCTTTTTTTTATTTTAAAGCTCTGAGATTTAGGAATCTACTTACATAAGTTGATGTCAAAAATTTTTATACTGTTAAGTTATAAAATAACACTCTTCTTTTCTTCGTATATGGAGCAAGCGAATTGGGTCTGAGAGACACATCTATATGTGTGTTCTAGGATTAGGTATTACAAAGTATCACTATAACTTAATTAATAACTTTTATTATTAGTAAGAGAATTTTTTGTAAAGAATCGAATTCTT
>NW_017305779.1:1719612-1720545 GCF_001594115.1 Trachymyrmex septentrionalis | reverse complement strand
TATTTATATATTATATTTATATTTATATATTTATTTTTATGCTATCTTTCTGCGCATGACTATAAAATGAAATTTTATTGTTAATTTACAACAAAATTGATATTATATCTTTTTTTCGCAGATTCTGAAGGCATCTGCATCTTATATATCAGTGCTACATGCTATGTATTAAAACATAGAACTGTAAAAAATCTTGTACAAATATAAATCGTGTAAAAATTAAATCATTGCTGGGCAATGAACGTCTAGAATTAAAATTACCTTAATTAAAATCTAACCTAATGTAAAAACAGTTACATAAACAAATATTTATATATATTGCAAAAGTTTTTTTTATGCACTCTATTCGATTTTATTACTTATTTTGCTTTCACGATTGAGGTAAGTCCATCAAATGAAGGAAAATTAGAATAATAAAGGAAAGTCAAGTTTATAACAAAATTTTTGATAACATAAAATATATTGCAAGATATATTACATCAATCAATACTTTTTTTCGAATTAATATAAATCTATTGATTAATATCTATTATAAAGTAATATAATATTATTGAAGAACAGCACATATAACATTAGAGATATAAAGTAATTTGAAATTTTCACTTTCGAACACTGAATATAAAACACTGCGTCATGTTTCGCGCATTAGTTGTGTTGAAGATATTCAATTCTCACTCTTGCGAAGTTCTCCATTTTATTTTTGATTGTAACTCTGTAGCGCACTAAAATAAAACGCGCTTTTAAAGCAATTAATTAAGAATATTGCGATCTCATACCTGGAGACATTAGATGTAGAGAATCATAATTATATCTACCTATACGATATATTTTTTTCTTTTGGATATTTGTGTTTTATTTTTATGAATTTTTCAACATGATAATGTAATCTTCAGATTACAGATTATTTTCATAGCAATTTATCTGTTTAAATAT
>NW_017305779.1:1715433-1719322 GCF_001594115.1 Trachymyrmex septentrionalis | reverse complement strand
TGTGTGTGTGTGTGTGTGTGTGTGTGTGTGTGTGTGTGTGTGAACACTGTGATCTTATTACTAATCTTTTACTATTCTTTTCTCTTTCTATTTTTGCAGAACAAGTTACAATAGTTGCAAATGCAGCTTACGAGGCTTCTTGATATGATGCAAAATCCAGCTAAAATCAAATTTTATTAATTTTCAATTAATAATCGGGAAATTTTATGATATGTCTTTGGAAGTTTTTGTAAAATTAAAAAAATGCTTCTGAATGCCAAATGTTCTTTCTAATATAAAACAATATTGCATTTCTCAGATTTTAAAATCTTTTTACATATTGGTGTTATTTACAATGTTTTGATAAAAAGATATTAAACATACATACACATATTTGCATAATATTATATACTCATCATTTTAAGTCATTTTAAGTGCTACGTGAATCTTATTTTTTTTACATTTTCTCATTTGTCGTCTTTATACATATTTCACTTATCTCTAATTTATAAACTTTAAGAACGAGACATAGGATATATGTATGCTATAAATGTTCCTGTCATTTAAAAATATGTAAAATAACATTTACCTTGTGTTTACTATTTGCATCGTACAAAGTTCTATTGAAATATTTATTCAAATTTCCTCATTCTGGGTGAATGTGGATTAATGTACAACACATACTCGTAATATATCAGTTTATGTATAGTAAAGTATTATTATCAACTTTAGATTCCCGATCCGAGATCACTTTAATTAAAATTATGCACATCCGAATTGAAATGACATATAAAGTTGGTTTATTTTTTGCTTATTGCATTTTCTTATGCGCGTCCACCGATCAGTCGCAAAAATTCCATGTTTGGGAACTTATATTCGCTACTTTATTCAGAAACTTCTTTTGACGATGATCACTCTGGCGAATTTTGCTCTTGTACTAGCGTGTTGTAACTTTTTCCCTATTTTCTTGCATTTTTAAAGTAAATCACCCATAATAATGGCGACAGACAGTTTTCCCATTTGGGAAACGACAAAATAGCAGTCTCGTCGATCCTTTGTCTGTCAAGACCTGCAATCATCGTTCGATCGTAGTAACTTTTTTCTGCATTACTAAGCATATGACGAAAAGACACGTTTAGCATATGCGATTGGTCGGTAGTAGTTAAGGTTGCCGATCTTCTTGTTAATATCTTGAAACTTATTCTTTGAGTACGTACAGTGATCACATGGAAGCCTTAATAAAAATTTACACCATTTGATTTAGATTTGTCAACGAAGAGATAAAAAAACGTTGAATGTTTTGCGCAATGATACCGACTAGCACTGTCAGTCCATCGATCGAAATTGGCCTTCGTTTTACTGGAATATGGCCGAATTCTTCGATTTTTTTTAAATTACTTTGGACATTAGTGATGGGAATAGGGTTGATCTTTCAGTATTATTACCTTTTGACACATTTCAGCACCAAGGAGCTGCCGAATCTGATAGATGGTTTAAGTACTACTTTGCCGCATAGTCTCCTTTTCTTCAAACTGATCGTCCTGTGGGTCAATCATCGGTACGTACTTCCAACAACATATAATAATTTTACGAAATATTATATTTTAATGTAATCAGAATTTAATTTAGATTAAGAATTAATTAAGACAGATTACAAAAATTAATGTTAAGTGTATTGATTGCCGAGCAAGATTATTTCAAAGTGCTTAATTATTGTTTAATTTTGGTTGGCCTGAGAAGACATTATTTTATGCTACAAACATAATGTTATATTTTTCTATTGCGTATTGATAATACAGAACAAAAATTCGAATGCATTTGACAGTCATAAACTTATGATGAAAAGAATTAGCTCGACAATCGATTTTGTGACTCTTTTCGTCATTGCAAACTGGCGGAAGCGCATTTTTCGTGATAAATCGTGAACCTCTCTCTCTAGATCGGTATTGTGACAGTTGTGAAGTATTAAATTGCAGAATATTCAAAAATATCTTGACAGCGATGTCCAACGATTGGCATAAATATTCCAACATATACGCCATGATCGACAAGGCGATCCTCGCACATCGCTGTTCAAAATTGATCATCAGTGTTTATTCGATAGCAGTATTGCTTTACAGTACCGCTTCCATCAATCTTAACAAGCAGAGTGGTGACGATTGCCGAGAGTTATTAATAAAGATGGAATTGCCTTTCGGATTCTGCGAATCGCCGATCTATGAGATCGTAATGTTCATGCAATTTGTTCGCCTAATGGCGGTCGCCTCCGCCATAGGTATACTAAACGCATTATTGGTTACATTGGTGAGTTATGATCGACGATTACAATTATTTTTCTTGCGATTTAATAATACAATATTTTTCTATAATTTTTGTAATACATGAGTAATTCTCAATGATAAAAAAATTATTTTATTAATGAGAATTTCATTATTAATAATTAATAAAAATTAATTCTTCTTATCTTCGCTAAAAAAATAAAAACGCATTATCATATAAAAGAATATCTCTATCGGAGGATGTGAAGTAAAGATCATGATAATAATCATTAGAAATTTTACCAATTTTGCACGCGTGCATGGATATATGTACATGTATGATATAGTTTCCAAGGCAACTATTTTGAAAACTATCTTCGTCTTTTCCAATTGACCTTTTTAATGAGAAAAAAGTTTAAAAAGATAATTTTTAAAAATAAAAAAAAAATTATGTTATAAATATAACAAGTTACAAATAATTAAGTAAATCAAATATTTAATAAATAAAAAACAATATTCGGTCAAGGTAGTTCTTCATGCCTAATAATATTTTTTATGAAGTTATACAATTTCCAGTTCAAGCAAACTATATGCACTGATTATTTGTCAGTCTCATCAAAAATATAGTCCTAAACTAAAGCTGGAGTAATAATACAAATTAAATTGACAAGCAATTTAATTATCTTGTCAATTAAATTGTTATATGAATTCATAAGAAATATTACTAGACATGAAGAAATGCTTGGATTGAATCTAGCGTTTTTTACTTATGTATATTCCATTTTATCGGTCAATTTTCACTTAAAATGTTTTAATGTAAAGTTAACAAAATATCAATTAAATCAAATAAACAAGTTACAAGGCAAGGAATTTTCAACTCATTGAAAGTTCATAAAGAAATCGAATTGTATTCGTTATTTAAATCACCATTTATGCACGACACACGAATGTAAGGAAAGCACTACACTGAAGAAAAAAAAAATTAAAAGAAGTATATACAAGAAACAAAAAAGTAGAAGTTAAACCGAATGGTATGACACGAAATAGAGGCGCAAGTGGTAACACATATGTCACACATGAGACGTTCCGAACTGACAGATTCTCGATCCGCAGTAGCGATAATCGATGCCCACAGCCCGCAGGGCTCCATCTTATCCCCTCTTTTCTATAAGTCTGTCAGGTTCGCGTCTCTGCATTCATTCGCGTTTTCGATCTACGATTCATGCGCATGCGTAGCGTCGGCTCTTCACATTGGGTTCCGCGCTTAGGTGGGATGGTTTCTCTTCGGGGTTGTTCCCTTAGAGCAACGTCCTAAAGTTGCTCTATGTTCCTGTTCGAGGCATATCACAAGTTGGGTAAGATGCTTTGTCACGAGCTGGCTGGCTTATTTCGAAGACATTTTAGTATGTACCTAAATCAAATTTAAAATAAAAAGTCAACTTGATTGTTTGTTCCTTTACAATTCCTTTTTAGATCGCGTATATATACTATACATTTTACATACGCATATATTACATATATCGCTATTTGCAAAACAAATTTTATCAAGTGTGTATATTGCGCTTCATCTAATAAAATTTTTTTCTTATTTTATCTGTCGATAAATTCATATACAATATTAAAGATGTAATATATTATACTATAAAGTACAC
>NW_017305779.1:1714267-1715335 GCF_001594115.1 Trachymyrmex septentrionalis | reverse complement strand
TATTATATTTTTAATATAGCATACGCATTTGTCGATACATTAAATAATATGTATGTACTATTTAAATTATATTAAAAATAAAAGATTATTTATATAATACTTGTTGATAGTTGAAGTACTTTTGTTTAACAGTCATGTAATTAAATAATTAACAATATACAGATGCTGCACATTGGTGGACAAATAGACCTTATGCAACAGGAAGTGGAAGAGATTTTTGTCAAAGATAACAAGCGTGGTTTATCCACTACCATTGTGAGATCTTTAATCGATAAGCATCATAAGATTATCGCTTTTTCGGAGAACATCGAAAGTCTTTTCTCTCACATCGCTCTGATGCAATTTTTCTCGAATACTTTAATCATATGTTGCATCGGATTTCTTATAGTAACTGTAAGTATCCGAGATTTGTAAATGTTTGTTTAAATTTGTATTTTTTAAGCATCGTACATATTTTAAATTTTCCCAATGCACTTAATTCATGCACTTTACAAAATGTGCGAAGATATTGTCTTTAAAGATGATATCTATTCGTATACTTGTATTCGAACATTGAATGTGAGATCTTATATATTTTTAATTGGAAATGAATAACGTAAACTTTTAATTTTACTTCTATACGTAATTATGCATATGTCATGTGTATTATACCATATTCAGGGAATGAAGTAACTATAATTACTTGTAATACCATTATTTTTCTTATTTTTATTCTGTTATAATAATGATTTAACAATGACAAATTTTTTTATGATTGTAATAATAACATCAAAGTTGGAGAGTCATTCGATCATTCCTTGTAACAAGTTAGAAAAGTTATTATTAAAAAAATGAATTCAGCATTTGTAACTCGTTTCTTTTTAGTCATCACTTCTAATTTTTGTATGAAAAAAGTAATTTATAACGAGTAATGTTACTATTATTCTTTATTCGTTACTTTTTTCAGTAAATAAACGTATAAAGTTACTTTCGAAGTGAATGACTTTCTCAACCTTAGCACAATCTCAGCGTTTAGTTAGTTATCATTATAGTCATAAAAAATTGCAACGTTATTATCAAATTTTGTTA
>NW_017305779.1:1713767-1714167 GCF_001594115.1 Trachymyrmex septentrionalis | reverse complement strand
TCTCAGCGTTTAGTTAGTTATCATTATAGTCATAAAAAATTGCAACGTCATTATCAAATTTTGTTATAAAAAGTTACGAAAGAAATAACCGAATAACTTTTCCATTCCCTTTTCATATTTTTATTTCGAGTATATTTCATGATATATAAAATAACAGTGGTCTCAGATTCATGTGTTCGCTGAAACTGCATTGTAGACATGAAACTCCACTATTCTGTACACAAACAGAAAGGAAGTAAAAAGATTGTTGTGTGAATGCATTCGCATGACTTCGAGCTCTTTTAAGAGTCATCCTTTTCATTCGTTAGAATGTTTTAAGACTAACCGGATATCTTCGATTTCTTTTATCCTTACACATACCATAAAGCCTTTTGCGACTCTCACAAGTTGTATGATGGAA
>NW_017305779.1:1686696-1713667 GCF_001594115.1 Trachymyrmex septentrionalis | reverse complement strand
GAATGTTTTAAGACTAACCGGATATCTTCGATTTCTTTTATCCTTACATACCATAAAGCCTTTTGCGACTCTCACAAGTTGTATGATGGAATGACTGCTTTCTATTCCCGTGTCTGAAGTCTTCTAGATTCTTATAAAACTTATTGAACTTTTTTTCCGATCTTTTCTTGATTTGCAGTCGTTGGGCACAGATGAAGGCGTTCGTATGTTAATAAAGACCTTGTTTTTTTACATCGCTATTACTTTAGAGGCATTTATCTTTTGTTTTGCCGGTGAATATCTAAGTAATAAGGTAAGTATCTGAAATTATTTATTAGTTTTTCCCTATTCCACGTAAATCTGTAAATGTTAAAAAGATCATTAGTGCTGCTAATAAAAGATTGGATTGATATGAATTCCCGCTAATATCAATTATTCATAAAAAATTCAATTTGTATTCCTAATGCACGAATATTCCGGACAATAAAAAAATTGTCACAGAATGTGCAAACGTCGAATGTTTAGAATATATTGTATAAATACCCTTCGTATATATCACGGAAATCACTCGCAAACGAGCATTACACATCTCCGCCGATAGAGGACCGTGGCGGAGATACATTAACTCGAAAAATAAAAATTACATGGGGAAGAATATAAAGATCGTGGTATTTTGCCTCTGAAGTGAGCTTCAAAATTGGGTGACAATACATGAAATGTGTTTTTGACAATACAATTTTATTTAAACTTTATTCAACGATTAGGGGGCTTGGGGTTTCAGGTAAAATTTTAATTTTGCGAAATATATATGAAATTCTCTGAATATGTAACGATGCATGAATGGAATATTTAGCGATTATTTAAATGATCTTAAATATTGCTTTTACATTTGGTAAATGTTTTGGAATATTCTGGAATAATCTTGGAATATTTATATTTTGGAACTTAAGCAACATTTTTCAAATATTTAGCATTAGTTCCCGAAAAATTGCTAATGTGAAAATGGACCACCGAGTATGTGCCGAGAATGTCGATTGTTACTTTACATGCACTTGACTCTCATTCGCATTTTAGAGTAAAACAATTGGCGATGCTGTATACGGATCTGTTTGGTACAATCTCAAACCTCGAGATAGCCGTATTTTACTATTTGTGATCATGCGATCGCAAAGACGACTGACGATTACGGCGGGGAAATTTATGGATTTATCGCTGGAAGGATTTGCAAATGTAAGATTTCAATAACGGAGTTGTGGATTTTTTATAGCTATGCATAAGTTAATAACAGACATCTATGTTACAATATATGTTGAGTATTATATTATGTCGTTTCTATTATGATAGTGCTAAGAATTATTGTATATCATGTATGATAATCGATTTGTCTTGTAAGGCACTATTTATGGAATCAAAATTAACTATTGGAGTTTATTTCTGAATACGCAAATATAATATTAAAAAAGCTTAATATTGTTTTAAACAGAGTAATAGTGTAAAGAAAATTACAATGAATAATATACAATATTGCGTGAAAGCAATTTTGAGTAGCTCACACTTATTTCATATTATATGTAAAATAATATGTAAATGTATAATATTTTTTATTAATTATTCATATCGTTTTTTTAATAATGTTTTGTTTCTCTGTTGAAAAAAACTGGTTGAAAAAGGAAGTCCACATAGGAAGTCCATATGGCAAAAGTCCGTATGAGATTTTATATGATTTCCCATAGGGATTTGGGCCAAAAATTTAAGGCCTATGTGGATTCCTATAAGAAATTATGTGGTTTTCTGTGTTAGAATTCATTTAAATGGATTAAATTCAAGCTAACATTAGTTCAATATCAGAAAAAAAATTATTTATACTTGTAAGATTTACATATTTTATTATTCCTAAGAGGTTTTTGTAGTAATTTTACCTGAAATAAACTATTTAAATTAGTTTTGAAAAATGCACCTTAGTAAGATTTGATTCTGGAATCTCTTGATTGAGTCTTCTTTATTACGTGCTACACCACTTCTTCAATTAATAAGTCATTTATTGTCTGTTTAAGTTATAAGTAATGCAATTACAGGATCCAAAAATTCGCGGTTTAAAATATAGGAAGAAAGTTTTCTTAAAATTAAATAAAAAAGTTATAAAGTATGTATATGCATATGCGAATATTAGACAAATTACGATACACCTTGTAGATTTCCATATGAATTTTGAATATCTTATATGAATCCTTATGGTTCCCATGTGAGAACTCACCTAGAAATATTCAACAGGATTATATTGCTTTGTTTTTAATCGTAATTTGCGCATTATTTAATTTTTCAGAGTTTGAAAGCCTCCGCATCGTATATATCTGTTTTATACGCAATGTATTAATTTTAATGCTGAAGAAATTATATATACTTATTGTTAGAACTATGTATACATGCTGTTAGAAGGTATTAGTTCTTTCTTTTTATAAATTAATTGTATCAATGTAATAACAGAAATTGTGGATTGTGTATAAAAATCAAAAGTACATAAACCTTTATCATGATATTTTAGTTAATCCTGTGACACTTAAGTGGAAAAACTTTATTTAATACAATTTTATTATGATTTAAAATATTATATTCTAGCATTTGTCGTTTTCTTGTTAAATAAAGGGTCTAAAAGAAGTATTGGTAGAACTGTACAGAAAAATAAAGCAGAAGATATAAAAATATATAAAAATATTTGAAAATTTTAATGCTATAACAATTAAGAAAAATAATTTCATGTGTAATACCAAACAGATTTATTATTAAATTTATTATAGAGAAAAGATTTTATTTACTACTTGATTTATTATTAAGATAAATAATTTCGTATTTATAAAAAAATATCTTAAAATAAAAATAAAAAAATTGAAAATCTCACATATGGTACTACTGTTTTTTCATGAAAAATCGTCGCTAATTACTGCACATTTGAAAGCACTTACGTGTATATGATCTGCGTTTTCTCTAACATATTTTAACATTTCTTCAAAGAACTGTTATTCTAGATCCATGCTTGCTCCCGCGAAAGTAGAGGAAAATCGTTTCTTACATTATTCAGGCTAGCAATTTGTCCTCGGCGATATTTTTTCCAATAGAATAAGATAATTATTGTAAGCGTTGTAATCATCGCTCAATTGTTGCAGTTTTATATAATTCCCTCTCTATGTTCAGTATAAACAGCCGTAACATTTTTATTCTCAATTAGTTACAATTGATCGGTGATTATTTCTACGTCTGGCGACCCTTGCGTAATTAACTTGCCGTTCTAGAGTCATTTTAGACCTGTACTCACTCAGATATTTAATCCGTAGCTATACGTTAGTAGAATCGACGAATATTCTAAGTTACATTTTGGATATTGTTGTTATTGAATTCTTGGCTAAAGTTTATATAATAATAGATATAAATTGATGAACGGATTTTAGTATATTTCGGTGTAAAAGACGTATCAAGACGCGATAAAATGACGGCTATAAGCACTGTTGCTCTTTCGGTGCAAATCGGTCTTCGATTTGTCGGGATTTGGCCTAATGCGTCATATGCACTGTTTTTTCGGGGTGTTTGGATATTGACCACCGGTATAGTACAGACTTTTCAGTACTGGTGGATTATTATTCACTTAGGAACCGACGACATGTCACATCTGATGGATGGTTTAAGTGTCACTATGGAATACAGCGTGATGTTCCTGAAACTGATTATTTTATGGTTGAATAGTCGGTAAGAGAACATCTTTTATGTAGTCGAGGATAAAAATCGAGTTTATTTCTATAAATTAATCCTGAAAGTCAAAATTCGTATAGTAATATTTCTGTAAACTAGAGATTAATGTCTTCTATCTACGATAAAAATCTCAATTTTCAAAATTTGTAAGAAAGAAGATATAGTAGATTTATTCAATATCTTCTTACAATTATCTTTAGTTTAATCAGTTAATTTATATGGCTATACAAGTATGTATTGTATTATTTTATCGAAATAATTGTCAATGTGCAATCGATTTTACATGAAGCTAGATTTACACGAAAAATTATTTTAACTTGCTGTCTTTCTGGAACTCATCCTCTTTCTGTTCTTATTACATTCTTATCTTATTGTTAGTGTGAATTGTTTAGTTAATTCTCGCGGATAGAATAAACTGCCGCAGTATATTTTACGACATCCTAGCTGCGATGGCTGCAGATTGGGGGGAAGCCGCTATCAGTGAAATGCATACCATGAAGAATAAGGCAAATCTGTCGCGGCACTTCTCCAACGTGATCATCGGACTTCATTCGGCCGCGGCATTTTCCTATGGTATTGGCGTGCTCGTGTCCCATAGTAATGATTACGACATTGATGGAGTCAAGCCTGTTCGTGAGTTCACGCTTAAGCTACAGCTCCCGTTTGAGAGTGACGAGTCACCTCGATACGAGCTCGTTATGTGTTTGGAATTTCTTCATCAATTGGCATCTTCTGCCACGACTGGCGTACTGAATTCTCTAATCGTCACATTAGTGAGTACAATCTGTAAAAAAGAGTTTTTTATTAAATATCATTAACCTATACCTATTTAATTAGGCAATATCATGTGATTGTGAAATGTTTTTGTATTTTTAACAACATTGTATTTAGAAAGTCTTTTTCTACAACATTAAAAAGAGTAGAAAAAATATCAGCATCCTATAATCCAATGTTATATATATAATTGGAAGAAAAAAATTTGATGTTCTTTGTCAGCATGTAAAATGTTACTAGCGAATTACCTAGAGCTGAACATATTAATTTCATAATCTGTCATTTTTTCTATTTAATAATTGCGCGTATCGCTCATACAGACGGTTATAATGTCTGAAAATAAGTTACAATCAGATACTTGTTTATATAAATTTTTTTCTTCTTATTTTAATATTCTAAAGTTACAAAATATTTATTATATGTTACATTTTGTCTTATATAATAACATATATATAACTTTTCCTTATACTATGTAATTAACAATTAATTGTTATCTTTAATGGTGAAATCTCTTTTTTGTGATTTTATAGAATGTGCATTTTTGTAGATTCTTCATGCGAGCGGTCAGATAGAAATTTTGTGTGATGCATTAAGAGACATTTCTTCCGACAAAAACAATCAACGTTTTGTTATTTCCATCATGAAGGAATTGATCGGCAAGCATCAGAAGATCATTGTCTTTTCGGACCAAATCGAAAACATTTTTTGTTACATAGCGTTAATCCAATTCTTGTCAAGCTCCTTAGTGATTTGTTGTTTAGGATTTATGATTGTAACAGTAAGCATATAATTGTTCATCAAAACTAAAGAGAATCAGCGTCTTAAAGTGGTAACGATTTATATTGTAGTTCGATTTATGTTGCAGTCGATAAGTACGCAAGACTCGGATACGATTGATAGTTCGTCATTAATGAAAGCTATTGTGTTTTACATGGCTGCTACGGTAGAGGCGTTCATCTTCTGCTTTTGTGGAGAGTATCTCAGTGCCAAGGTCGGAATGCACAAGCGAGATTCTCATATTTGATTTGCATTGATTAATTTACGCAATTCGGTTATACGTGTCTGGAGATTTTAAATAATGTTACACTGCATTTTCATCATGGAACAATTTAAAACAAAACACATTTTTAAACAAAGAAAAAAAGATAAAATCTTCTTTTCCCCTCCAATGTCACTGTGTTGCAATGCATCTATACTAATTATACATGTCATATTCAAACTAAAAAAGTGCTTGTTATGTTAAATAATCCCAACAGACATAAATGTTATGTTTAAATATACATAATTTTACATCTATGTTATGCAACATTTACTTACTGGGATATTTACTGGGATAATTTTTAAGTGATTATTACATAAATTAATTTTAATACTTTCGTAATTATTTAAATAGAACGCATTCTGTTAGTAATTTAATTTTGTTATAACTTCTATAGTACAGTCAAAATGTGTCTAAACTTTCTCTTTGTATACTGCATAGATGAAGCTTTATCGATTTAGTTATTTATCTCACTGATAACACATTTTTGCGACATTTTTCTTCAGAGCAAAATGATTAGCGATGCGGCGTACGAATCAATCTGGTATGACTTCAAACCAAACGAGTGCAAACTCATCCTGTTTATAATAGTGAGATCACAAAGAAGACTTACCATCACGGCTGGAAAGATCATGGACTTGTCATTAGAGAGATTCACGAGTGTAAGATTCCAATGCTGAACTTTATGTTAATAAAATTCTCGTTTTGATATGGGACAATACTGTCATCATTCCAAAAGAAATCGTGATATACTTTTTAATTATTAAGTAATTTTATAAGATAATCTTTTAATTGATAGGGAAAGGATCCAAGTGTCCTCCTTCGATTTTTAATGAGCTTTTAATATGTTATTTTATAATATAAGTAAAATATAAGAAACAAATATTTTTTAAACTCTTTCGCATTTTTAAAAAGTGAAATATCTTTAGAAAAAAATTAATTTTCTTTTTTTAAAGAGCATCGTCGAAACTTTAAGAGATAAAAGAAAATGTTAGAAATAAAAGTTGAGTAGTTTTAAGAAGACTTTATAATAATAATTTAAAAATATTATTTAAACAAAAACATTTTTTAATTATAAACAATAAAAAATTGAAAGTTGTTTTAAATTATGATTATTAAATACTCTTAAAATCATTCAACTTTTATTTCAAACTTTTATAGTTATTACAATATTTGTTTTAAAAAAAAAACCCTACTTTTTTAAAGGATGTTGCATTCTATGATAAAGCACGTATAAAAAAATATGTGTTTTTTATTTTCATAATTTCATAAAAAAATGTATTAAAATCTCATCAAAATCGAAGGGAAACACTTGAGTCCCTTCTTTGTGAGATATGTACATTTGCATAGAAATATTCGATTTATATTTACACAGTTTATTTATTTATAAATTTATTTTCTTGTATTTTTTCATTATATTATTATGTATTTGATATAATTTTTCTAGATTATAAAGGCCTCTGTTTCATATATATCATTATTACACGCGATGTATTGAAGTTCGAAGATTGTGGGCCAATGAATTTAAATGCCCATTACGTGTAGCTAAAGATAGAAACTCTTTATCAGTCCTTATTTGTCGATATCTATGATGATGCGACAATAATTATGCAAATTGAATGTAGACAATACGTGATGTACCAATTTATTATCGATAATAAAATATTTAAATTTTCAACATTTTACTTGCATATATATGTGTATATATATATATATATATATATGTGTGTGTGTGTGTGTGTGTATGTGTGTATATGTATATATATCTACATATTTTTTCCTATATGTCAATTTAAAAAGAATAATTCAATTGTTTATATATTATTACTATCTTTTTATTACATACAAGGTGTTTGTGAAGACCGTAACAATGCTTAAAGGTAGTGTTACATCCAAATCTTGGAAAATTTGCTCAAGGAGGGAAAATAGAGAGAGTATGAAAGGACAGTTAGACTCAGTCTTACAGGTATACGCACGGTAGCGAACACCTGTGAGTCGAACGCATCCTTTACGGTCCCGGAATATAGATCAACGTCCCGAAAGGACGCTATGACATCTGTTCCGATGGACAGTGCAAACATCGGTCCTACTTTTGGATCAAGGAACTTAATCCTTTTGACCCGGGACTGGACCACGTACGATCTCAGGTATTAAAAGGGACGGAATACTAGTGGTCTAAAATAAATTGAAGTTAGGAAGGATATATTCATTTAGAATATAAAAAAAACTTGATTTTGCCGCTTTTCAGCCCTGCATAATGTTGTTATTCTTTCCGGATTGTTATTCGGGTTCATTGGCGTTTATGAGTTTTCGCGTTTTATCAGTTGTCCGATTCCTCTAGTTCTTTCAAATCATTATCAGGGGACTCCATTCGAGTCTCATAGACGCCAACCGTAGTCGCGACACCGAATCTTTCGAAAGAAAAGAATCGTGACGTCTACAGGCGTAACAGTAGATTATCGAGATCATTTTGAGACGATAATTCTAATATCAGCGAATCATACCGCCTAAATTCACGCGCTTAATTAAAATTGGATTTTCCGTTGTATTACATTTGAACGCGCGAACTTTAAGTGAGATGATTCGATAACTTTAAGTGCTTGTAATTCAAAAACTATTAAACACTCGACATTTTGATATTAGAATTTTTGTTTCAAAATGATCTCAAGAATCTACTTTTAAGCGCTGCTACAATCTTTACAGAACATTCTATTGGATAAATGCAAAATAATTTGTGTTTGACTTCAATCGATATTTTTATCGATATTATACGGTGGCTATTCGTAATATATATTATATAGTGTCTACATATTACATACTGCTTAAAAGATACTGTTAGCTGTTATGTAAAATTGCAGGTTCATTTTGATTGCGTTTGAGTTATGAGAAAAAGTATTAAAAATGAATAAAAATTATGAGTTAAAAAATATGTTAGTTAAAACCTGCACGGTTAAGGCCTTAGCAGGATGACTGACTTATAATCTTTATGACCTAAGTATTTTGTCATTAGTAATGTACAATAACTGTCTTACGACTCGAGTTTTAAAGATATGTATACATATGTTACACCCCGTATATGTATACACCTTTAAGACTAATTAAGCTAGTATTGTGTGTTACTAAAGACAAAACACTTTGGGTGTAAGGCATCTTAAGATTATAAGCTATTTTGTTGAGGCCCTTAGAGAAAATTTATTAGATATTCTGATTTATAAGTCGAAATCAAATCAATATCGATTGATTTTTTTGGATCGTTTGATTTGATATTGACTACATTTTCTATTGATCTTCAAAGAAGATCGACATTTTATCAACGCTGCATCGAGAAGATCAATGCTTTATCAATGCTACATCGATAAAATGTTGATCTTCTTTCGAAGATTAATAGAAAATTTAGTAGATATCAAATTAAACGGTCCTAAAAATCAATTGACTTTAAATCGATTTGTGAATCCTGGGTATGTGAAAATAATTGTAAAGAAATGGTTTGTAAAATTTTGTTATGATAACTTTGATCTTGAAGACTAACTATGCTCTAGTTGGTCTTCATTGTTCTTGTTTAATATTCGGTGAGCAACAAGGATAAAATGACATCTGGATGGTACGGATTTGCACCAATCTGTGTCAAACTAATGACGTTTCATGCTTTCCTATTGATAGAGCATGTAACGTCATCAAATAGTAAAGCATTTTTCAACCTAGGTTGGTGCAAACTCGGTCGGGCTGAAAACGCTATTAGAATAAGTTTATAAATCGGGGAACACATCGTACACAGCAGAAAGATCCCGAATGTATATATCCTACAGACGTTGCAATATGTTCAGGATATCTTGTGATAATATGAACACTTTTGATGGGATATAATTTGCTTTGAATTAAAGCCTACAAAGAGTAAAAGCTTGCTTTTATTAATAAAAGATAGAAGGAATAAAAGATAGAAGGAGACAATGATAGTCGGAAACTTCATAAACCTATCTCTGAAGGCTTTTACAAGCGTAAGAACTTTGGAATTTTTTTTAATAATAGCACAGTGATACGATTATGTGTAATATAATACTTAAGCATTATTATTTAAGCATTGCTGTCGTAACTTAATTGATAACTTTTATTAATCAACAAGATCTTTACAGTTAATAAATAAATCATATTCTTGTTACATAACATTTATTTAATGTTAACTTTTTTCGCGTAGTCACAAAAGCATAAGATTTAATTGTTCATCTTTATGTGTTGATGTTGTGTTACACGCTATATATTAAAAATGTACAAAAAATTATAAAAACCTTATATAAATATGAATCTTTTTCTTAAAAATTAAATCATTGCGATAAATACCTTAAATTGAGTTTACCTTAAATAAAAGTAGAAAAAAATTATACATATATACAAATGTTATATATAAATACTATGTAAAAGCACTTTTTTATACAATTAACTTTTTCATTTTTTGCTATTCATTTTGTTTTCAGAATAGTCATAAATTTTTCAATTAATAAAAAAATGAGAAGAAAAAGAGGCCAATTTATAACAAAATTATTTGTAACATATATTACATATAGCAAGCAATTACATTAATCAACACTTCTCTTTCTCTCTCTGAGAAAATAAACTTACTGATTAATAATTATTATAAAGTAAAAAAATGTTATTTAAAACATAGCATACACAGCACTAGATATAAAGCAACTTGAAATCTTCACTCTCGAATACTGAACACAGAACACTACGTTATGCTTCGTGCATCGGTTGTGTCAAAGATATTCAACTCCCTCCCTTGTTCCACGCTTACTTTCGATTATAACTCTGTAGCGCATCATGATGCATAAGCTTATCCAAAACGTGCCTTTTGCATTTTTAAAGCAAATAATATTGCAATCGCACCCCTGCAGGGAACACTCGACATGGAAGAGTACAAAACTTATTACCTATGATTTATTTTTCCCCTTCGACAAACCTGAAATCATAGTGTCGCGTAGTTTTCTTCTTTTCTTACGATACTAGGTATATGTGCGATGAATAATTTCGACCGATCACTGAATTTGTACTTGGGCGATGAACTCTCTAGAATCCTTCAGGATTACTCAACGTGCATGGCAATGGTAAGATTTCTACGTCGTATTGAACTATTAGTAACAATGTGATAACTTTTTGACTGCTATTAGAGGCATTAAGAGAAGCTCACTGTCAAACACACTAGATTGGGTCGTCCTGCTATATAATCGAAAGTTAAAATGGATCTGAAAACAACCATAAGTCCTTCAGTTGAGTTCGGGTTGCGGGCTATCGGAATTTGGCCAGGATCTCGCAGCATCTTATTTCGGACTTTTTGGACAATCTCTTTGGGTCTCGCTCAAACATTCCAATTTAAATACATCGTTGCTTGCATCGAAACTGCTAACTTTCTTGATTTGATAGACAGTGTCAGTACCACGCTACCTTACAGCTTGCTCTGTTTAAAACTAATTATCCTCTGGCAGAATCAGAAGTAAGAAACTCATTTATATATTGATACAAGTGAAATTTTTATATTTCTTAAAAACAATTATTTGTCAATGTACAACATGGGTTTTTTATGGTAGAAAATTGACGGAGAAAAAGCAGTTGAGAATTATTTATCTTGTTTTTATATATTGTATATGTACAAAAAAAATTTACAATTACAATTACAATTTTTTTACTTTGTAATCTCCAATCAAAAACTAATTTACATTGTTACATGATATGCGATAATGACAATTTTTTCAGATTATTTAACGACATTTTGACATCGATGTCACGAGATTGGCGCAACTGCGATGCCGTCGCTTTCGATGTACGCATTATGACGAATAAAGCAACTCTTTCTCATCGTTGCTCAATGTTGATTATCGGAGTATACTCGATTGCCGTTGTGGTTTATGTTTCCGTTATAATGGAATTTAACAGCATTAATAGTGAGTCTGGCAGAGGAGAACTCTTTCTTAAGATGGAATTCCCCTTTGTTTATGAATTTTCTCCTATTTACGAAATCGTCATGTTCACTCAATTTGTACAATTATTGAGCAACGCTTCGGTAATTGGGATACTGAATGCACTGATTATAACATTGGTAAGTTTCTGACTTAGTTTTTCAAGACAAATATTAATACTCATAGCATGTAAATGTGATGATTTCTAAATTAATATAAGTTTACATATGTAAGTCGATTTTGAAAATCTAAATTATTTTGTTTAAATATATTCAGGATTTATAGATTAATTTATAAATTGTGATTGGGGGTAGTATTATTTCAAATTTGTTAGTTTTTATTTGTATCTACAAAAGTTCTGTTTATCCTCATAATGTTACATCTAGAATTTTTAGATATTTCATGTAAGCGGGCAGATAGATATTGTGTGCCAAGGGTTGCTCGAACTTTTCTCAAAAGACTATGAATATAAATTGTATAAGGACGCGAAGAGCACCATTATCCGCAAACATCAAAATGTCATCGCGTTCTCAGATAATATCGAAAATCTTTTCTCATATATTGCGTTAATGCAATTTTTTACGAACACACTTGTCATATGTTGCATAGCATTTATCGTCTTGATAGTAAGTTTATTAAATATTTCGCGTCAAACAAGTACTATATGCATATATATATGTACATACATTATATATATATAAAAGATTATATAAAAGATTGTTAAATTAACCAATTATTATAATATATTTGAAAGCAAATTATAAATATTCAATATGTACATATAATAAAACCTTTTTTTCAACATTTTAGTCAATTGAAAGTAACAAAGGATTTGATATGTTGTTGAAATCTTTATTCTTTTACATCGCTATTACTTTGGAGGCCTTCATCTTTTGCTTTGCTGGAGAATATCTTAGCAATAAGGTTTAAATCAAATACTTTGCTGTAAATATTAGTAATATACATATAAATAGATTTTTAACTATGCAGATAATTTTTATTATACTAACATTTCGGTATAATAACATAATTTTCAGAGAGAGCACGTATTTTTCGCAATCTATAATGATTAAATGTTTTATCTTGTGGACGGCATGATCTTATATATTGGTAGTTTTCTTTTTTATTTTTGCAGAGCAAATCAGTCGCAAACGCAGCTTACGAGGCTCTTTGGTACGATGCAAAACCCAGCGAAAGTAGAAATTTAGTAATTTTAATATTGAGATCACAAAAACGACTGACATTAACAATTGGAAAATTTAATGATTTATCGTTGGAAGTTTTTGCATCTGTAAGATATAAACATGCTGTTTTCTGTGGAAGTGGATTGTTGTTTTCTAATATAAAACGATTCTATATATTTCAGATTTTAAAAGCTTCTGCCTCTTACGTGTCGGTGCTACTTGCAATGTCTTGATCAACAAAAGGATATCAATTGCGAAGTCTACATAAACATATATACATGTTTGCATATTATATACAATATATCTATTATTTAATTTTAAGTTATTATGTGCTACGTAAATATTTTATTTTCCTATGTTTTTTACTCACTTGTCGTTTTCATACTTTTTATAAATTTTTATTTCGAGAACAAGACGTATAAGGATATATAAATATCATTATAAGGATGTATAAATATCATTGCCATTTAAAAATACACAAAGCAGCATTTACCTTGCCGTATTTATTATTTGTATAGTACAAAGAGTTCTATTAAAATACTTATATAAATTCTCTTGTCCAAAATGGATGTGGATCCATAACAATATATACATATCAGCTTATATGTAGTGAAGTATTATTGGCGGTCTTAGACTCCCGACTCTAAGTCGTATACATCTGAATGAAAATTATATACAAAGTTGAATTATTTTTTGCCTGTTGCATTTCCTTATGTATATCAACCCATCATTCGCGAAAATTTAGTACCATGATCAAAAACTTATGTTCGGTTGCTCAGAAACTTCTATTAATAATAGTCACTCTGGAAATTTTTGCTGTTACACTGTCGCGTTGTAACTTCTTCCCTATAATATTTCCTTGCATATTTAAAGTAAATCACCTGCAATAACGGCGACAGGCGATTTTCCCGTTCGGGAAACGATGAAATAGCTCTCGTCGATTCTTTGTCCGTCGAGGTCTGCAATCATCGTTCGATCGTAGTAACTTTTTTTCTGCATTCCTAAGCACATGACGAAAATACACGGTTAACGTTTGCAATTGGTTGGCGGCCTTTAAGGTGGGGCTGCATCCAATCTTCATGTTAATATCTTGAAGCTTATTCTCTGGGAAATACGTGCAGCGATCGTACGGAAGTCTCGTCAGGAACTTACGCTCGTTTTGTCCGGCTTTGTCAACGAAGAGATAAAAAAACGTGGATTTTTGTGCGAGATGATACCGACTAGCACTGTCAGCCGACCGGTCGAAATCGGCCTCCGTCTTACTGGAATATGGCCAAATTCCTCGATTTTCTTCAGATTGCTTTGGACATTGGTGATGGGAACAGGACTGATCTTCCAGTATCATTATCTTTTAATACACTTTAGTATTAAGGAACTGCCGAATTTGATAGATGGTTTAAGCACTACTTTGCCGTACAATCTTCTTTTCTTCAAGCTGGTTGTCCTGTGGGTTAATAACCGGTATGTGTTTCCTATATATATATTATATAAAACTTAATTTTATAAAACGTCATATTCTTAGATTGATTCTATGGAAATTAAATATAATAATGATTCGCTCGTAAAATGCGTCGAATGCCAAGCAATAAGGTTGTCTTAGGCCGGTATTCATAATCCGTTCTTATTTTAAGACTGTTTTACTATAATTCTGAAGTACAGTCTTAAGATGTCATAAATCAGTCCGTATTAGCATTTTCAAGACATTATTTAAATTAAGACAATCCTAAAATAAGAACGGATTATGAATATCGCTCTTAAAATCTAGCAATCTAAGTATAACGTCTAATTTCGGATTGCAGAAAAGATATTTTTTTTGTGTTATAAAATGTAATGTTATTTAACTTTTTTATTATATTGATAATACAGTGCAGTAATTCAAAGTTATTTGACAGTTAGAAAATTCTTTTTTTGATGAAGAGAGACAAGAAAATTATCTCGGCAATTGAGATGTCACACTTTATGATTTTCTTCTTTTCACGAGCTAATGAAAGTATACATTTGTTGCGTTACGTCGTGAATATAGATCAGTGTTGCAACGTGTTGGAATTACGTTGCAGATTATTCATTGATATTCTGACGGCGATGTCCAACGATTGGAGTGAATATTCTAACATATACGCTATGATCGACAAGGCGATTCTTGCGCATCGCTGCTCAAAAGTGACCATCGGTGTTTACTCTACAGCGGTGTTGCTTTACAGTACCGCGTCTATTAACTTTCGCAAACAGACCAACGGCAGTTGTCGAGAGTTGTTGATAAAAATGGAGCTGCCGTTCGAATTTTGCAATTCGCCAATTTACGAAATCGTGGAATGCGTGCAATTCGTTCACTTAATGGCAGTTGCCTCCGCCATAGGTATGCTGGACGCACTCATGGTTACTTTGGTGAGTGCAATCAACAACGTTTATAATTTTCCTTCTTGCGTTTTGATTCATTGCAATACTTATAGTCGATATTTATAACAGATTTTGATTTAAAACCGTCTTGATGTCATAAGTCAATCGCAGTGTCATATTAATCTTAAGATATTATTTAAAATGGTCTTAAATAAAGACCGATTATGAATACTGGCATACCGTTTTTAACTTTATAATGCATGATTAATTTCTATAATATTTAAAAGTAATTCATTATAATAATAAGAAGTAATTTTTCTTATCCTCGCTGTAAAATAAAAACACTTTATCAAATAAAAATATATTCTTTCTGGAGAATTATATAGGCGAAGATCATAATAATAAGCAATTACAATAAATATTATGCACGTGTAATAATTGTACATACGTGCGTGCGTGCGTGCATGTGCGTGCGTGTGAGACGATTTACAAAGAAACTATATGTTCAAAATCGTATTTTTTTGATTAATATTAGTGAAGAAGAAAAGAAGTTTAAGAATCACAATTCCAAAAAATGAAAAAAGATTATATCAAAAATATAAGTGACATTAATTACTTAAATAAACCGTGTTCTAATTTCTTCAAAAAATGACAGAAGTATTAGTTATACCAAACAAACAATTAAGAGAAATTTATTCAACTAATTAAAAGTTTTTAAAGAAATAAAAACAATATTCTATTCGTTATTTAAAGCGTAATAAATGCACGATGCAAGAATTTAAGGAAAATACTAGAGGAAAAGTAAATTGTACGCGAGAGAGAAACATAGGAGAGACGTTAAAGCGCATGCGATACGATACAAAACGCAAGCGTAAGTGGTAGCATGCGTGAGACGTTCCGAATCGACAAATTCTCGATCCATAATAGCAATCGATGGCCACAGATCTCAATCTTATCCCCTCTTTTACATAAATCCATCGGTGCCGTTGTAATTCGTTCGCGGTTTCGATCTATGATCCTCACGCATGCGAACATCGGCTCTTATGTTGGGCTCCGCGCAGGGGTGGGATTTGCTTCCAGTTGTTTCACGTTTCTGTTCGTATATAATAGTGAGGTGAACAAGACCTTGCAACTACGCTTTGTTTCATTCTAATGTCTTACTGCGGGTCAGTTGACGTTTCCATTTATTTTAAAGATGTTATAGTAGCTAAAAGAAATTTGAAACGGCCAACTTGGTCATCTGTTTTCTTTTTATTATAAATCGCGTACATATACAAACGTGTGTATTTTTCGCGGCTACTTGTGAAACAAATTGTTAAGCAGTGTTTCTCTTAGTACAGCTCAAAATCATTTAGATAAGATAATTTACATGTAATAGTACATATTCTAGATAAAATAAAGATGATTTAATTTTAAATTTATCTAGATGAAAGATGAAATTATAAATTATTCAATCTATAAATAATTTTAAGATAATATTGTTTTTAAGCAAAACAATTTAAGATTTAAAATTTTAGCAGCAAATTTAGAATTTTTTTCTAATTTGATGATCAATAAATGTATACGTTATAAAATTAGTTATTATTTAAATTATAATAAAAATTATATAATTTATGCAATATTTGTTGTTTAAGCGAGTACTTTTGTTTAGTAGTCATATAATAAAATAATTAATACATATATAATAGATGCTACACATTGGTGGACAGATAGATCTTATGCAACAGGAAGTGGAAGAGATTTGCCCTAAGAATAATAAATATAATTTACCCACTACCATATTGAAATCTTTAATTAATAAACATCATAAAATTATCGCTTTCTCGGAGAATATTGAGAGTCTTTTTTCTCACATTGCACTAATGCAATTTTTTTCGAATACCTTGATCATATGTTGCATCGGATTCCTTATAGTAACTGTGAGTAACTGATATTTATAATTGAATTTTTGTTTGAATTTTTGTTCTTTACGTATCGTATTTGAAAATTTTCTAATGCACCGCTTTATAAAAGTTATGATTCACGGAGATATATTATACAAAGTGTCTCATTAATACCGTAACAATGCTTAAGGGTATATTCCTAAGATTATTTTGAGATGTAAATCCCTGTACTAAAATGTTGTAGCTGTAATAGTTTATGAATTATAAGCATAAAGTCAGCGAATATACCGTCTAAAGTTCGCGCATTTAACATATGTACGGTATGATCATCATATCAGTACGGTAAAATGCAAAATGTCATCCATACTTAAACGCGCGATTTTTAGGTGACATGATTCGCTAATTTCAATGTTTATAATTAAAAAATTATATAGTCTCTATTATAGTCTCAACTTTTAGTATTAGGATCTTTATCTTAAAAGAAACTCAGGAATCTACTCTTAAACGTTGTTACGGTCTTTACTAGACACTCTATAAAGATCAATGCATTTATCTGCACAGGCACACATATTGAACGTGAACTTTTATTTACCTAATCGGAAAGAAATGATGATATTTATTTTTATACTCTTATTTTTAGTATTTATTTATACACATTTTTATTTCGAATACTTTGTGGTATTCGAAATGGTAGTGGTTTTAGATTCACATGTTCGCGCAGACCACACGATAAACATGAATTTACTATCTAGCTGCAAGCAGAGAGCAAGTTAAAAGATTTCTATGTGAACGTACACTGAGAGAAAAATTTTTGTATTTGTAAGAGAGAAATGTGTTTATATTTGTAACTATAATATAATTATATATTACTATAATTATGATTATTACTGCTATAATAACTATGTATATAGTTCTAGCAACAAATGCATATAGTTGGCAACTTAAAATGACTATAGTTATAGTTATTATAACCATAAAATAGTTGAAATTACCATAAAAATGATTCAAGTGACTAAAATTTTATAATTATAGATTGAGACAACCATATTTTTTATGGTTGTTCCAAAATATAAGTACAAAATTATAATTACTTGAATTATTTTTATGGTAATTTCAACTATTTTATGGTTATAATAACTATAATTATAGTCATTTTAGGTTACCAACTATTGTATATACATAGTTACAGTTATTATTATTATAGCAGTATATAATAATCATAATTATAGTAATATGTAATTATAGTTACAAATACCAAACATTTTTCTCTCAGTGTACTAGCATGACTTCGAGTCATTTATTCATTTATAGAAATGTTATAAGACTGACCGGATATCCTCAAACTCCTTTATCTTCACTCAAAACTGACGAGTTGCACAATGATGGGAGATATCCGCTTGTTTTCCGTATGTTTAAGAAGTCTGCTTATAGCGCACCATCTGACCGTTTTCTTGACTTGCAGTCGATGGGCACAGATGAAGGAGTCAGGATGTTAGTGAAGACCTTGTTTTTTTACATCGCTATCACTTTGGAAGCATTTATCTTCTGTTTCGCCGGTATATATCTGAGTAATAAGGTGAGTATACGAAATCATTAGTCAGTTTTTCCTTTTCCCATATATAAAATTGTTTAAAAAATTACTACTACATTGTTGATAAAAAGATTGGACTTGTATAAAGAGATTGCTTATCTGATAATATAGTATAACATACGTGCTGAGGATATGTCATTCACATGTACCTGTCTCTCATTTTAGAGCAGAACGATCGGCGATGCCGTATATGAATCTGTTTGGTATACTCTCAAGCCTCGGGATTGCCGCATTTTACTACTTGTTATAATGAGATCGCAAAAATGTCTGACAATTACTGCGGGGAAGTTTATGGATTTATCATTGGAAGGATTCACAAATGTAAGATTTCATTGAAATTATGAACTTTTTATAGCTACCTAAGTTAATAATATAAATTAATATACAATACTTACGAGTATATTGCAATATAGACATCTATAGTCATGAAATGAAATAATTATTCAGATAATACGTCATTATATTGATGATTTCCTTAATTGTTTTTTGGGCAAATAAAAAATTGTAGTTCTAGCACTCATTACACACACACACACACACACACACACACACGCGCGCGCGCGCGCGCACACACATACACACACACACACACACACAATCAATTTACAATTAGTTGACCAAATATATACATATAGGCTATCAATGCTATTAATGCGTGCGTGAATTCACAATTTTTAACATCTGGACAATAGTTGGAAATATCATAGATATAATGGCTCACATTCGGATAATTAATTTTATAACTGTATACTGCAATATACATTTAATATTATTGTCTTTAATGTGGGAAGTGCTAAAAAAATGTTCCATTTTTCATGTTTGATATCTTTGACATCTTCTATGTATTTTATAACGCATTATTATTTCAAGTCAAAATTAGATATCTTTTCTTTTTCTAAATGTGCATATGCAAATATGTATACAATATGAGAACAGTTAAATATTATTTTAAATATGACAATAATTTGAAGATACGTATACAGTTAACAATATATCAAAAATAAAAGCAATTTCGAGTATCTCACTTATTTTATATTATATGTATGTTAATTATTGAAGATATGTATAAATATAATTTAAGATATGTATAAATATAATTTACATTTTATTATTCATTTCATTATTTTTGTAATGATAATGATGATAATGTTTTGTTTTATCAATTAATTTGAACAGTAAATTTATTAATTGCGTACTATTTAATTTTTCAGAGTTTAAAAGCTTCCGCGTCGTACGTATCTGTTTTATACGCAATGTATTAATATAAAGAAAACTGCATATACTTTGGACTGTGTATACATACTATGACAAAGTCAAAGTAACATTTATTTCTTTTTAAAAATAAACTAATAATAAACTAATTGTAATAATTTAATAACACTCGTCGTGGATACAGAATATTAAACTTTTATCATATTTTAGTTAATATTATTATATGTAGAAAAAAATCTAATTTTATACTCTTAAAAGGTGATGTTTTTGATATAGTGAAATTATTAGGAAGTAATCCTTTTTGAACAGGATTTTTTGGAGATACAATTAATTTACTAACTATTAATTTACTAAGTTAGATAATTGGAAGGAAATAATCTATGAAAGTATATGATACTGGCCAATTGAAAGAGTATTGTTTTTCATTACAATGACGCAGACTTCACAACTTTATCAAACTTTTGCGCAAATCTAGCTCTGAAAGCTGAATTAGGATTTTTTATTGTATTTCCCCTCCCCTCCCCCTGATATTTTTCTGATATGCTCTGATATCCATCAGATTATCACTTGAATAGATATCATTACAAAACACTTCAAATGAAAAGAATTTTCTACTCGAGACCTTAAAAATCTTTTTTTTAAGTTTTTGATAAAAAATTGTGCACTTTGTATACTAGAATGAATAGAAAATGATGAAACTTGTTTGGTCGATTAAAGTAAAGATGTAATAATTTTGTATTCTGGACAGTTAAATGATTTTTTTTAAATCGAGTATGAATTTTTTGTACTCTATTATATCTTTTTCTATTTAATAACATTTAATAACTTTGTTAAGAAAATTATCTTTTGTATGTGCGAAGAGATACGATTGTACAACATATTGACTGTTACATTATTGCTTATATTTGTCTCGATATTCATTTTATATCTTTTAATACATTTAAGGGAATTCTAAAGACAACTAGTTATAGTGTAAGGACTTACATATAAACGATTAAATATCATTGACACATCACTATATATTACTATATTAATATTTTATATATGATATATTTTATATATCACTATATATTACTATATCAATATTTCATTCATGCAACATATACGCATAAATTTTCGCATAACATTAGCCTTTTAAATAAACGTCTAAGGCCCAATTGCACCAACGTTACTTTGATTTTAAGTGAGACTTAAAACTCTCACTGATTCTGTTTTTTTGCGCTTTAAAACAAGACAGAGAGAGTTTTAAGTTTTGTTTAAAGTCAAAGTAATGTTGATGCAACCGGACCTAAGTCTAATTCTAAGAATTCCATGTTGGTTTTTCGTGGAAACTACTAGTCTATGGACTACTATTTCGTAAATACAGATTGCACAGCTTTTATACGAAGCAAATGTCACGATGTGACAGCTCTGGAGCGTCATAATGGACTAAGAAATGTTAAAGAAGATCTCAATTTTGAAACTATTTAAAATTCTTGGCATAAACTCCATCTCACAAATACGTATTAATGCGTATACTTTTTTTCCTGGAAAAGGATTTTCAAATCTGTAAAAGAGAAAAAAAATAATTGTTATATGAAAATTATATGGCTTAGTCGGTAATACAAACGGCTTTAGGATCCCCTTAATACTTTTCTTGAAAGAGCTATTATTCTAGAACTGCGCACACTCCCGTGCATGTAAGAAGAAACGCTGTCTTTTGCATTTTTCAAGTAACTAATTTATCTCATCGGCGACATTTTTTATGGAAAAGTAAGATTAACCATTAAATAAATTGCAATCGTGCAGTGTAATTATAGTTAAATTGCTGCAATTTTTGTTTCATGTAAACTACTGTAATTTTTGTTTTCAATTGATTGCAATTGATCGGTGATTACCTTGCTACGGCTACATTTAGCCAATGAACCTTGCGTGAGCAAGTCCCTCAAGTTGCCGCTCTAGAGTCGTTTTACTGTTGCTAGTGTGATTTGTGGCTTTAAAACGTTAACAATTTCGATAAGTATCTAAGTTACATTTCAGATATCGCAGATGTAGAATTTTTGGCCAAATCTTATGTAACACTAAATATAAATTGGAATATCAATATTATTATATTTTACTATAAAATTATAAGATATTACGACGCGGTAGCATGACGACTACAAGCACTGTTGCTCTCGTGGTGCAAATCGGTCTTCGAGGAATTGGATTTTGGCCTAATACACCGTGCGCCCTGTTGTTTCGGTGTCTTTGGATATTGACCATCGGCATAGTGCAGACTCTCCAATATTGGTGGATCGTTATTCACTTTAGAACTGATGATATGTCGCACTTGATGGATGGTTTAAGTGTCACCATAGAGTACAGCGTGATGTCCCTGAAACTGATTATTTTATGGTTCAATAGTCGGTAAGAAAATATTTTTAACGCAGTCAAAAATGGAAATCAAGTTTATCCAGATCGCTTTTAAAAGTCATGATGTTCATCGCAATATCTTTTTTCTCTTAAATAAAGAGAACAAATTATTTTCCTCTATTTATTTTTCAATAAAACTTGCAATTGATTTGAAATATATAGAAAAGATGATATATTTAATCTAGACTCAAATACTACTGTTTTAATTTAGATATATTTAGATAGTTAATTTAGATATTTTAGACAATACAATCATCACCATCTAACTGCAATAATATTTATATAATATGTAGCTGAAGCTAAGTTTACCACTACATTTTTCGTTGTATTTTATATATCACTTCATTTATCATCAAACGTATATACGGAAGATTAGACTTGTTTTTTTTTTAGAACCCATCCTTTTCCATTTTATTGTATTGCCACTTAATGTTAATTGTTTATCCATATACCTGGATAAAATAAACTGCCGCAGTATATTTTACGACGTCCTAGCTGCGATGGCTACAGACTGGAGGGAAGCCACCAGCAGCGAAATGAACATCATGATGAGCAAGGCAAATCTATCACGACGCATTTCTAATATTATTGTCACGCTCCATGCTGCATCGTTTGTTTGCTTCGGCATTGAGGTGCTTGCATCCTATACCGACGATTACGATGATGATGAGACGCTTGTTCGCGTGTTCACATTGAAGCTACAACTTCCGTCGCAGTGCAACGAATCGCCGCTGTACGAGCTTGTTACAGGTTTGGAGTTCTTTCATCAATTGGCAGCTTCCACTACGACCGGCGTACTTAACAGTCTGCTCATCACATTAGTGAGTGCAATATATGATAGAAAAATTCTTTTTCGATATCCTTAGATTTATACTTAGGAGATATTGCTCAATTTGTGTTTTTTTCATGTAACATTATACTTTTATCTATTAATATTGTGCTAACAGATTATATACGTATAGACAAAAGTAGAGAAACTGCAAACATTTAAGAAAAATGTTAAATAAAATTGATGATTATTTACCAATTATAAACGACTTTATTTAAAAAAATGCTCTAATTATTATTTGACTTTAAATTGCATTATTAACATTCATATACTATTAATATAATTTTAAATCAAAATCTTTATCGTTCGAAATTACTCGTTAACATTCACACTTTCTCTTCTATCAAAACATCAAAAATATGTATTTATATTTATTTTAAACGGTATTTGTATTATATAGTTTTGTGTTGTATAGTTTTTTAATTTTAATTGAACAGCACTATAAAGCGTACATCAGACTCTTACTGAATGCAAAGTGAGTAATTTATTATTACTGTACAGATTTACGAACAATAAAAGAAGTATTAGAGCAGAAATAAATATATTAAATATTAGAAAAATTAAAAAAATTAGAAATAGAGATTAAATATACATATGATACAAACATACAATGGATACAAATAAGATATAAAACATGTTATGTCAGATATATAAGACATTATATATCTGTAGTATTATATCCTACTCGTATATTATGTTTTATATCTTACTTACATCTACTGTGCGTAATGTAACTTTTATTCCTAATATGTTCTTACTTCTTTAATATTTAATATTTATTCCTGTTTTTAATATTTTTTCCATTGTATGTAGGGGTAATTATTTAAAATAGAGAGTCAGCTCCGATAATTTTGACCTTGACATATGTTGTCAATGACATGACCCTAAATGACCTCCAACAAGTGTTAGTCGTCACTCGTTATTTATTATAAAGTTATTATCAAATAAAATTTAAAAAATAATGTCTCAGTTATTTTATATAAAACAGAAATTTTCTGCTTTAAAATATATTTCACGACTTTCCACGCAAAGCGAGTTCCATCTCATCCTTTGCCAAAAGACGCATGACTTTCCATGCGAAACAAGTTTCACTTTACCTCCTCTTCTGTCAAGAAGCGTTCTTCACTTTTCATTCAGATAGATCTTGCATATGGAAAATCAAACGCTCCTTGGAAGGGGAGGTAAAACTCTCTTCGTGTGGAAAGTCGGACGTCCCTTGGCATCGGTGGGGTGGAACTCGTTTTGCGTGAAAAGTTGTATTTCCTTAATCTCTCTCTCTCTCTCTCTCTCTCTCTCTCTCTCTCTCTCTCTGTCTCTCTTTCTCTCGGTTCACCCCATACTTTTCTCCCTACTAAGAGTTATCTGATTTTTCAGGTAAAGCAGGGAAATGATTACTAATTTTGGCTGTTAATAACTTATTAACTAATGACGAGCGACGGCTAAAATCTGTTGTAGGTCACTCAGGATTATGATCTTGACAACATACGTCAAGATCAAGGTTATCGGAGCTGACTCCCCTATTCTAAATAATTATCTTATGATAGTATAAAATCTCTTTCTATTTATTTTTATCACGGTTTTATAAAAATATGGAAATACGTTTTCAGATTCTTCATACGAGCGGTCAGATAGAAATTTTATGTGATATATTAAAGAATATCTCTTCTGAAATGAACAATCAACAATTAGCTTTCAGTATGAAGAAAGTGATTGGCAAGCATCAGAAGATCATCACGTTTTCAGATAAAATTGAAAAAATCTTTTCTTATATAGCGCTAATTCAATTTATGTCGAGCACATTGCTAACTTGCTGCATAGGATTCACGATCATAACGGTAAGTAATTCTTTGTCTCAAAGTAAGGAGTATGAAGAAATGATTCATTTTGCAACGATAGTGATATCAATTCAATATGTTGCAGTCGATCGACACACAAGATTCGGATACGATTGATGGCACGGCACTAATGAAAGCTGTGGTGTTTTATATAGCTGCTGCGGTGGAGGCATTTATTTTCTGTTTTTGCGGAGAATACCTCACTGCAAAGGTCGGAATAATTGAAATCTTTCCACTTGATTCTCTTTGTGGAGATGTTAGTTTACGCGATTCGGTATCTCCATTCAACGAAAGAATAATCTCGGATCGGACGAAAACTCGTTCGTTTTACGCAGGTCTTCATAACGTTGTACTGTACAACGCTATAAAGACATGCGCAAAATAGACGAGGTCATTCTCTCTTTGAATGGAATATATGTCGTGCGATGATTTTAAATAATGGCAATTGCATCTTTTTCATGAAGAACGCATAACTACTTAAATGAGAAGTTAAATTTTCTTTTTCCTATTCTTTTCAGTGTGAAAAAGAAAATCAGTAGACATTTTCTTTTCAATGTCAATGATACAATAATTTGCTTTAATTATCTATTTAGCAAGAATACATTGTTATAATTGAAGTATATGATGATTTCTTTATCAAACTATATCAGAATTGTTATTTCTTTTATAGTATAAAAAAAGCCTTTATGTTGATTTAATCATTTATCTCGCTGACAACACAATCTTTTTGCAACATTGTTCTTTAGAGCAAAATGATTGGCGATGCAGCGTACAAATCAGTTTGGTATGATTTTACACCCAAGGAGAGTAAGCTTGTTCTGCTTATAATATTGAGGTCACAAAGAAGACTTACCATTACTGCTGGAAATATGATGGACCTGTCGCTAGAGGGATTCACGAATGTAAGACGTTGAATTGTTAATAAAATTTGTTAATAAAATCCTCGTTTTGATGGATCAACTGATCGTTGATGTTATTCGGAACAAGATTACGATTTATTTTAATTATTAAGTAATTTCAAGACAATCTTTCAACTTAATTGTCTATTTTTATCGAAACATTTTGATTTATGTTTAAACAGTTTATTTATTTATAAATTTATTTTTATGTATTTTTTATTTTATTATTATTATTGTTGGTGTATTATTGCATTATTATATTATTGTTATACGATATAATTTTTTTAGATTTTAAAGGCCTCTGCTTCGTACGTGTCAGTATTGCACGCGATGTATTGAAGTTCAAAGGCGAGTCATCTAGCATGTAAATGGCTATTATTTGCTGCTAAAGATATTAGTTCTTACGGTTCTTGTCGATTTCTGTAATGAACCGATAATAGTTATGCAAATTAAATGTAGGCATAATGTAGTAATTTACCTTCCACAATATATAATAAAGTATTTATTAGATTTTCATGATCATTACTTGCATATATATATTCGAACCTTCATAATTTTTTTATATTGTAATATACAAATAATAAAACTTTTTGTGCATTAACAAAAATTCTTTCTACTATTTAAAAAAAACTAATTTTTGATTTGGAAAGAAACGTCTATACGACTGTATAATATCAGGCGTCAATAATTTAAAAGTTTTTGCCGTTTTCCACATATGAAAAATTAAAAAGCATACCTTATAGTTTTTTTATTAACATTAAGTGTATCGCAAGTTCTCTCATTAAGATTAAGTGTACCGCAGATTAGTTTTAAATTCATTTTGATTATAGTCTTCAAATCCTCATTTTTCAAGGAAAGTGGTCTTCTGGATCGGAGTGCATTCTCAAGGCTCTCATCACGTTAAACTAAATTTTGGAACCCAATTTGAGCAATTCTTTCCTTTACTTATCTTTTCGAAATGATATTCAAATTTTTCGACAGGCCTCTGATGCGTTAGAATTAAATCATGTTTGGACTCATATATTAAACACTTGTTTTTTGCATATTGTGGATATAAGAAAATGTACAATTTGAAGTTTATTGAGTTTACTGTTTATAATGTGACTACTGAATGACTCAGGGAACGTTATTTTTAATTCGAGTTATGTATCTTATACATGGTATCCCGTAAGACTTTTTCCAATATCACTCACAGGAAGGTAGATGAGATCGAGATGAACACAAAAGTTTCATACCGTTTAGCAATATTTACAATAATAATCGAAATATTAATTGTACTAATGAGAGCACGCTGAAAGAAACGCTCTGGCCGCTCAAGGGCCGGAT
>NW_017305779.1:1674688-1686596 GCF_001594115.1 Trachymyrmex septentrionalis | reverse complement strand
AAGATATAATATAAAACAATTATTTATGTCTTTTATAAATTTAACAAAATTTTGGCAACTTTTGAATTACTAAATCATGAAATACAATGAAATTTTTTTCAGAAATTATAGAATAAGAAATTTTTTAAATTTTAGAGTATTTAAAAATTGTATATATAGAAAATTCTAAGAAAAAATGTTGATTTTCTTAGTATTTTTGAAGAATATTTCAATTCGTATATTCTAACAAAATTTTTATTAAGAAAGATACAAAATGTTTGGATGTATATAAATTATGCCCTATACATGTTACATATAATATATATTGCAGTCTATCGGTATTGGAAGAAAAAGTTATGATAATAACGAAATCCCTCAACTTTTACGCAATAACTCTCGAAGCATTTGTCTTTTATTGCGCTGGAGAATATCTTAGTGCTAAGATCAGCATTAGACGCGATTAATCACTGAAGCTTGTTTGTCATTGCAGAGTAAATCCATCAGCGATGTTGCGTACGAGTGCCTGTGATTTAACTCTTAGCGATTGTCGGATCCTGATATTCTTTATGTTGAGATCACAGAAATGATTAACCATCACTGGGCAAAATAATTGACCTGATCCTTGGAAGATCGCACAACCGTTCCAGCAAATGAGAATGGATTGAAATGAATCAAAATGGATTCAGATTTTCAGAAATATTGATTCACAAATTAAAATAAATGCTTTTCAATCCTGAATGCATTTTTATTCATTTATAGGAATTGTATGGAGCATATCTCTATGTCTTTCAATCTAAAAATAATATTAGCTTTTTCTGTGCATTGTGAATACTGTTTAATTCAAAATTTTGAATAGGAAATGCAGTTTTTCAATTCAATTGCAGCATAATAGTAATTTTTTCAACAATTTTATATAGAAAAAGAAAAAAATGAACAATTCCAGATACTTACCTTGTTATTCTGATATTCAGATATGCACACTACACATACACCTACACACGTTGGACGTGACCTTTTATACCTATAAACTAGAAAGAAATAATAATGTTTTATATTTTCAGACTGTTATTTCTAAATGTAGTTATTTATATGTGTGTTATTCACATTTTGGTTTCAAGTACCTTGTGGTATTTGAAATGGCAATATATGGGTTTCAAATTTACATGCTCGCTCAAACCACATGATAAATACGAATCTCCACTATCCACCCACAAGCAGAGAGCAAGTAAAAAGTTTCTATATGAATGTATTGGCATGATTTCAAGTTATTTATTCATTTGTTGAAATGCTGTAAGATGACTGATCAGATGTCCTCGAACTTCTTTGTCTTCACACACAGAGTTCTCACGAAGTGTACGATGGTGGGAGATGACCGCTTGCTTCTTGCGTGCCTGAGATTTCTGCCTTATAACGAACTTTCTTCCTGATCGTTTTCTTGATTTACAGTTGAAACAGGGTACAGATGAAAGAGTTAGAATGTTAGTGGAGACCTTGTTCTTTTATATTGCTATCCTTTTGGAGGCATTTATCTTCTGTTTCCTTATGATTATCTAAGTAATAAGATGAGTATCTGAAATCATTAGTCAGTTTTTTCTTTTTTTGTATAAAATTGTTGAAAAAATTACTAGATTGTCAATAAAAAGATTGAACTTATACAAAAAGATTACTTGTTTGATAATGAAGCATAATATACGTGTCGAGGACGACATCATATTTCTTCATATGTATCTCATTCGCATTTTAGAGCAGATACGATCGGTGATGCCGTATATGAATCTGATTGATATACTCTCAAACCTCGGGATCGCCGCATTCCACTATTTGTTATAATGAGATCGCAAAGACATCTGACAATTACTGTGGGGAAATGTATGGATTTATCGTGGAAAGTATTCATAAACGTAAGATTTCATTGAAATTATGGACTTTTTATAGTTATATATTGCAATAATATAGACATCTATATTAAAAAAATTGAATAATTATTGAGACAGTATGTCATTATATTGATAATTAACTGTTTTTTCGGGTGAATTAAAAATTATAGCACTTATTACAGCAGTGGTATAATTTACAATTAGTTGTTAAAAAAAAAAATAAACTATCAGTGCCATAATGTGTCCATAAATTCAAAATTTTTAATACCTGGACAACAGTTGGAGAAATCATCGATATAATGGCCCACATCTGTATAATTTTATAACTGTATATTTTGCAATATACATTTAGTGTTAATATTATATCGTTTTTATTGTGGGAAGTGTTAAGAAATGTTTCATTTTTCATGTTTGATATCTTCGACATCTTTGATGTATCTTATAACGCATTATTTTCAAATAAAAATTAGACATTCATTTTCATCTAAATGTACATAAATATGTATATAATATAAAAAAAGTTAAATATTACTTTTAAACATGACAATATATTTAATAATAATTTAAGGATATGTTAACAGTATATCAGAAGTAGAAGAAATTTCGAGTATTTTACTTATTTTATGTTATATGCAATTGAAGATATGTAAATATAATTTATATTTTATTATTCGTTTTTTTATTTCAATTGTTTGCAATAATAATGATGATAATGTTTTGTTTTATTGATTAATCTGCATAGTAAATTAATTCATTGCGAATTATTTAATTTTTCAGAGGTTGAAATCCGATGACGTACATATCTGCTTTGTACGCAATATATTGACACTGAGGAAAATGTATATATTGTACTTTAGACTGTGTATACACACTGTGATAAGTCAAAGTATTTATTTTTATAAATTAATTGTTATAATTTAATATAATACACGTTGTTGATACAAAATATATATGTATTTTTATCATGTTATTTTAGTTAATCTTATAATATGCAAGAAAAATCTAATTTTATATTCTTATAAATTGGTGTTAATGATTTGATGAAATTATGAATTTTCCTGATATCCAGCAGATTATCACTTGAATGGATCATTGCAAAATAATTTGAATGAAAAGAATTTCCTATATTTTGAGGCTTATATTTTAAGATAAAAAAATACTTACTTTGAAGTTTTTTGATGAGAAATCGCACACTTTCTAATATTAAAACGTTATAGAAAATGAAAGAAATAATAATTTTGTGTTCCAGACAGTTAAATCACTTTAAAAAATCAAATATAAATTTTTTGCACTCTAATATATTTTGTTTTATTTAATAATATTTAATAACATTATTAAGAAAATAACCTTTCGCATGCACAGAAATACGACTGTATAATATATTGCTTGTTATATTTTCACTTAACTTTGTTTCGATATTCATTTCGTGTCTTTCAATACATTTAATACTTTTCTTGAAAGAGCTATTTTAGAACTGTGACTGTTCCCGTGGATGTAAGTAGAAATGGCTGTCTTTTGCATTTTCCAAGCAATTAATTTGTTCCATCGGCGACATTTTTTACGAAAGAGTAAGACTAACTATTATATATTGCGGTTGTGCATTGTAATTATAGCTAAAAAGCTACAATTTTAATCCCCGTTGTTTCATGTAAACTGCTATAACTCTGTTTTCAGTTGATTGCAATTGATCGGTGATTATCTTGCTACGATTACGTTTAGCCAGTGAACCGTGCGTGATCAACATGCCTCTCTAGAGTCGTTTTACTATTATTGGCATTGTGATCGTGACATTACGACGTGAACAATTTTGACAAGTATTTCAAGTTACATTTCAGATATCGCAGATGTCGAATTATTGGTCAAATTTTACGTAATAGTGAATATAAATTAAAATATCGGTATTATTATATTTTGTTATAAAATTGTAAGATGTCACGACGCGATAACATGATTACAAGCACTGTTGCTCTTTGGGTGCAAATCGGTCTTCGAAGTATTGGGTTTTGGCCTAATACGCCTTGCGCCTTGTTGTTTCGATGCCTTTGGATATTGACCATCGGTATAGTGCAGACTTTCCAATATTGGTGGATCATTATTCACTTAAGAACCGACGATATGTCGTACTTGATGGATGGTTTAAGTGTCACTATAGAATACAGCGTTATGTCTCTAAAACTGATTATTTTGTGGTTCAATAGTCGGTAAGAAAATATTTTCCATGCAGTCAAAAATCAAAGTCAAGCTTTTTCATTTTTAAAAGTCATGATTCTTATAGCACTATCTTTTCTCTCTTAAGAGAGAGAAAAAAAGAGAGTAGAGAAAAAAATTATGTCTTCCTCTATCCATTTTTCAATAAAATTTCCAATTAATTTAAAATCTATAGGAAAGAAGATATATTATATTTAAATCAGACTTGAATACGGCAGCCTTTATTAGTTAATTTAGACAATATCACCATCTAATTGTAATATTTATGTATTGGGTCGTCCGGAAAGTCCGTGCGGAAAATACGCACGAACTTTCCGGACGACCCAATATAATATATAGGTAAAGCTAAATTTATTATTACATTTTTTGTCATAATTTATATATCACTTCATTTATTATCAAATGTATATTGGAAGATTAGATCTATTTCCTTTCCAGAACATATTCTTTTCTATCTTATTGTATTCCTATTTACTGTTAACTGTTTATCCATACACCTGGATAGAATAAATTGCCGCAGTATATTTTACAACGTCTTAGCTGCAATGGCTGCAGATTGGAGGGAAGCCACCAGCAGCGAAATGCACATCATGATGAGCAAGGCAAATCTATCGCGGCGCTTTTCCAATGTTATCATCGGGCTTCATTCGGTAGCAGTGATGTGCTTCGGCATTGAGGTGCTCGCATCCCATACCAACGATGCCGATCATGGAATCGAGACGCCTGTTCGCGCATTCACACTAAAGCTACAGCTTCCGTTACGATGCAACGAGTCGCCGCTGTACGAGCTCGTTATGAGTCTGGAGTTCCTTCATCAATTGGCAGCTTCCACTACGACCGGCGTACTTAACAGTCTGCTCATCACATTAGTGAGTGCAATATATGATAGAAAAATTCTTTTTCGATATTTTTATACTTACATTTAGGCGATATTGTATGATCATGTCAGTTGTTGTATTTTTCACATAACGTTGTATTTATTTATTAACTAACTATATTATACTAACAGATTATATATTATATGTAGAGGAGAGTGGGAAATTGGAAGCATCAAAAAATAATTTAAATAAAGTCAGTGATTGTTTACTAATCACAAACGTGTTTAAAAAAAATGCTCTAAATTGTTCTAAAATGCTTTAAGTTGCAATAATTAATTTATATATAAACGACATAATTTTAAACAATAAGTAAAATCTTTGTCGTTCGAAATTACTTGTCGCTACGACAAGTAATTTCGGGGCAATGCCAAATTAAATTTTATTTTTGTTTAAAATTATTTTTACATTGTTAACATATAAATGTTAACTATTTTAGTTTAAAGTTAATATCCTTTTAAAAATTTATTTAGTTGAGTAACAATCGTCGACTCTGTTTAATTTTTTTCTTAAATATTTATAATTCTCTTATTCTCCTCTCTATCAAAAAACATCGAAAACGATATTTATCTTAAACGATGTGTGTATTTAATAGTTTCGTGTTGTATAGTTAGATTAATCTTAATTGACAGTATTATTATGAAAGAAAAGATTGGCTGCTGCAGCAAATTATGATAGTAAAATATGGCATAACATATTTTAATTGGCTGCAGCATCCAATCTTTTCTTTCATTATTACAATGCTGTCAATTAAGATTAATTTAACTATACGTAATTTATTTTTATTATATTTAGTAACTTACTATTGTGTATTACGTGGTTAGTAACTATTATGATAGTGTGGAACTGTTTTCTATTTATTTATATCACGGTTTTATAGAAATATATATATATATAATACGTTTTCAGATTCTTCATACGAGCGGTCAGATAGAAATTTTGTGTGATACATTAAGAAATATCTCTCCCAAAATGAACGATCAACAACTAACTTTCTGTATAAAAGAAGCGATTGGCAAGCATCAAAAGATTATCACTTTCTCAGACAAAATTGATAAAATCTTCTCTTATATAGCGCTAATTCAATTCATGTCGAGTACACTACTAACCTGCTGCGTAGGATTCACGGTCATAACAGTAAGTAATTCTTTGCCAAAAATAAAGAGTATAGAGAAATAATGTTCATTTTGCAATGATAATGAATTATATCACGATTTGATGTTGCAGTCTATCAACACGCAAGATTCGGACACGGTCGATGGCACGGCACTAATGAAAGCTGTAGTGTTTTATATAGCTGCTGCCGTGGAGGCGTTTACTTTTTGCTTTTGCGGAGAATACCTCACTGCCAAGGTCGGAACAATCGAGATTTTTCAGCTTGATTCTCTGTATAGAGAAGTTAATTTATACGATTCGGTTATACATCGTGCGATGATTTCAAATAATTATAATTGCGTCTTTTTTATGGAGGATATATAAGTATTTAAAGAAGAAGTTAAACCTTCTTTTTCCTTTTCTTTTCAATGCAAAAAGAAAAATCGATAGATATTTTCTTTTCAATGTAAATATGTTGCAATGACCTCATAATAATTATATGAATTTGTATAATATATATTGTGTCATGTGCAAGTTTTATTAAACAAATATCTTGCTTTTAACGTATTAATTTTTTGTTAGTAAAATAATTATTATTACTTATATATTATTTAAATGATAATTATTTAAATTAATGTTAATGATACAATAATTTGCTTTAATTATCTATTTTTAGCAAGAATATATTGTTATAATTTAAGTATATGATGATTTCTTTATCAAACTATACTTTAATCATTTATCTCACTGACAACACAACTTTTTGCAACACTTTTCTTTAGAGCAAAATGATCGGCGATGCAGCGTACAAATCAGTTTGGTATGATTTTACACCCAAGGAGAGTAAGCTTGTTCTGCTTATAATATTGAGGTCACAAAGAAGACTTACCATTACTGCTGGAAATATGATGGACTTGTCGTTAGAGGGATTCACGAGTGTAAGATTTTAACATTGAATTTTTTGTTAATAAAGTCCTCATCTTGATGGATCAACTGATAGCTATGTCATTCCGTACAATCGCGATGTATTTTAATTATTAAGGGATTTTATAATATAATTTTTAGTTGATTGTGAAATATGTCTTTTTTAATAGAAATATTTGACTTACATTTTAACAGTTTGTTTATTTATAAATTTATTTCGATCGACTTTCTGTTGTATTATTAAATATTATTATTGTTATATTATTATTATATTATTATTATTTGGTATAATTTTTTTAGATTTTAAAGGCCTCTGTTTCGTATGTGTCAGTATTGCACGCAATGTATTGAAGTTCGAAGGCAAGCCATTTAGTGTCTAGATGGCCATTATATGTTGTTAAAGATATTAGGAGTTTTTCTCAACGGTTCTTTCTTGACAGTTTCTGTGATACATGTGAAATTGTATGATAATAATTATGTAAATTAAATGTAGCATAATGTAGTAATTTACCTTCCACAATTTGTAATAAAATATTTTAGATTTTCATGGTCAAATTACTCGCATTACTCGCATATATTCAAACCTCTATATTTTTTTTTGAATTTTATATTTTAATATAAAAATAATTGAACATTTTGTGCATTAACATAAATTCTTTTTGCTATATATATTTTTAAAAATAAAAGTAATTTTTTTATATAATGAAAACCGTCTATATGACCGTATCGTCCAACTTACTTTTCATATTCTTGCTTATCTTTACTTTATTGTTCGTTTTAGTATATTGAATTTTTTCTCAGCGAACACTGATCAATTTTCAGTAAGCTTCATGCATTTTTAAAGTAAATGACTCAGTAAGTTAGCGACTCTATCGTCGGAAAACTCAATGTTTTTAAACTAAACAGAAAAAAATTTGAGATAGATTGCTTTTTCTACATGTTACATTTTCCTCTCAAGTCTATAATCTAATAAATTGGCGAGCATTTAGTTTCAATTTAATTTCATTTCTGTGAAGTATGAGTAATTACGATTGATCGATGGTAATGATGCAGTTCACATTATTATGTTTTATTTCTCTCTTTCTATCGTTTTTACTTTTTGCTCTATCCGATGTTATTATGTCTAAGAGATTTACACGGCTTGGAAGTAGACTTTCTCAGAAGAAACATGGAGTTACGCAAAGATACGATAGGACGCGCAAGCACTATCAGTGAATCGGTCGAAGTGGGTTTACGTTTTATCGGAATGTGGCCACATTGTGTATACGCGAATATCAACTGGTGGACTTATATCGTGTCGGTGGCAATAATGCAATACTTTCAGTATGCATATATTTTCGCACACTTCGACCTCAGCGATCTCTCGGTTTTTGTAGATGGCCTAAGCATCACATTCGGCTACAGTTTGTCGTTCCTTAAACTGATCAATCTGTGGTTCAATCGTCGGTAAGATTAACTTAATAGTCTCTGCAGACAAGGCGAGTGATCGACCATGCCTTCATTTCGTTTTAATTCCATTTCTATCTTTCGTGAATGATATGGGATGTAAAAAATCCGTAGAAAGTTGTTCGCCATTCTGGATACAATGGATAAAGATTGGAGCGACGCAATCCATTCGGATGTGTCCACAATGATCAGATACGCCAACTGGTCGCGTCAATGTTCCAACGTAATGATCACTACAA
Organism: Trachymyrmex septentrionalis; assembly: GCF_001594115.1. NCBI lineage: Eukaryota > Metazoa > Arthropoda > Insecta > Hymenoptera > Formicidae > Trachymyrmex > Trachymyrmex septentrionalis. The sequence goes on along the minus strand of NW_017305779.1, from coordinate 1,677,953 downwards.
ATGCATTAGCTGTGTTCTTTTATGTAATCGGAGGTTTAATTCTCCGGTCAATGATTCAAAATAACGATGATTCAACTCGGGAGCTGCCCATCAAAATGGAATTTCCTTTTAAGATTGACAATTTTCCGATTTTTGAGCTAATATTGATACTTCAATTCTTTCATGATTTATCTGTAGCTTGTATCATCGCTATGCTGAACGCTTTGCTCGTTACGCTGGTAAGACTTCATTGTATTTCATGACTTAATTGGTTCGAAAGTTATCAAAATTTTATTAAATTTATAAAAGACATAAATAATTATTTTTATATTACCATTTTGCATTTAATTATACGCGCGCGTGTGTGTGTGTGTGTACGTACAGGCTTTTTCTCTTTGTGTTAGCTAATTCTTTATTTGAAAACTCAATTGGAATTAGAAATTAATTGTAGTAGTTTCTGGGATATTTGTGAGAGACTATTTATTATTATATTCTATAATTTTTTATACTAGATTTTTTTTTTTTTGTCTTTTTAGTGGCATTGGAATCTTGTGTTTCAACAAATACTATAGTTTTTTTATTTTTAAATACAATTTTGTGTGTATAATTTTTCAGATTTTTTGCGGAGATATAGCCATACTGCTGTAAAGTGTCTATAAAACTGAAGATGTTTTTTAGGTACTACACGTAAGTGGTCAAATTGATATTATGCTGCAAGGATTCATGGAAATTTCCTCTAAGCATACATCAAGATCTTCTCTGGCTGCTATTAAAGATTTAGTTAATAGACATCAGAGAATCATCGATTTGTCAGACGATATTGAAGATCTTTTCTCAAACATCGCATTGTTGCAATTTATCTGGAATACTTTGGTCATCTGTTGTATAGGCTTTGTGATTGTAATAGTAAGTTTTAATTTTATACATTTTTTGTGCTATAATATTGTTTTCATCTTATTCTCTCTCTCTCTCTCTCTCTCTCTCTCTCTCTCTCTGTCTTTATTTTTTTACAAATTACTTTTAAATTTTAAATATTATTTTTAATTTTGATAAAAATTTATTCTAATTTTTTATATAATTTTTCAGAATTTTTATATAAAAATTTCGGAATTTTTTATGAATAATTTTGGAATATTTTAGAAAAATTTTTAGATTTTTTTTAGAAAAATTGAAACACTTTTCAGAAATGCCAAGAAAGTCTACATCTTTTCTAGAATTTTTCATATAATATATGAATTCTGTAATATTCAAAAATTTAGAAGATTTTTCATCCTATAATTTTTGATGAATCTTTATAAAATTTGAAAAGTTTGCGAGATTTTTTCAGAAATTATAGAATGTCAATTCTTAAAAGTTTTGAAATATTTTGAAAATTATATATATGGAAAATTCTAAGAGAAGATGTAGACTTTCTTAGTATTTTTGAAGAATATTTAAATTTGTATAAAAATTCTAAAAAAAATTTTTTTCAAGAAAGATGCAAAATGCTTGAATGTTTATAAATTGTCTTATATATAAGTATTATGCATATTGCAGTCTATCGGTACGGAAGCAGGCGCTACGACGATAACGAAATCCCTCATCTTTTATGTTGCGATAACTCTCGAGGCATTTGTTTTTTGCTACGCTGGAGAATATCTTAGTGCCAAGGTCAGCGTAAGGGAGCATAATGGTAGCGTCGTAGAAATTCTTGAAACTTCGCGTTAACTTCTGAAAGAAATTTATTATTAGACGCGATTAATCATGGAAGTCTTTTTGTCTTTGCAGAGTAAATCCATCAGTGATGCTGCGTACGAGTGTCTGTGGTACGATCTAACTCCCAGCGAGTGTCGAATCTTGATGTTCCTTATGTTGAGATCACAGAAACGGTTAACCATCACTGCGGGCAAGATAACTGATCTGTCCTTGGAAGGTTTTACAACCGTGAGTTAACTTGAACTATGCGGAAACTTTTGCCGTTCGAACTAAAACAAAAATTTTAATGTGTTTAATTGCCAGATTATGAAGTCCTCTGCGTCGTATATATCCGTATTGAGTGCACTATATTAAAAAAGAATGAAGAATTGCATTTGGACACTGGTGAGTCTTTTAATATCATAGAATATTAAATTAAATTTATCTCAATGGCAATAACAAACTGACATTTTCTGAAGGAAAGGACGCCATTTGATTTCTATGCAATGCGACAAGAATAGTTTTAGCCAAACGTTCAATTCTCCGTTGAGCGGAGTGTTTGTATATACATATTATATATATATATATATATTAGTACAATAAACTTTGGCAAAAAGTATTTTGTATTTAACCATATACTCTGCAGAGGTCTAATTTTTGAATAATATGATTTTATTTACATATAAAAAAAAGAAGTGATGCTACCACTCACTTATAAAACGCTACTATGCTATTACAAAATTGAGAATAATCTAGCTTTCATGCGCATATTCAATATCAAATTCTTCACTTTCCTTTTTCATATTATCTTTATTTTCTGCCTATAGATATTAACGTTTTTTTTTTTTCGTAATAGCGTACTTTTTTGTCGGATGTAGAGTCGCTAATTGCAGAAATGATTATATCTTCGCATTTACAAGGTTTTATCTCTTCGGTAATTATAAAGAAATATTACATGAGCTATTTCAGCGGGAAAAGTGGACGCGTTTTGTTTTTCATTCGGTGTACTTATAAGCTTTCAAGAAATAATGGGATTTGAATAGTCGGCGTATAATTACGATTGATCGAGGGAGGACTGCGCTTTATCGTCTTTTTCCATGATTATTCGGAGAGCGACGCTTTCATTGTGCATTTTACTGGTCTAAGTTTACATTCCTTACGTGCATTGACATCTCGATAGCCTTCAGTTCGTAACGTGCAGTAATTGTTGCGGAACGATGAAGCGCACAAGTACCATCAGTCGCCCAGTCGAAATTGGTCTCCGTTTCATCGGTATGTGGCCGGATTCGGCCCACGCGACTCTTTATTGGTTATTTTATATGGCGACGATGGTGACAGTTCAATATTATCAGTATACATATGTTTTTACACATTTTGATTTGAGTGATATTTCGCTCCTCATGGACTGTCTTGGTCTTACTCTGGCGTACACTCTCGCCTTTCTCAAGCTCTTTGTCTTATGGTGGAATCGTCGGTAAGACGTATTTTATTGTAGATGTAATTAAAAACGAATAAGAGCAATTTTGACAATAGACTATGTCTCTGTTATTAATGAATAATTTCGACAAAATGAAAATCAAATTTATCATTAGTACCACGGCTGGTATTTATC
>NW_017305779.1:1653250-1674588 GCF_001594115.1 Trachymyrmex septentrionalis | reverse complement strand
TTGACAATAGACTATGTCTCTGTTATTAATGAATAATTTCGACAAAATCAATTTTATCATTAGTACCACGGCTGGTATTTATAGTCAGTTATTTATAGTCGTAAATTTAAGATCGTCTTAAGATGTCATAAACAAATCAGAGAGTCGTATTTGCACTTTAAGACATTACTTAAGACGGTCTTAAAATAAGAACAGACTATAAATGCAGAACAATATCAACGTCTTAAAATATTATACTTAGGATAAACTTTGTAATAAGGACGGAATATATAAATCGATCCATGTCTAAATAAAATCAAATGTGTATTTAAATGTTCCTTTTGTCACTTTCTTTGAAGAAATTTAATAATATGTACTATATGTAATAATACTCGATATATAAGCTGCTTCCTGCAGGACATTTTATTATATTGTAAAGGCGATGAATGAAGATTGGAAAGAGTGCGTTATCAATAATTCGTATGAGTCCACAATGATCAGCGTAGCGGATTTGTCGCATCGCTGCACAAACGTGATGATTAGTATCAACGCTTTAGCTGCCTTTTTCCTTTCAATTGGTGAGCACTTGCTTCAATCGATGGACGACGTCAATGGAGTTGACAATAATTCTCGGGAACTTCCTATAAAGATGGAGTTCCCTTTCGATGTCAGTGAATCTCCTATTTTCGAGTGCTTTTTAATCGGGCAATTCCTTTACGAATTAGTGTTGGCTTCTATAGTTGGTATGATGAATGCGTTACTCGTTTCATTGGTGAGTTTGCGATTTCTTTTCAAAATTATTTTTATGTACGTCTTACAATAATTAATATATGTATTTATTCTTTATCTATTTTTATTGCTTATAATATAATAGTATCCTGCATGTGATTTAATGTTTTAATTGTTCCAATTTACAGATACTTCATGTAAGCGGACAGATTGACATTATGCAACAAGATATAAACGAAATTTCTAACAGTAAATACGATCCCAGCTTATCCTTAATTGTTATCAAAGGCCTTATTTGCAAACACCAAAAGATTATTACTTTGTCAGAAAATATCGAAAACTTATATACTTATATTGCATTAATGCAACTTTTATGGAATACTTTGGTCATCTGCTGCACTGGTTTTGTGATTATAATCGTGAGTAATAGCTGTGGATATTAGTCTGCGCTTTTAATGAAGAATATTTCTTCGTTGTTCTATTGCAGACCATTGGTACCAACTCTAGTGCAACAACTTCAATCAAGTCTGTGAGTTTTTATATTGCAATCACTCTAGAAGTTTTTATTCTTTGTTTTGCCGGAGAATTTTTGAGCGCCAAGGTTTGTGAAGAATTTCATATATAAAAAATTATCTTTTTTTTTATTAAATGAAAAAGTTCATTTTTATTAACACATATTAAAAGATATGTATTTTGATCGACGGAAAACGTTATAAAAGTCGTTGATTATTTGTCTATTGTATCTCAATATCTTAAATTGCATTTATCCTATTTTTAGAGTAGGTCAATTAGCGATGCGGTGTATGAGTCACTTTGGTATAATATGCCACCGACAAATAGCCGTATTTTATTATTTATGATATTAAGATCGCAAAAACGATTGACGATCACTGCCGGAAAAGTTGTAGATTTAACTTTGGAAGGTTTTACAAACGTAAGATGTAACATTATAAATGTTACGTTCTTTGAACGCTGTATTATTTATTTCTAATTCATTTTTATACAACTTTTTAGATTATGAAGGCATCAGCTTCTTATGTATCTATATTAAATGCGATGTATTAAGTTCAGAATGACGTCTGTCAGTTGCTATGTATGAATATTCAATGTTGCCTCAGCTGCAATAATTTTATCAGGCAATTGTTATTCTTGATAAAATAACATTCTATAAGTTACAAGAGAAGATGTAAGATTAATTCAATAGAAGTTATTCGTTGAATTCAATTGAATAATTTTCTATGGTAACTATATAATCTATTTTAAACATGTCTATGAAATGTCAATTCCTTTATATCAGTTTTTGGTAATTTTTAATATATTGTTACTAAATATTTCAGATTTAAAAAAAGAAGGTGTACAATAATGCACTTTATAATACCATTAAAAGTTTATCCACGTTTATAATATTGTATATTTATAAATTTTTTCCAAATTATAGCTGTAGCACTCACTGATTTCATGATTTATATGTTTCTTTTTTTATTAGTATAAATATATAATAATTATTGAAACAATATATATGTGTGTACGATTATATTTTACTTTTGTATTTATAATGTATGTATAATTATCTTCCGTACATCTAATTTCTTTTATCGAAAATATAAAATTTTTTGCACTTATACAAAAATTTATTAAAAAACTTTGATATCAATCCTTTTTCTCTTATGGAGATTCAATATCTTTTTAAAAATCAGTAATGAAAGCGGTGCAGTTAATGTAGTCGAAATAACTTACATTTCTATATCATAGCCTTCTCTCGAGACTTTTAATATAGAAGAATATGCCGACAAAGTTTGTTATTTTCTCCACTGTTGTAACTTTAGAGATCACCGTTTTTACTAGAAACGGAATACATGAGGGGAAAAATGGAATTAGTGAGATAGGTACTATAATCACATTTAATAGCTATAATAAACTGTTGTTTTTCATCTTTTGTGTTCGGTAGACGTCAGGACTTTACGCATTTTTTTTTTGATAGATATTGATGGACATAAAACTGCCTCGAGACAGAAACGCAGTTTTAAAGTAATTACACGTTATCGTACACTATGTTAAAGTGTTCACTAATTCAGAAGCAGTAGACATTATCATATTTTTTTTCCAATCGGTACAGCTATAACACGTACAGCTATAATACTTGCATTACATAATGCAATGAGAACGAAATATAATTACAATTGATTCACGTTCAGAGTTCCTTGCGCTTTATGGTCTTTCAATTGCGATTATTACGGTTTAGCCATTATGTGAAACACATTGGACAATGTGCAAGTGTTTTTTACGCACTAATTTCCCCGTTTGTTGACTATTTAATGTACGTCGGTTAACAAAGAGCAATGAAGCGTGGAAATACTATTAGTCTCTCAGTTGAGATCGGTCTCCGTTTTATCGGTATGTGGCCGGATTCGGCTTATCCGAATTTTTATTGGTTTACCTACATGACAACAGTAGCATTAGTGCAATATTACCAATATACGTATGTATTTGTACACTTTGACTTGAACGATCTTTGGCTTCTGATGGACTGTCTTAGTCTTACTTTAGGATACAGTCTCGCCTTTCTTAAGCTTCTTGTTCTATGGTGGAATCGTCGGTAAGATGTGTTCTTTTGTTAAAAAATGATATAGAATGTATCTATATCTAATAAAATTATGTTGACATTGTATAATTTTGACACGGCAAATATGTGGATGAAAAATATATTTTTGCACTTTGAATAAATCATATATAAATAATCCTTTGCGATTACATTACACATGAAGGAATATGTTCTGCAGGATATTTTATTATATTTTGAAGGCGATAGATGAAGATTGGAGTGAGTGTGCTATTAATGATTCGTACAAATCCACGATGGTGAGCATGGCAGATCTGTCGCGCCGTTTTGCTAATGTATCGTTCAGTATTTATGCTTTCTCTGCTTTCTTTTTATCAATTGGTGAGCATTTGCTTCAGTCGATGGACGATCAATTCGACAATAGTTCTCGAGAACTTCCTATAAAAATGGAATTTCCTTTTGATGTCAGCAAATCTCCGATTTTTGAATGTTTTTTAATTGGACAGTTTTTTTATGATTTGGTGATAGCTTCTGTGGTTAATTTGATAAACGTATTACTTGTTGCGTTGGTAAGTATATAATGTGATTTGAAGAAATTAAAATATTTGTATGATATGTTAACCGTCCGATGCGATCAGTTCAAATTAATATTGAAACTACGTATTACTTTGAATAATTAGATATTACTTTATATAATTTACATGAATTATTTATTCGGTAACTCGTATAGATTATCTATATAATATTTATAGATACTTCATGTGAGCGGTCAAATCGATATTATGCAACAAGACTTATTCGAAATTTCTAACAAAAAATACGATCGCAGTACATTTCTAGCTGTTATCAAAAGTCTCATCTGCAAACATCAAAAGATTATTACTTTATCAGAAAGTATCGAAAATTTGTATACCTATATTGCGCTGATGCAAGTTCTGTGGAATACATTGGTTATGTGTTGCACTGGTTTTGTCATTATAATTGTGAGTAATACTCATCATTTCTTCACGTTTTGTATTAGGTCATGACTTTTCATATTTTATTGCAGGTTATTAGTAGTGGCGAGGATACAACAAATTTGATCAAATCAGTGAGCTATTACTTTGCAATAATGCTAGAAGTTTTTGTATATTGCTTTGCAGGAGAATTTTTAAGTGCCAAAGTGTGTAAAAATATTTATACTATTTTTTTAATATTTTAGATATACATCATGGATTTTTATATTTATGTCACTTCAAACATTATTTGTTATGTATCTATATGTTATATATTTTGTTGTAAAACTATTTTTATTATTAAAAGATATTTGAATATGGAAATCTATATCAAAAAGTATTTTTAAGTTTATTATTACTTGGAACGTTTTAAACATTTTAAGCGTTACTTTGAATATTTTAAGTTTAATCCTATTTCCAGAGCAAGTCAATTAGCAACTCAATGTACGAGGCACTTTGGTACAATATGCCGCCAAGCGACAGTCGCATTATACTGTTTATGATATTAAGATGTCAAAAACGATTGACAATCACTGCAGGAAGATTTATGGATTTGACTTTAGAAGGATTCACAAGTGTAAGACATTATGCTGTAAATAAAATTTTTATTTAATATAATCTCTTACATAATTTTATGAATTGTGAATAATTTTTTTTTAGATTGTAAAAGCTTCTGTCTCCTATATATCAGTATTAAATGCAATGTATTAAAATCAGAAAGGTATTAGACAATTAGAACATCTTAGCCTGAATAGTTTCATTAATAGTTAGTCGTCATTATTGTTGATTGAATAAGGTTGCACAAATTACCAGTCATATAAAATCATTTTAATAATAGTTATTGTTTACGATTTTGTAAAATTGTGCTTTATTAATGACAATTAATTGAATATGAAGTGACTTACTTAAAATTATAAAAATTGTTATTTGGAGAAGAAAAGACATGTGAATATGTATCTTAACAGTAATAGACGTAACATTTGTTTTTTATGATTATTAAAGATATAAAAAAATATTTTTATAGATAATTTTTGTTTTATAAAAATAAGATTTTATTTTAAATTACTTAATCTCTGTTTCTTTTTTTCTTTATATTAAAATACTGTATATTTATAATTAAATACAATTTACGTCTTTGACAATTACTTACATTTTTACATCGTATGCTGGCAATTTCATCTTTCTTTTCTTGTTTCTTTACCATCATTATCGAAATCACTTTTAGCTATAGAAAAATCTGTAAGAATAAAATATGAACTAATATATAAGTAAAAAGCTTAAAATAACAGTAAAATCAGTCACTTCTCGCAGATATGCCAGATATTTTACTATATGTCAGATATTCTACCATAATAAATTCTCTGTTTTTTTTGTCTTCTTACATTTAAAACCTTACAAAGATTAACGTTTTCATTTCTTCTTTTAATTCTTTTTCTGTTGGATCTGATTTAAAAACTTTTTTTAACCAAGCTAGAAATTCATTTTTAAAGCAATTTATATCATTATATATCTTTCTAAACCGTTCTGTCTCAGGAGGAGAAAGGACATCATCATTGTTTTTGTTTTTCAATACCTGTGAAATTTTAAGAATTAATGCGATGAGTACAATTACAATTGATCATTACGATTTGCGCTTTATCGTCTATGCTACAGTTATTATTCAGTATTATACTTTGCCGTCATCACGCAAAGCATACGACGCGACGTTTAAGTACTTTTTATGCGTGCTGTGACGGTTTATACATTATTTTTAAGAAAATAATATAATGCCGACTCTTAGTCACTCAATCGAGATTGATTTTCGTTTTATCTGCATATGGTCGACTTATCTGAATCTTTTTTGATATATCTGTATGATAACAGTGCAATATTATCAATACGCACACATATTTGCATTTTTGATTTGAACAATTTTTGGCCTATAGACAGTCTTCGTCTTATTTTAGGGTATGGTCCCGCCTTTCTTAAGCTTCTTGTTCTGATGTGGCATTGTCGGTAAGATGCGTTCTTTTATGAAAATGATAAAAGCAGAATGTATCTATATCTAGTGCCAATATAATTATATTTTAATATTACATAATTTCGTTGTTATTAATGATTCGATAAAAGTTTACAATGATGTGTGTGATGGCATCTATTGAGTCGTTTTGCTAATATAACGGTTAGTATGTATGCCTTTATTGCTTTTTTTTTGTCAATTAACGAGCATTTGATTCAGTCAATGAACATATCATCGATTTTTGAATGTTTTTAATTAGACAATTTCTTTATGGTTGTTGATAGCTTCTTAAATTTGATTAGTTTGATAAATCTATTATTTGTTGCATTAATATATATACACTGTAAAACATTCTTTAAGTAGGTATCAAAAATCAAATAAATATTTATTTTCTGTAAGCAAATGATCTCATTGATACTATCTAAACAAATATTTGTTGAAATTTCGTAAATTTTTTTTTATAATAATGTTAGTATAATGTTATTCGAAGAAATTGTAAAATTTCATTTATTTGAATATTTATTTATCATTAAATAACAGCGGTGTAAAGACTCTTTATGTATAAACAAAATAAACAAAATAAATGGCGAAAAAGAGTCGTCGCATAATATATATAATTAAAGATAATAGTCATAGATACATAAAATAAAAAGTAAAACGGCGTATATTAAAATATAAAACAAACAAGTTTCGGCTGCTGGATTGAGCCCTCCTCAGATGTAAAAAGAATATAATATAAAAGACATAAAAGAATACAACAAAAAAATAATAATAAATCGATAACATTCAGTGACGCAACATTTTTAACGCGCGGAAATCAGCAAATGTGATGGATCTCGACGTAGCTTAATGTTGTATATGCGATGGGGCAATCAAACCGATGTTAAGAAACATAGTCAAGTGCTGACTGAAAAACGGAAAAGGAAGGGAACTCATAAGAAACAAGTAAACTAAAAAACTTAAAAACTTAAAAACTAAACACGCCGCAGATAAGAAGCCAAGTGCTCACTCACCAACGCATCCGAACAGGAAATGAGAACCGCCGCAATGCATGACAGGTGTGAAAACCCATGACAATGATAGGGATGTAATCGTCGAAGTCAGACTTGTCAACATCGCACATGACACCGACCGCTCGCTAAAACGGCACGTGACGCACTGAGAGATATTATATTCTTTTTACATCTGAGGAGGGCTCAATCCAGCAGCCGAAACTTGTTTGTTTTATATTTTAATATAATACGCCGTTTTACTTTTTATTTTATGTATCTATGACTATTATCTTTAATTATATATATTATGCGACGACTCTTTTCGCCATTTATTTTGTTTATTTTATTTATTTATCAATAACCCATTAAAAATAATTACCATAAGTACGATACGATCAGTTTGAGTTAATATTAAGATAAAGTATTATTTTAAATAATTAAATATTACTATATATTCAGTTTATACAGATATTTTATGTGAACGATCAGATTAATATTATGCAATAAGACTTAATTAAAATTTAAAAATAACACAATCTCAGCACATTTCTACTTATTACCAAAGAATTTAAAAATTTATTACTTTATCGAAAAATATAGAGAATCTATACCCATTGCACTGATACAAGTTCTGTAGAATATGTTGATAATGTGTGATACTGGCGATTTTAATTATGAGTAATGTTGATTAATTCCTTAGTTTTTGATAATCTATATATTTTTATCTTATTCACAGTGAGAAATAATAATGAAATCGACATCGAATCAATGGATCGATTGACGTCAAATTGATATTAAATGCGATTAAAATCAGAGAAATTTTTAACAATTGGAATTTCTCAACCCAAATAGTTTTATCAATAGTGAGTTGTCACTGTTGTTTATTGCATGTGCTTGCAAATTTTCAAGCATTTGAGTATAATTATTCTTAATAAATTCATCGAATAACTATGTTTTATTACTGGTTTACTTTTACTATATAAATTTTTTATTTAAAGTTTATTTTTTAGTTAAAAAAAGTTTTAGATAATTAAAAAACAAGTTGCATACAAACATACATTTTAACAACACTTTATAATAAAATTTTTTATATATACATCTTTTCAAAATTTTTGTTTAAAAATAAGGTTTTGTTTCTATTATCTAATTTCTGTTATCTCTTTTTTTTTTGTATATATACAAATGCTATATATTGTATTATAAATGCTATATATTTATAACTAAATATTATAATTTGCGTCGTTTACAATTGCTTACGTTTTTATATTGCATACTGGCAAACTCACTTTTTTTTAACTTCTCTATCGCCATTGTTCTGACAGCACTGGCTCTAAAAGAAAACGTTCTGCGAAATGGAACAAAATATTAGCGAATACATAAATAAAGGGCAAAAAATAATAGCAACATTAATTGCTTCTCAGATATCAGATATTTTACTGCAATAAGTTCTCTGGTTTTTTCTTTTTTCTTGCATTTATGTTTTGCAAACATTGACGTTTTTATAATCTTTTTTATTGGATACAGCTGAAATCGACATTTAGAAGCTAGAAATTTATTTTTAAAATAATTATGTACTATCAAGCAACTACTAAATTGTTCACTACCTCAGAAGGGGAACCTCAGAACGGGCATCGTCATTGTTTTCGCTTTTAATACTCTCAAGCTTCCAGGAATTAATGCGATGAGGTGCAATTACAATTGATCGTTGCTTGCGCTTCATCGTCTTTGCTATGGTTATTCAGTATTATACTTCTATCAGTATCACGTGAAGCATACAACGTCTGTGTGCTATTTTTACGCATGACGTGACTGTATGCTTTTATCATTATTTAATACATACTTCTGAAAAAGCGATGAAACGTACAAGCACTATTAGTCGTTTGGTCGAGTTTGGTCTTCGTTTAATCGGCATGTGGCCGGATTCGGCTTATCCGAATCTCTATTGGTCTATGTATATGACAATGCTAGGATTATATCAATATTTTCAATATGCGTACATTGTTACGCATTTTGACACGAGCAATCTTTCAATTTTAACGGATTGTCTGGGTCTCGCCCTAGCGAATACGTCCGCCTTTCTTAAATTATTTTTTTTACGATGGAACCGGAGGTAAGACTCTCCGTTTTAACATCTGATTCGACAGAAATAACATCGAAAAGTATTATTATAAGCGCTAAAAGAGAGAGAAAAGAGAGAGAGAAAAAATAAAAATGGCTTCTTTATCATATAATATTGATGTAATAAAACATTTTAATATAACTTTTACTTGAATTTTGGATGACATTTGTTGTCCAGGAATTTTTGAAGGCATATAACTGCGTACAATTTTAGCATATAATTAATGAAGGAGACACTTAATATAATTTTCTAGAGTTATATATATACATATTTTAACGTTCTTAGTATTTGAAGCTTTTTTTTCGTGATACTGATTAACGTGTGCAGTTATTCGATAAGATAATGCGCTATCTGCAGGACATTCTATAATATCGTGGCAGCAGTAAAAAGAGACTGGAATGATCGCGTTGTCAGTGATTCTTATTCCACCATGACGGCAATCGCGAATCAGTCAAGTCGTTATTCTGTCGTGCTAATTGGCCTCCACTTTCTAACTGGCTTTTCCTTATCCATCGGTGCTTACATGTTTCGCACGATAAATACTGACAGCGAAGCTTCAACACGAGAATTCCCAGTAAAAATGCAATTCTCTTTTGTGGTCTCAGAATCACCGGTTTTTGAGTGCATCCTTTTTGGGCAAATTTTTTTTCTAATGTTGATAGCCCCTGTAGTTGGTATGATAAATGCATTACTTGCTACATTGGTAAGTACACAACTATTTATTTCAAACTTTAAAATCTCTCTTTGCAATTTTAAAAACAAAAATATTCTGTAACTATCGATAAACAATTTTTTATTAGAAATAAGAAGAAAGCCATTTTCGATCAAAGCGAGCTTATAATATTGGCTTATAATATTTATATGTGAATATACAAATACAATTACCATTTCTACAGACTGTGAATCAATTTTTTTTTTAATTTAGATAATGTTATTTTATATTGGTCTATGTTTATTTATTTATGTTATTTTATATTTACAGATACTTCATGTAGGTGGTCAGGTTGACATCATGCGGCAAGCCATAATGGACGTACACAGCAACGACAAACTTGGTACATCTTTAACCGTACTTCGTGATCTCGTTCATAGACACCGAAAGATTATTACTTTGTCGAATGATATCGAAACTCTATTTTCGTTCATTGCGCTGCTGCAACTTTTGTGGAATACTTTAATCATCTGCTTCTGCGGTTTTATGATCATACTTGTAAGAAATGTCAATTGCTTTGATCTTCTGATCGATAATTTGCTTTCTTTCGCAGGCTCTCAGTAGTAACAAAGGCGTAATGGTTTTAATAAAGTCGATGTTTCTTTATACCGTAAAAACATTAGAAGTCTTCGTATTCTGCTACGCAGGGGAATTCTTAAGCTCCAAGGTGAGTAAAGAAATATTTCTTACAAGTAGAATATGTGATTATGCATTTTTTTTTATTTGTTCTAAAATTGTAAATAATAATAAATTAATTAAATTAAAAAATAGAAACACATTTATAGTATAAATAATTTGTTATCAATTTATTGACAGTTACATAATATTAAGTAATAAATATTTTCAAACAATTTAAGCATTTATATTCACGTATTTTGAACTTAGGTCACGCTTTTCAGAGTAAATCGATTAGCGACGCAATATACGAGTCACTTTGGTACAACATGATACCATCCGATAGTCGGATTTTGTTGTTAATAATGGTGAGATCCCAAAAGCGACTAACAATCACTGCAGGGAAAATTTTTGATCTGACTTTAGAAGGATTTATGAGCGTAAGATATTGGCAATGTAGATGCATTTCTTCATTTTTCGTGTCTTTTAAACAAAATCATTTTTAGGTCATGAAAGCTTCTGTTTCGTACATGTCTGTATTGCATGCTATGTACTGAATCAAAAAAAAAAATTATTAGTCCACAGTTTTAATAAACGGTCAGCGCTGGTGATAAATAACCTGTTATGAACTTTTTCAACAGACACTTGTTACAGACGCGACGAAATGGATTGTATGAACATATATATGTATATATATTTAAATAATAATATTAGGAGTTAATTTGCATATAATATAAAAAATATATCTCCTTATTATGTGTTTTCTATACAGCCTACGTTTAATCTTTTTATCTGCGATATCTTCTTTTCTCTTCGTAGATGTATATAAATATTCTACCATTTGGTGAATTACACAATGTGCTGTACATTGTATAATTCTTATACCTTATGCCTTGGAAATATTAAAATTTTAGATCTATTGGGAACATGCGGTTTTTTTGGAATGCTTTTTGTAGAGAAATTATCAACAACGGTGAACACGTGAGCTTACATTTTTAAAAACGGTTATTTGCGTAAAGATACACGTGTATCTATAACGATCATTCTTTTCTTTTTTTTTTACACACTAAAAAACGTTTATCATATGATTTATTATCGCAATTTAGCTTGCTTTATCGCTCAATTTATATTGCGAAATGCGTAATTACGGTTGATCGTTGCTCGCATAAATATAGTAGTTTCACCCTGTAAAATTGCTCTACCTCCCTTGTGACATTATGGAGGGGAATACACCGCGAAGCTAGACCGAGGGAGTCGATTGTCGTGTTTTCTTCGCGATATCACTTCTCGTACTTAGTCGTTATTCAGCTCGTTGGAAGGGGATGACGCGTGCGGTTTTCCGGAGTGATGGTTCAATGTGATGTTACATACTATTATGTTGAGAAGTACCGTCAGCCCGTTGTTGAAGATGGGTCTTAGTTTGATCGGTATATGGCCTGGTGCCTCATACGGAACGCTTTGTTGGCTCTTTTATATGACAACTCTCGTTGTGATGCAGTACTTTCAGTATTCCTACGTCTACGAGCATTTCGATTTCAACAATCTGACTAAGCTGATGGACGGATTGGGCCTCACTTTGGATTACACCTTGACAATATTGAAGTTGATCAGCTTCTGGTTTAATCGTCGGTAAGACTAGCGATCGTTTGGTCAGTGATCGTTTCTAAATGATTTAAAAGACATTGATCGGTGATTGGTCGTAGAATATTCGCGGATATTTTGATCGCAATGGACAACGATTGGAAGGATAGCGGGACTAATTTGCGTGAATGCGTGATGATGAACAAGGCTAATTTGGCGCATCGTTGTTCCAATGCCATGATATCCGTTAATGCTCTTGCCACTTTTCTATATTTTATCGAGAGCCACGTACGTGGATATACTCGTTCTAAAAACGAACAGTTTCGCAGGTTTCCGATACAGGTACAATTTCCGTTCGAGGTTTATAAAACGCCCGTTTACGAGCTCGTCGGCGTGGGATTGTTTTTCCATGTATTAAAAACGGCGATCGTAATAGCAATATTAAATGCTTTGATTTTAACGTTGGTAAGTTAAAAAAAAACAGTTGGAAA
The DNA here is from genome assembly GCF_001594115.1 of Trachymyrmex septentrionalis. Lineage (NCBI taxonomy): Eukaryota > Metazoa > Arthropoda > Insecta > Hymenoptera > Formicidae > Trachymyrmex > Trachymyrmex septentrionalis. The sequence goes on along the minus strand of NW_017305779.1, from coordinate 1,661,816 downwards.
TCCTTTAGTTGAATTTATATCCGATAAGATTAACGTAATGTACATTTAAAATGTACTCTAGCTCAAGTTTTTTTAAATTAAAGTTTTCATTGGATTTGTTGTATCTTGCCTGAAATCCTAGTTTTATTCGAGGTACTTCACGTAAGCGGACAAATCGATATCATGTGTCTGGAGTTAAAAGCGATTCCTTCTATGACCAAATCTAGCTCGGTATCCACTAAATCGCTAGTCGTAAGACACCAGAAGATCATAGCATTGTCGAAAAATATTGAAAGCTTTTTTTCATTTGTTGCTTTACTACAGTTCGTATGGAATACTTTTGTTATTTGTGCCATAGGATTCATGGTCGTGATAGTGAGTAAGACTGTTGCAGCTATTGTAGAATAAACTATCGGTCATCCAAGATTATCTAAAAAAAGAAGTACATTCTGAAAATATGCCTAATTAAAATCGTGTTAATTATATTTATTAAAAATACTTTTTTTATAGTATCTAAGAAAGAGATAAGTCAGAGTTTATTCCATATTTAATTCACAATGCAATTTTAGAGATAAATGTAATATTATTATATTTATTTGGAAATAATAATAATAATTAAATAATAATTTAAAAAATTTTTATGCAGATATTTATCCAATTCTAATATTATTTTACTATCTGCAAACATTATTTAACATTTCAGTCTTTAGATATGAACATGATGAGTAAATTCGAGATATTGGTACAATTTATTATTCCATATTTTGCAGTGACAATAGAAGCTTTTGTTTTTTGTTTCGCCGGCGAGTATTTGAGCACTAAGGTAAGCAGTTTTTATTTTTATTAATATTTTTTTCTGTTACATTGGATTGGAATAGATATACATATGTATAATAGGTATATATATACATATATGTATATAAAAATCTTATATCAATTATTGCGAAGAATATTACTAAGGCCTCGGTAGTCTGACTTAGGATTCCTTCTCAGTCCTATTGCTCGTGGCCGAGCGTGGTGATTTCTCTCATATGCCTGTGGTGCGCACGCTGGTTGTACACAATCATATGAGACCTACAGTTTAACATTGATTCCGAACGACGATTTATTAGAAAAACACTTCTCTAATAATCTCTTGGCAAGAATATTCTCGGTGGTTTGCCTTCCAAGAGGAGCTACGAGCGTTCAAAAGAATTTTTTGGTTTTGCCTGGGATTGAACCACCCGGGATCTCTGGCATAGCAGTTTCGTGCGCTACCTGTTACGCCACGCTCGCACTCAAAGGCTTAAGACGCTTGTTCAGAATACAAGAGATCTGGGTTTGACTTCCGGCCGAGGTAATATTTTTCGCAATAAATATATTTACAGTTTTTCAATACATTTAACATCTTTCTAATATGACGCCTGATTGAGTATCAAATTATTAAAAGTTACTTGTCAATTTAATTTAATTCGTGATATTATTACAATAGTTTAATTGCATTTATAAGTCTGGGAAACCAATTCGGCGCGCAGTTTGAATAACTATGAATATGGTATATATTCGTGTTTATATATATATATATATGTATATATATATATATATATATATATATATATATATATAGTACATATTTATATATAATTCACATTGAATTATTTAAGCATTAAAGATCCAGCTTCGACCGTTATAGGCATTTAATTTCTAGTATTAATTGCCTAAAAACCTTATAATCTTGAATTTAATTGTAAAATGACAAATAAATAACATAATAATCAATAGTCCGTTTTTATATTTAAGATCATTTTAAACACAATTTTAAAATATTATGTAAATCAATCACAGAGCCGTAATAGCATCTTAAAAATAAGAATGGATTGTAAAAATACCAGCTTGTATATTATATATTATATAATCGCATTTATTTAAACTTTGTCCCCATGTATGGTGTGCTATAGTTCCATATATATATCAAATAATTTTTTACTATTTTTCAGAGCAAGGCTATTGGTGATGCAGCGTATGAGACGGTTTGGTATGAATTATCTACTAGCGAATGTCGAATTTTATTATTTGTGATTGTCCGATCTCAAAAACGATTAACAATCACTGCTGGAAAAGTCATGGACTTGACATTGGAAGGTTTTACTAACGTAAGTTTTTTGCTTTAAACTTTATCAGGTTTTTTTTAATGATAAGTTATTATTTATAATAATATGTTAATATTTTTCTTAATTATTTGTTATTATTGCCGATAAGTGTCATACAATAATACTTAATATGTTTAAAAAATTTAATATGTGGATTATGTTGTCTTTGGACTTCAAATAATCATTCTTGTTAATATTTCTTTTTACGTGATATTCTTTTAGGTTATGAAAGCTTCAGCTTCATATATTTCTGTTTTATATGCGATGTATTGAAAGTTGAATTAATTTATGTTGATTATGTGGATATATATCGTCAAATCATTGAATGAATTAGTGGTGTATGTACATTTGTAGAAAAATTTATAGAAAAAAATAATTATTATAAATATGTAAATTTTCTTTTATTTTCAGTAATCATTGTTTAATCTTATTTAAGTAAACTTAGTAAAATTTTTATGTTAATTTTTTTAGAATTTGACTAATAGAGAGTTTACATATTTTGCTATACATTCTGCCGCAAAAGATTCTATTGAAAATAGAATAGTAGTAATTTGTTTCGAATGCCAACATTTGCTTCCAGTTATTTTTTATCAAGCATAAATTGTTGCAAATTTTTTTTAAAGAGAGTAAAGATGATTCAATAATAATGTAGCATTTAAACAGTATAATAACCGCAGTGTTCTTAACCACTATATTACAATTTACCTTGCTTATAGACTTTAGATTAAAAGTTATAATTTTTGTTTTTATTATCTGATCTTTTTGCGTAGAAAAAAATTTTTTTCTTCAAATTACAGACTAATATTCAACAAATTAATATTTTCACTAATGCGACTGATTATTGTGCTGTATGCCATTTATCAATCGATTGTTTTTCAAATTTAATTTTTAGACCTGTTCATAATGTGTAATTTTTTTCAGCCATACTTTTTTTATACCAGAGAGTTATAATTGCGTTTGAACAAAAAATTATCTATTACTTTTTTATACTATTGTGTTTAGTTCATCTAGCGCCAATGATATTTTCCACGTGTACCTTTTCTGATTGCGAGAAAAAACCTGTAATCGCCTGTCATTGTAATTTAGTTTATTATTTCATGGCTGTGTCGTCGTACCACAAGATATATAATTGCATTTAATCGATGCTCACATTACCCTGTATTTCTTCTACGGGGTAGTTTAGCTCTCTGTGAAATTGCTAACTGTGTGCTAAGGGATGGGGAATGCACAAGAGTTTAAAGACCTCTTTCCCATATTTTCCTTGTGCTAACGCTCCTCCCCCGACAATTGAGATCCATTTCACTAGAACAAGACGACGCGAACGGTTCGGTCGACGTTTCAATGTGAATTTACAGATCGCTATGTTAACAAGCACTGTAAGCCCTTTGCTGAAACTCGGCCTTTGTTTGATCGGCATATGGCCTGGTTTTTCGTGTAGAACGTTTTTTTGGTTCTTTTACATGGCCACTCTCGTCGCCATGCAATACTTTCAGTATTCATACTTTTTCGCACAATTGGGCACAAACGATTTCTCTAAGTTAATGGATGGTTTGAGCATCACTCTGGATTACACTCTAACGTTTCTGAAGCTATTAAGCCTTTGGTATAATCGTCGGTAAGATTCGTGACTATCGGTCATGATTTTTAGACATTATTGAATAATCGGTTGTAGAATATTCTCTGATATTTTGGGTGCGATGAATGACGACTGGAATAATTGCTCCACGCATACATGCATGATGATAAATAAGGCCAATCTGGCGCATCGGTGTTCCAACGTCATGCTAACCCTTAACAGTTTGTCTGTTATTTTTTATTTTGTCGGCAATTACGTGAGTCGCCGCACAGTTTCCACAGATTTCCGGGAATTTCCGATTCAGATACAATTTCCGTTCCATACCACCGATTCGCCGATCTTTGAGTTTATTGTTCTGGGATTATTTCTTCATGTGTGGGAAACGGCAATCGTAATTGCATTGTTGAATTCCTTAATCTTAACATTGGTAAGTCAAGAAATGAGAACTTTTAAAGCCATTAGATTAGTCACTGAAGTAACGGGTTATCGCACAAACTCTTTTTGATCAAATTAAATAGCGCACCTTTTAAATCGTCGCAAACGTGTCTCGAACTTTTAGTTTCTTATTTCGAGGTACTTCACGTAAGCGGCCAGATCGATATCATGTGCCAAGGATTGAGAGAAATTTCCACTACGCAGAAATCTCATCCATCAGCCATGAAATCGCTCATCGAGATGCATCAGAGGATTATATCCTTATCGAAGAATATCGACAATTTTTTCTCATTTGTTGCACTAATACAATTCGTATGGAACACCTTAGTTATCTGTTCCATAGGAATCATGATCATGATAGTGAGTAAGAATGTTTTATCTGCAATGAGAAAATGCAATGCCCTCAAAAAAAAAATTGTCTCGAAACTACGCTATATGCCAATCTTTGTTAAATATAATACTGGTCTTTTATTCGTTTATTTTACTGTTTAAAATATTAAAAGAGACAAAAAATTTATAATATTTGATTTGTCGAAAGCAATTCTAGAGAGAGGAAACTTAAATCATTGCAAACGCCTTTTGAACGTTGTGAAATATTTTTATAATAACTCCATTGCTCTCAGAATAATGCGTTATATTATTTTTTTGACATTGAGATTATATTCTTAGAGCGGTGCATATAAAGCATAATACTAGTTCAATTAAGAACACGAATGTGATATTATGACTTATTCCCAATTAACATAATCTAACACATAATTACACAGTCTCTAAGTACGGATGTGAAGGGGAAATCAGGATTATTAATACAATCCATTGTGCCCTACATCGCTGTTACATTAGAAGCTTTTGTTTTCTGTTTTGCTGGTGAATACCTAAGTACTAAGGTTAGCATGATCCTTTTGTTTTTAGCGATTTTTAGATATGAGTACTTTCCTCTAATGCTATTAGACAACTATTATATATTTTTTCAAAAATAACTATAGGTTTCCATTTTACGATTTAAAACGACAAGGCTTTATAGCTGCAATTTATGTTCCTTGCACGAGTTCAGTTCGTACTGCACAATGTTTTAAAAACAAATCTTTCTTCTTTCAAAGAGCAAGTCCATCAGCGATGCGGCGTACGAGACACTTTGGTACGATCTGTCCACTAGCGAATGTCGAATTTTGTTATTGATAATTGTCAGATCTCAAAAACGATTGACGATTACTGCTGGAAAAATCATGGATCTGACTTTGGAAGGTTTTACAAGTGTAAGATTCTAATCGGGGTTTTAAGAATAGAAGAGATTAATGACATTTAACAAATGTAGAAATGTATTCGCTCAAAATCAAATAACTATGAGTGCAATTAGATATAATAATATTGAAATTGTATCGCTGTCTCTATGTACATACAATAGTATGTATGTATGTGACGATTGTGTATACAAAACAATTGTATACACAATGTTGTTATCTATTTTTTATAATTTTTGTGATTTATTCTAGAAGTCTAAGAAATAAATTTAATGTTTAATTAATTATTTATAATATTCAAATTCTGGAGAAGATCTGTTTATGCTATTTGTTGCTTTTGCATAATAATATTTTATTTTTCAGGTCATGAAAGCTTCAGCGTCGTACATGTCGGTGTTGCACGTAATGTATTGAAATTCAAATCTTGCGCGAGTAATTAACTTTATTAAATAATCATTTGTAAAAGTATTTATAAAACAATAAAAACTATTAAAATTATTAGATAGTTAAATTCGTTTTGCTATAATCGATTATATTCGCTGGAAAATGCAAAATTGAAAATAGAAATTATGATTTAACAAAGCATTTGTGTCAACATTTTTATATAATAAATAAAAATACATCACTTAATTAAATTACTTATTATTAAGAAGTTCATTGTTATATACAGATATCAAATTTTTTGTTTAAATAATGGTTGACTTTTGTTATACGTATGCTATTCTATTTTTGATAAAATATTATATGTTAAAATATGGCAGTGCAAAAGACATTTTAAAATAACTTTAGCAATATAATATAATTTAGGTGTTACAAGCAAGCGGTCAAATTGATATAAATTGATCAAATGATAAATTGACGTTCTAATAAAAAAAAAAAATAGTTTTATTTTGCTTATTATTTATTTCGAGATTTTTAAAGATATTTTTCTTTAAACATATATGCATATACATAACTTATTAATCAAATTTAATTTCTTAATTTGTATTTTTATTTTAATTTATAGATTATGAAGGCGTTAGAAATATTAGTTATATATCAGTTTTGAATGCTATATATTGATATTAACGAGAACGTGCGTTAATAACGGAAATTATAACAAATAATAATAAGTTACAAAATAGACAATGAGTTAATTTTATTATTATTAACAATTAATTACCATTTGCTAATTATTAATTGATAAATTACACAAACTAAAGTTGTATTTAATACTGAGGAGTTATTCACTAATGAAAATAATTTCTAATTTCTTGTATTCTATCTGAATATGATTCTAAAGTGATTTCATTTATTTCTTGAAAAAAATGTGGAATGCGCGATCGAGCGTACGATGTTTTTTTGTTTAATTTCAGATGATTTCTTGATTTTAATAATAAATGCTTAATTGCCTCGTTAATTTATTTTCTCGCTGATTTCGTAAATAAGTGGCCCTTCCTGTTTAATATACAGGCAATTAACATAACCGGAATTAATTTTTCGATTTTCATGTATTCTCATTGTCATATTCTTATTTAAAATTGTGTGTATCTGCCTTAAATATTCTTTCAGGCATTGCTTTTTAATTATACTCAAAGGATCGCATCTTCTATTTACATAAACACATTTTGTTGCATCTGTAATTAATTTATAATATCTGTTGTTCAAAATTTTTACTCTTGATATTGTCCCTCCAAGCAAGTCTTCAATATAGTTTAAAATTATTGTCCTTAGAATTCAAAAAAATTATTTAGCCATTATACTCCCACTCGTGTAGATTCTTTTATTCTATCCATATATTTTCTTTTTTAAAGAGGTTGAATGACATGATTACAATCTGCTTCTGTTAGAATACATTTTGTATAATTACAATTATATTATCATGATACTTTTAATAATTTTCACGATTGGTAGGAACGTAGACATTTGTTTTTTGTTGATATTATTATGTTGCCAAGAAACAAGAAGCAAAAAACAAAAACTATCTCTTAGAAGACTGTTTTTTTAATCTTTAGCAGCGTAATATGTTCACAGTTGGAATACACGTTATTACATTGCTAATAAAATTATAGGATGTTCATAGAAATAATGAGTTCTGTCTCGTCTTATCGTCATACTGTGCATCGTATAATAGCGATTGATCCGTATTCATTTGTGAGTGGGGATGCACCTCGTATGAGGGGATAAACTTAAAGAAATGGATATTGCGCTCTCAGTTCATTCTCAAACGAGTATACTAGATGTATCTATACTGATCTTCATTTTCTTACGTTTCAAAAACTGTAGGTGAAAGATCATGAGTACTGTTAGTCCGGCGGTGAAAATAGCGCTTCAATGTCTCGGCATATGGCCAGATGTGTCACATTCTACTATTTATTGGCTAAGTTTTATGTCAAGCATGTTGATTGTACAGTACTTCCAATATTCGTATATATTTGACCATTTAAGTGCTAGTGAACTATCAAATCTTATTGATGGTCTGCCTATGACTTTTAATTACAGTTTGACATTGTTTAAGCTGTCCAGTTTATGGATAAATCGTCGGTAAAATATAATATTAACATACAGTGTAGTAATACTACAATTCGATACTCAGTTATTGTATTCGAAAAATAGAATTTTTCCTTAGCTATCTGACAATTTTGATCTAATTCTTTGTAATTTAAAATAATATAATATTATCTAAATTTCTCTCTTATAATTCAAATATTAATAATATGCATAGCTTCTTAAAAGACAGTATAATATATTTTTATTTAGAACGATTGACAAAATAAAATATTATATTGTAGGATACTTTATAAAATTCTTGCTACTATGGATAATGATTGGCGCGAGTGCATCAATATAGATCAGCATTTGTATATAATGACAATCAAAGCAAATATATCGCATTTCATCTCTAACGCTTTATTGAGCTTCACTGCGATTGTTGGTGTACTTTACCTCTTAGGCGAATACGCAGTTCGTTTTGTATTTTTAATTGAAAATTATAATGACACTATAAAGCAGCTTCCTTTAAGACTGCAATTTCCCTTTGAAACTCAACAATCGCCGATATTTGAGTTTCTCGTTGTAACAATATTTCTACAAGCGATGATACACGTATGCACGGTTGCTATATTAAATGGCTTAATCTTTTCTTTGGTAATTTATATTTTGTATGAATTTGATTGTAATTTTACCTTTATTAATATTTATATAAATGTTTTATTATTGTTATTATT
>NW_017305779.1:1649400-1653093 GCF_001594115.1 Trachymyrmex septentrionalis | reverse complement strand
AATAAATTTTGTTATTTTATAAACATTTTAACACTTGAATTTTAAAATTTTTTTATGCGAAAATAGAATTACTTATATGTAGGTATTATGTAAGAATACCATGAGTATTTTATCATTACTCATTACATATTCTTTATATGTGTGCAACGATATTTTTTACACGCATTATTAATATATAAATTTTAAGTATATTTTTATAGGTGTTACATGCAAGTGGACAAATTGACATAGTATGTCAAGAATTTAAAAAGGTTTTTAAGAATACTCATCTTCATAGAGCTTCATTAAGAATGCTGGTTGAGAGGCATAACAAAATCATTTCATTTTCTGAGAATATTGAAAAACTCGTTTCCTTTTTTGCGTTGATGCAAATTGTTTTGAATACGTTAACTATGTGCTGCTTAGGTTTTTTCACCATAATTGTAAGTTCTGTAATCAATGCAGTTATTAATATTGTGTGTGACATTAATTCTTTAATTGTTTACTGAATTAGTGTATCCATAATGAAATTGCTGTTTTCCTGTTAGTAAAAGCAATTTTATCTTATTGTGTTATAATGTCTGAAGCCTTTGTCATTTGCTTTGCTGGAGAACATCTTACTCTCAAGGTGCGTATTTAGAATTTGTCAACCGTAAATATAAATGTTTTTTTAACACAATGTAATAGTGCTGTTTTAATGACAGAAATAAATTATATACTTTCTTAATAAAAGTATTTTAACATATTGCGTTACATAAAACATTTAAAAGTATCCGGTATCCGATATTATTCGGCACTTTTTTATTATCCAATCGGATAGTCGGATATCATTAGTATCTGGGAATATATCCGGTTGGGAAATTTGATATCATTAAATTGTTAATTTTTTTCTTATATAAATGTTCTATAGAAATAAGTATGCGTATTCATGATGTTATAATATCTTATACATTGTTGCAAAATTACAATCTTTTTCTCTATAGATTTTTTGTTTTTAGAAGACATTTTCGCGGAATTCGATCAAATATCTGGAAAATGTCTGATATCCGACTTGAAGAAATTGCCGATCGGATACCTGATATCCGATGTTACATTGTTTGGATATCCGATATCCGGTAATTTTACGATCTGGTGCATCCGTAATTTAAAATAATAGAATTTATAAAAAATATATTTTTAATTTGTATTTTTACAGAAACATTTATTTATGAAATACGTAATGTAGTCTTTACACATACACACACACACACACACACACACACACACAGATTAATATGATAATATAATATATATGTTACATTATATCAAAATATATTTTTATACACAATTTCTTATTGTAAAAAATATATTTATATATTTGGTAATTCTATTTATCAATTAATTGTTCATTATGTCTAGAAAATGTTTATACGATGATATAGAAGAAAATGTTTTTTTATCAAATAAGTCAAATAAATACATATAGATGTAAAAATGTCAAATTCGAAATTATTTGATTTATTTTTTAGGGTAAATTGATTGCAAATGCAACATATGAAACGTTGTGGTACGATATGCCCGTAAATACGAGTAGAATTATGATGTTTATAATAATGAGATCTCAAAAGCGATTAACGATCACGGCAGGGAAAATGATGGATATGTCATTCGAAACTTTTGCAAATGTAATTTTTTAAATGTTTGAAAATTAAAAAATAATTTTGTTTTGCTTATCATTAATTTTTTGAGATATTTATATTTTTCTTTATAAAAATAGCCGTTCATAATTTAATAAGAAAAATTTAACTTCTTAATTTTTATTTTTGTAGATTATGAAGGCCACAGCATCTTATATATCAGTTTTAAATGCTATGTACTGATATTATTAAAAACGTGCCTAAATAATTAAAATTATAACATATATAATAGTTTACAGTATATAAATAATAAATTAAGTATTGCTAATTACAATTTATATATTTATTATATATAAGTCTCAATTAATAAATAACACAAATTAAAAATGCATCTAGTATATAGGCAATTAACATACGTATATACAATATCTGAATTAGATGTTTTTGGATTGTCCCTCAATTTGACAATTACATATTCGATCCGTAATAAACCGTTATAATGTTTGCTGTTCCAAACTTTTACTTGTGATATTTCTCTCCTCTAAGCGAAAGTCTTCAATATAATTATATTCTTAGAAATACAAAAATTATTCAGTCATTATATTTTATTTCGTACAATCTTCTTATTTTGCCTTTAATTATTTTTTTTAAAGATTAGAGATTGTAAATGGGTATAATTACAATTTACTTTTTACTCTTAGAATATCTAATGTATAATCACAATGTATAATCATACTATCATGATACTTTTAATAATTATCGCGATTGGTAAGCAATTTGTTTTTTGTTGATGACATTGTGTTGCCAAAGAAACGAGTAAGCAAAAAAAGAAATATCTCTCAAAGAACTTTACTTTAAGAGTATAGGTTTGCTTTTTTATTGTACTTCAGCAGTATGGTATCGCAGTCGGAAAATACGTTATTATAGATTGCTAATGAAATTATAGAATGTTCAAATAATGAGTTTTGTCTCGTCTTATTATCGTCGTACTGTGTAATATATAATAACGATTGATCCGTGCTCTTCTGAGTGGGATGTGTCATGTGGGGACGAAACGGACAGTGCACTCTTAGTTTCTTCTGCAACAAGTATACCAAATGTGTCGTTATTGATTTTAATTTTCTTAAGTTTTAAAAACCAACAAATCATGAGTACTGTCAGCCCGGCAGTGAAAATTGGCCTCCAATTTCTCGGCATATGGTCAGACGTGTCATTTTCTACTATTTATTGGCTCAGTTTTATGTCGAGTATGTTGGTTATACAGTACTTTCAATATATGTACATATTTGAACACTTAAGTATCAGTGAATTATCAAATCTTATTGATGGATTGCCTATGACTCTTGAGTATAGTTTGACATTTCTTAAGTTGACAATTCTGTGGATACAACGTCGGTAAGATATTATATTAACAGAAGTCACTGATGATCCACGCTGGACTTTCTGTTCAGGCAGTTTAATATTTCGGCTATAAAACGAATGTAATTATAAAATAATTTTTGATAAACATTAATAATATAATTATGATTTACTCAATATTGATATTTTAGCTCTTTTTCTTTAAAATAATAATAACAATAATAATTCATATAATTTTTAAAGCAATTGCTATATTGTTTAATAAATATATCAAACACAAATAAAAATACCTTATTGGTTACTGATAACCTACACAATGTGATCAAATCATTTAAAATTGGATCAGCACGGAATGTATTAATACGTACCATAATATTATTAGTATACAATTTTGCACAATTATTATGTTCAAGAAATACGATTTTGCTTCAGTATTCTAACATATATTTCGGAAGCAAAAAATTGTTTAATATAAAGTTATATGATATTACTTAAATCTTATTTTAACATTGATACGTATAATATTGATAGGTTCTCACAAGATAGTGTAATGTACAGTGTAATTTAACTAAAATATATGATGAAATAAATAAAATGTTGTAGAATTCTTCATAAAATTCTTGCTATTATGGATAATGATTGGCGTGAATGCATCAATACCGATCATCATTTGTGCATAATGACAATTAAAGCAAATATATCTCATTTTATATCTAATGCTATATTAAGCTTTACTGCC
>NW_017305779.1:1648900-1649300 GCF_001594115.1 Trachymyrmex septentrionalis | reverse complement strand
ACAACATTCGCTTAATCCTACATTCTAAATAAAAGTATCGCATTTTTTGAAAAAAGGCGTATGCAGTTTAAATAACAATTATACAAAAAATTCGCAGCAATTAATATCGTGACGTTCATTTCTTTATTTGTAATTATTAAATGAACTTCCATTTGGTATGAATACTGTTGATTTAATTTCAAGTAAAATATGTTATTGTTAAGAACGTGTAATTGTGCAATATCGGTGTGAGGGTACAGTGAGATACGCAACTGACCACTTGCGTGTCTCCTGTGGGTCCGATCACGGGTATTGAACATGAGAGAGTTCCAGAAATATAAAAAAGACTTACATTGGTCTCGTTTTCGGATATAAAAAATTGTGTCTCTCTCACAAATCAAGAAGAAATCTCTACCTCTTG
>NW_017305779.1:1648417-1648800 GCF_001594115.1 Trachymyrmex septentrionalis | reverse complement strand
AGGCAGCTTCCTTTAAAGTTGCAATTTCCTTTTGAAAGTCAGCAATCGCCGATATTTGAACTTCTTACGGTAACAATATTTCTACATCTGATGTTACACGCATGCACAGTCGCTATTTTAAATGGATTAATTTTTACTTTAGTAATTAATATTTTACATATATATATATATATATTTGCTTCTGTGTTTTCTTTTTCAGTATACAGTATTTTAATGTCAAAGCGGTATATAATACTATGTTATAATAATAAAATCTATTATACAAATTTTTTGTTATTAATTCATTAACTTTAGTTATATGTAAACCATACTATTTCTATCTTTAGATAAGAAACTTTAAGATAAAATGTCATTGCTAAAAATATTTTAAAATAACTTTCATT
>NW_017305779.1:1647860-1648317 GCF_001594115.1 Trachymyrmex septentrionalis | reverse complement strand
TGCTTAAATAATTAAATATATCACATAAAAATAAACAATTGAAAATTTACATCAAATATGTATTTTGCCATTAAAAATATTTTTTACAAATATTGTTTGAAACTTTGCAGCAATTTAAGTACATTTTAGGTGCTTCACGTAAGTGGACAAATTGATATAATATGTCAAGAGTTCAAAAATATTTCTGAAAATATTCTTCTTCAGAGATCTTTTGCACCTTCATTTGGAATGTTGATCAAGAGGCATAACAGAGTAATTTCATTTTCTAAGAACATCGAACAACTTTTCTCCCTTATTGCATTGATGCAAGTTGTTTGGAATACGTTAGTCATTTGCAGTATAGGATTTTTCTTAATAGTTGTGAGTACTAATGAATACATAATAATTGATATTGTATATATCTTTTATTTTTCATGTTTTTTATTTATTGAACTAGTCTATCCATAATGAAGCTAGT
>NW_017305779.1:1646039-1647760 GCF_001594115.1 Trachymyrmex septentrionalis | reverse complement strand
AAAGTATAAAAATTTACATTACATTTAATAAAAACATTATTGATGTAAATGCAAATAATTTTATATGTACCTATATACATATAGCTTTTGTATTATTATTATAATAATGTTATCCCTCCAGCATTATTACGAAATTTTATCATAGTTTACACACTCTGGGCCATTGAGGGAAATAGCATATATTTTTTATGGATTACATAAAAATTCGAAAAAATTCTTGTACACTTGTAAAACATTAAACAATTAGTTGTTGTTAACTAATAATAATGTTAACATTTAACATTTAGTTGTTAATAAAATTAATTATTATTCATTAACTGTCAATTAATAAATTACAAAATCTAAAAGAGCATCTAATATACAAGCAACTCATTTATGTATATATCTAAGTAGCATTCTGGGCATTGTCTCTTAATCTTAATCATAAGATCGCATATTCCGTTTGTATGTATTTTGTTGTTTGTATTGCAGTTAATCGTTTATAATGTTTGTTGTTCTTAAAATTTTTTACTTTTGATGTTTTTTCAAGTCCTTGATATAATTTATAAATACATTTCTAGAACTAAAGAAAATTACTTAGTTATTATACTTTCGTTCGTAGAGTTTCTCTATTTTTCCCTTTACCTTATTTTTTCAAGAATTAAAAGTTGAATGGCATAATTACAATCCACTTCTGTTTAGAATTATGTATAATCACAATCATATTATCATGATACTTTTAATGATTATTGCAATTGGCAGGAAACGCAGACATTTGTTTTTTGTTGATAATATATTGTTGCCACAGAAACAAGTAAGCAAAAAAAGAAACTTATATCCTTTAGAGAATGGTTTTTTTTTACTTTACGAGTATATCTTTATTTTTTGCATTAGCAGTATAATTTTATGGTCGGAAAACACGTTATTAGATCGCTAATAAAATTATAGGATGTTCATACAAATAATAAGTACCGTCTCATCATATCATCGTACTATACGACATATAGTAGCGATTGATCCGTGTTTTTCTGATTGTGAGTGGGGATGCATTGTGTGGGGATAAAATGGACAGTGTACTTTCAGTTTCTCCTCAAACGAGCATACCGGATGTGTTTATATTGATCTCCATTTTCTTAAGTTTAAAAAGTGTAGGCGAAGGCGAATCATGAGTACTGTCAGCCCGGCGGTGAAAATTGGCCTTCGACTTCTCGGCATATGGCCAGATGTATCATATTCTACTACTTATTGGTTGAGTTTTATGTCGAGTATGTTGGTCATACAATACTTCCAATATTTATACATATTTGAACATTTGAGTATGAGCGAGCTGTCAAATCTTGTTGATGGACTGCCTATGACTCTTGACTATAGTTTGACATTTTTTAAATTAACAAGCCTGTGGATACAACGTCGGTAAGATATTATATTAAAAGGAGTTGTGACTGGTGACCCACGCTGGAGCTGGATTTTTTGATCAGGCAATTTAATATTTTGGCTATAGAAAAACATGGGGGGATCCCATTTGTCTACAAATCGATTGCTTACAGTATCGTTTGTCTACATCACTTTTGCCGACAGTTCGTTTGCACAAAAAAATTATTGCCTACAGTTTGATTGCCTACATGCACTTTTGCACATAAATAAAAATTTTAGAAACTGAGTTACTTTTGCCTACATGTAACAATTATTGCCTACATGTATTATTATCTACAGGTCGATTGCCTACATACATTATTGCTTAT
>NW_017305779.1:1645689-1645939 GCF_001594115.1 Trachymyrmex septentrionalis | reverse complement strand
GATATGCCAGTAAATACGGAAAAAATTTTAATGTTTATAATAATGAGATCTCAGAAGCGATTGACGATTACAGCAGGGAAAATGATAGACATGTCATTCGAAACTTTTGCAAATGTAATCTTTTAAATTTTGACACTTCTTTATTTTTACTTATTATTAAATTTGGCATTTTCTAAAACACTGTTTCATATTTATATGGACGTATTGTATAAATTAAATTAAATTTTTTATGTTTTTTAGATCATGAAAG
>NW_017305779.1:1645304-1645589 GCF_001594115.1 Trachymyrmex septentrionalis | reverse complement strand
AAAAAATGGGTTGATTAGGGTTAGATTTTTTTGGAAAAATATTCTAAGCGGACACTATTTACGCTATAACACGCCACTGTTCACATGATAGATTTTCTAAAAATATATATTATTTTCTTACTTAACTTTAATTTTATATTTGTGCGCAAAAGTGCTTGTAGGCAATCGAGCTATAGGCAATAATATATGTAAGCAATCAAACTGAAGGCAATAATACATGTAGGCAATAGAGCTGTAGACAATATTACATATAGACAATAATACATATAGGCAAAAGTAACTCCA
>NW_017305779.1:1642301-1645204 GCF_001594115.1 Trachymyrmex septentrionalis | reverse complement strand
GTAATAATAGAAATAATATTAGTCAATAAGTTAAAAAATATTGTAAGTGAATTAAGAAATTAGTTGTTATTAAAATTAGCTACTACTTAAACTATGAGTTAATAAATTACATAAAATGTACTTATTATACGAACAATTAACGTAACTAAACAGAATTTCTTTCTTCTTGATTATTATTTATTTTATTTAAAGAGATACATATTATATTTACGTCATATGTTTTTGGCTATTGTCTCTCAATCTAAAACTTAATCCAGAGGATAGCATATTTGATTTATATAAATATAATGACAGTCATATTCGATTTGCATGAACATATTTTATTTGTAACTTGATTTATAAGGTATATTATTGTGCACTAAATACTATTGTTTAAAACTTTTACTTTTAATGTTTCTCTACCAAATGTTTCTCTACGAATTTTTTATATAATTATGTTTTCAGAATTAGAGAAAATTATTCATTATACATATCTCTAAATAATACAGTTCTTTTGTTCTCTAGTTAATTTATTTCTAAGATTGGCGGTTGAATGACATAAAGACAATTTCTGTTTTTTAGAAAACCTAATGTATAATGACAACTATACTATCATACGTTTAATGATTTTCGCAATTGGTAGAAATCGGGCAGACATTTATTTCTTGTTGACGATGTTGCGTTGCTAGAGAAACATGTTTGAAAAAAACAGAAATTATTCTTCAAGAAAGTTATTATTTTTTACTTTAGCAGAATAATATCGTTACTTCATGATCGGGATACACGTTATTAGATTGCTAATGAAATTATAGGATGTTCATGCAAATAATGAGTTCTCTCTTGCTTAGTATCGTGCGACATGTAATAGCCATTGATCCATATTCACCAGAGTGGGGACGCACGGTGTGGGGATGCACTTGAAAAATCAGACGGTACACTTTCATTTCCTTATCAACTAGAGTAGCGAACAAATGTGCTAAAACAGACTATTTCAAAAATTTATTGGCAAATGTCAATTACAAGTACTGTCAGCCCAGCGCTGAGATTTGGTCTTCGTTTCTTTGGCTTTTGGCCGGGTGTGTCGTATTCGACAGTTTATTGGTTGAGTTTTATGTCAAGTATGCTGATTATTCAGTACTTTCAATACTTGTATACGTTCGATCACTTAAAGATCAGTGAGTTATCAAATCTTGCTGACAGTTCGCTTTTTACTCTGGATTACAGTTTAACATGTTTTAAAATGACTGGTTTATGGATACATCGTCGGTAAGATGATGTAATATATTGCATAATATTTTAACTTTATTTAATGTTCTAGAAATAAGTTTGCTTTTTCATTTCTAACACATATACTCTTGATCTGATTTTTTTAACTTAAAAGTGATTTAATAATACGTAAATCTAAAGTAGTGAGGTGATATAAAATGACATCTTGAAAACATTTTTAACTTCAATAAAATGCCACCTTACTACTTGTTTATTTATCTTAATTTAAACATTGAAGTATACTGCAATATTATTTGAAAAGAAAATAAGTATTATTTACATATATCCATAACATATGATTAAAGCATCGTGTTAAATAATGTCTACATTGCAGAGTTCTTCACAAAATTTTGGCCGATATGGATAATGATTGGCGCGAGTGTACTAACATCGAAAAACATTTGCATATGATGACAATTAAAGCTAATATATCGCATTTCTTCTTTAATGCTTTATTAAGTTGTAATATGATCATTACAATAATTTATCTCTTAGGCGATTACGTAATTTATTCCGTATTTCTAAATGAAAATTATAATAATACTGTGCGGCAACTTCCTATAAAAATACAATTACCATTTGAAATCCAACAATCGCCTAAATTTGAATTTATTGCTGTTATAATATTTATACATACGTTATTACAAGTATGGACAAATACAATTGTAAATGGATTGGTCTTTACTTTGGTAACTTATATTGTACATTCGTTGTTTTCAATTTTTATTAATTTTTATACAACAGCGATTTATACAAACTTGTAAGTATAACGCTGTTGCATAAAGATTTCTTATATAGCAATTTGCAGAATTTTGTTATGTGACGTAGTACCAAAATATATGCTGCATTTCAAAACTTCAAAGTATAATTAATATATTAAAAATATTTCAGTATTAAAAATATTTTGCGGTTAAATTATATAAATTAAATATATTATGTAGTTAGATTATGATATAAGATTACTGTACTTATTAATCTTTGTACTAAAAACATTTAAAATAACAAAAAATTTTTTTATATGCAATAATTGTAATTTTTGCAAAAATTTAAGTATATTTTAGGCGCTCCATGTAAGCGGGCAAATTGATATCATTTGTCAAGGATTTAAAATTATTTCTGAGAATACTCTTTGTTATGGATCTTCCATATCATCATTGGGAATGCTGGTTGAAAGACACAAAAGAGTCATTTCTTTTTCCGAGAACATGGAACGACTATTCTCTTTTGTCGCATTAATGCAAGTTGTTTGGAATACCTTAGTAATTTGCTGTCTAGGATGTCTCTTCATAATTGTAAGTACTGTAATAAACGTATGCAATGTTATGATAAATGTCGAATATTTTATTCATTTCTATTTATTGATATAGTCTATTCATAATGAAACTGGTATTTTCGTGTTAATGAAAACCGTTTTTGCTTACTTTGCCATAACGATGGAACCCTTTATTATTTGTTTTGCTGGAGAATATCTTACCCACAAGGTGAGCAAGAGTAATTATCTGTAAATATACAATTTTTGAAACATAACATAGCTAATAATATAATAATAAAAATTATAATAATACATTATCTGCTATTATAATAATATTTTTCTAATTATAATAACATTATCTTTTCTAATAAAAATACTTCGATGAGAGAGAGAGAGAGGGGGGGGG
>NW_017305779.1:1613957-1638786 GCF_001594115.1 Trachymyrmex septentrionalis | reverse complement strand
ATTATATATATATATATATATATATATATATATATACATTATATACGTATACATTATAATGTATATATGTATAATGTATATTGTATTATTATAACGATAATTTTTGTAATTTTAAAATCATTACTATATATATTATTTAACAAATATAACAAACGTAAAAAATATACTGGTTATTAATGACGCACACTTCGTGGTCGTTAAGCTATTTGAAACTGGATCAGCACGGTATTTGTTATTATACAGCAGCAATAGTACAATTTGCTTAACTACTCGTATTAAAAAAATGAGATCCTTCTTTGGTATTGTATATATTTCGAATGCGATACTTTTTAATATAAAATTGCATAGTACAATCTAAATGTTATTTAAAACATTAATGCATATAATATCAATGATTCCTCGCAAATATAATATTTTTATCTAAAACATATGATGAAATAAATAAAATATTGTAGAGGTCTTCATAAAATTCTTGCTACTATGGATAATGATTGGCGTGAGTGCATCAATATCAATCATTTGTATATAATGACAATCAAAGCGAAAATATCGCATTTAATATCTAATGCTTTATTGAGCTTTACTGCCATCGTTGCTGCACTTTACCTCTTAGGCGAATACGCAATTCGTTTCGTATTTCTAATCGAAGATTATAATGACACTTCAAGACAGCTTCCATTAAAGTTGCAATTTCCTTTTGAAACTCAACAGTCGCCGATGTTTGAACTTCTTGCTATAACAATATTTTTACATGTAATGTTACACGTATGCACGGTCGCTATTCTAAATGGATTAATCTTTACTTTGGTAATTTATATTTTATATATATTTACCTGTGTTTTCTATTTGTTTGTGTCTTAATGTCAAAGTAATTTATAAGGCAATGTTATAACATTGCGTTATAAATTACAGCAAAATCTGTTATATCAAATTTTTTGTTTTTAATTTGTTAATTTTAGTCATATGTATATTATACATATGCCATTTCTGTTTATAAGAAATTTTAAAATAAAATGTCATTGTATAAATATTTTAAAAGAATTTTATTAAAATGTAATATATAAAAGTATCTTATATCTATATACTTGAAATATTTATATATATTTTTTATAGTAACAATTTTTCTTACATGTAATAACTATAATTTTTATAAAAATTGAAGTATATTTTAGGTTCTACACGCGAGCGGACAAATTGATATAATATGTCAAGAGTTTAAAAATATTTCCGAAAACACTCTTCTTCATGGGTCGTTTGTACCTTTATTTGGAATGTTAATTGAGAGGCATAATAGAATAATTTCATTTTCCAAGAACATCGAACAACTCTTCTCCTTTATCGCATTGATGCAAGTTGTGTGGAATACGTTAGTCATTTGCAGTATAGGATTTGTCTTCATAGTGGTAAGTACTAATAAATACATGATTATTGGAATTGTATTGTATATACTTTTTATCTTCTTTATTATTTGTCAAACTAGTCTATGCATAATGAAGCTGATGTTTTCGTATTAGTGAAAACCCTTTTTGCTTATTGCGTCATAACGATTGAAGCCTTTATCATTTGCTTTGCTGGAGAACATCTTAGCCTCAAGGTGCGTATTTAAAAGTCGTTAATCAAAAATACATTATTCTTTTACACAACATAATTGTGTTATTTTTATAATAAAGATGTACAATATTGTTTTCTAACAAAAACATTTTAATGTGCTGCAATATGTATATATTGTCATTTAAGAAAATAAAACTTGTAAATAATACTTTTTTATTTTATAAATATTTTTTTATAATAAAAAAGTATTTCTTTATAATATATTGTAGTGTTATAAATAATGATTTATTTTTTATAAAAAATTACTGAAATATAATCTGCAATATAATGTACTACTAAGTTGTATTTTATCAATAAATTTTTTATTATAATTATAGAAGATCTTCTATATTTTAATAATATAAAAAAATTGTATAAAAAATTTTAATATTGTTATAACAAATATTCTTGTAATACGTCACAGTAATATTGAAAATGTTTTCTGTCAAATAAGTTGAATAAAAGAGATCGATTTGGAATTATTTGTATTATTTTTTCAGGGTAAATTAATTGCAAATGCAACATATGAAACATTGTGGTACAATATGCCATTAAATACAGAAAAAATTATAATGTTTATAATAATGAGGTCTCAGAAGCGATTGACGATTACGGCAGGAAAAATGATAGATATGTCATTTGATACTTTTACGAATGTAACCTTCTAAATAATTTGTGCATCTTTTATTTCGCTTATCATTAACATTTTCTAAAACACTTTTTTATAATTTTTTATAATTTCTATTCTTTTAGATCATGAAAGCATCAGCGTCTTATATATCTGTTTTGAATGCTATATATTGATATCATCAAGAACTTTTTTACCTTCTGAAATTTATATAAGCAATAATGTTAAAAAGTATATAGAAATTAAATTAAGAATTATTATATTTAACTTTTTACACTATTAATTATAATGTACTATATAAGTTGTATTTATTATATAAAAATAATTTAATTGAAAATAATTTTTTTTCCTTCGAATACTGTTACTTATTCTTATTTAAAAATGATGTATATATATTATATTATATATTTTTGATCATTGTTTTTTAATATAAATCAGAAAATATTCAATTTGTATGCACACATTTCGTATTTGATTTATTAAATGTATTGACAATATCTTATATTCAAAGCTTTTACTTTTGAAATTTCTCTTCTTTGCAAGTCTTTAGTATAATATTACTTTTCTGGAATTATTAGAGGATATTTACAGTCATTATATCTCCAATTGTACAGTTCCTTTGTTCATCGATTACGTTATTACTTTTGAGTTGAATGACATGAATACTATCAATTTCTATTTGTCAGAAACTTTAATGTATAGTCACAATCATAATATAATAATACATTTAATAATTTTTGCAGTTGATGGGAATTGTAGACGTTTATTTATTGATAATATTGCTAAAGATACAAGTTTGAAAAAAAGCTATTCCTCAGAGAGTTACTTTTTTTTTACTTTAGTAGTATAATTTGATCAAAGTACACGACATTAAATTGCTAATAAGATTATAGGATGTTCATGCAAATAATGAGTTCTGTCTTGTCTTATTATTGTACTGTGCGACATATGATAGCGATTGATCCGTATTCACCGGAGTGGGGTCACATCGTGTGGGGATGCACTTGAAAAATTAGACGGTGCACTTGTATTTCCTTATTAACCAGAGTATTGAACAAATGTAACAAGTGATTATTTTCTCAAATTTATATTGGCAAATGACAATTACAAGTACTATCAGCCCAGCACTGAAGTTTGGTCTTTGTTTTTTTGGCTTTTGGCCGGGTATACCGTATTCTACCATTTATTGCTTAGGTTTTATGTCGAGTATGTTGATTATACAATACTTCCAGTATTTGTACATTTTCGATCATCTGAAGTTCAGCGAATTATCAAATCTTGTTGACAGTTCGATTATTACTCTGGATTACAGTTTGACGTTTTTTAAATTGACTGGTCTATGGGCACATCGTCGGTAAGATACTATAGTATACTATGTAATATTGTAGTTTTACTTAATCGCCGTATTCGAGAAATATATTTATTTTTCAGTTTTCTAACATATTGATCTAATTTTTTCTAATTGGAACTTTTTTTAATGTCATCAATAATAAATCATCATTAAAATGTCACCTTGTTATTTGGAATTTTAATTTAAACATTGAAGTATACAACGTTAATTGAAGAAAAAAAATATATTATTCATATCTGAAACATCTGATTAGAAACAACATATTAAAGTAATGTATATATTACAGAGTTCTTCATAAAATTTTGAAGGACATGGATAATAACTGGCACGAGTGTATTAACATTGATCAACATTTGTATACGATGACAACTAAAGCTAATATAGCGCATTTCTTTTCTAACGCTTTATTAAGTTGTAATGCGATTATTACAGTAATTTATCTCTTAGGCGATTATGTAATTCGTTCCGTATTTCTAAATGAAAATTATAATAATACTGGGCGGCAACTTCCTATAAAAATACAATTTCCGTTTAAAATCGAACAATCGCCTGTATTTGAATTTATTGCTGTAACAATATTTTTACATACAATATTACAAGTATGGACGAACACTATTCTAAATGGATTGATCTTTTCTTTGGTAACTCATATTGTATATTTCTTATTTTCAATTTCTCATAAAACGAAACGATTTACATAAATTTATGAGCGTTTTTGCATAAAAATTTTTCATAAAGCAATTTTACTTTATGTGATATAAATCAAACATACATGATGCATTTCTGTAGTATCTTTAAAATATAATTAATATCATATTAAATATTTTTGAGAGTAAATAAAATAAATAAAATTTATTATACATATACGATTACAATACTTATTTTGTACAAGAAGTATTTAAAATAGAAAAAAATTTGTTATATGCAATAATTGTAATTTTTGTAAATATTTAAGTATATTTTAGGCACTCCATATAAGTGGACAAATTGATATTATTTGTAAAGAATTGAAAAATTTTTCTAAAAATAATCTTTGTTATGGATCTTCCATATCATCGTTGGGGATGCTGGTCGAGAAACACAAAAGAGTCATTTCATTTTCCGATAACATGGAACGGCTCTTCTCTTTTATCGCATTAATGCAAGTTGTTTGGAATACCTTAGTTATTTGTTGTCTAGGATTTGCCTTCATAATGGTAAGTACTATAATAATTGTATAACGTTGTGATTCTTATCATATTTTTCACTCATTTTTGTTACTTAATAATATAGTCTATTCATAATAAAACTGGTGTTTTTGCATTAATGAAAGCTGTTTTTGCTTATCTTGCCATAACGTTGGAAGCTTTCATTATTTGTTTTGCCGGAGAATATCTTAGTTACAAGGTAAGCAAGAATGATTATCAGTAAATGTATAATATATTTTAAACATAACATAACTATATAATAATGAATACTATAATAGACATTACTTTGTAATAAAAATGTAATTTTGTCGTACTTAAAACATTATATAAAACAATTGATTTCTGAAATAAGAATATTTTTTATTTTAGAAAATTTTATTTTGTAAGTACGTGATATACATTTTTTAAGGTAATGGCAATTTGTATCTGTTATAACAAAAGTTATCTAAAATAATAAAATGTTTATCAGCTAATTATTTATTATAAAGTTTTTTTTAAATAAAATAAAAGTAAAAATGATATTATTAAAGAATTTCGAATATTTTGATTATAATGTTTTCACAATATAGATGATAGAAAATTCTTTTATGTCAAAATTAATTATACAAGATTAGCTATTATATTTGCATTTTAGGGCAAATTAATTGCTAATGCAACATATGGAACAATGTGGTATGATATGCCGTCAAGTTACGGTAAAATTATAGTGTTTATAATAATGAGATCACAAAAGCGACTGGCGATTACGGCAGGGAAAATGATGGATATGTCATTTGAAACTTTTACGACTGTAATCTTTTAATTTTTTAAATGTCTGATGATTAATTCTATTTTATTTAATTTATTTTGATTTATGTGTCTATTATGTATAAATATAATTTGTAAATCCAGTTTAATTTTTTAACTTGAATTTTTTAGATTATGAAGGCGTCAGCATCATACGTATCTGTTTTGATTGCTATGTATTGACATCAACAAAGTAGTACGATCTCTATCTGCTGAAATTATACTATAGGGAATTTAAAATAGATTAAAAAAATTGTAATAGATTAGAACTTACATTATCAAATTAAGCTGATGTCTGTTACTTATTAATTATTAATTAATAAATAATACATTTAAATTGCATTTAAGAAAATAGTTATTAATGTAAATGCAAATAATCTTTTATATTTTGTGTATTATCATTATTATTATTATTATATTGTTCATTCTTATTTAACAAAATGAGCTTGCATTAATATGCAGGTTGTAATAGTATTCAGGCTACTTTAACTCTATAATTGATAACTTTTTATTATAAGATATTTAATTCGTATTTTATTGGATTATTTGTAACTAAACGACTATATTATTTCGAATTGCAATTATTTGTTCAATATGCAAGTTTAATGCGAAAAACATTTTTCGAATTATTAATGGAAATTACTAGTCACTTCATATTCAGTTAGAAAGTTCTGTTGTTTTCCCCTCATCATATTTCTTCAAAGACTGGAAGATCAATTAAATGAACGCAATTTATTTCCGTTTGCTTAGAATACCTAATATAATACGTGCAAGCACGTATTATATTAAGTGCATGTCATGCACTTAATAATACCTTCATGAAAGGTAGAAATTATGGTAAACATCTGGACATTTCCTTCTTGCTTATAATTTTGCATTTTAGAGAAAAAAAATGCAAAAAAGGTAACGGTCTCGCAGTAAACAATCTTTTTTTTTGTATTATCTTAGTTGTACAATATCTTTATTACTTTACGGTCAAAGTATTATACGTTATTAGACTATTTATGGAATTATAGTATAAGAAAATTATAAAGTCTATTTCGTCTCATCGTCATACTGTGCATCGTATAATAGCGATTGATCCATATTTATTGAGTGGGGACGCACCATATGGGGATACACTTGGAGAAATGGACAGTGCTCTCTCATTTCCTTCTCAACTAGAATACAGAACAAATGTGCCGAAACTAATCTTTATTTCCTCACGTTTTTAAAATCTTTGACAAATGATCACATCTAGTATTAGTCCAGCATTAAAAGTTGGTCTCCGATTTCTTGGCATGTGGCCAGGTGATTCATATTCTACCATTCATTGGCTAAGTTTTATGTTGAGCATGCTGATTATACAGTACTTCCAATATTTGTACATATTCGATCATTTAAAGATGAGCGAGTTGTCAAATCTTGTTGACGGTCTGATTGTGGCTTTAGATTATAGTTTGACGTTATTTAAATTAACCAGTCTGTGGGCACATCGTCGGTAAGATATTATGTATTATGTATTGGTTCAACTTTGTCTCTATGCTCTGCAAGTCTATACGAGTATATAACTATAATCAAGAAACAAGATTCTCCTTTAGTTTCTTAACATTTGTCCTCTAAGTGCATTTTTTCTAAGTGAAAGTGATTATTAATCTAAATCTTAATTTAAATATTAAAACATATGTACAACATTGATTGTCCTCGGAAAAAAATGTTATATATTTGGACATATTTTATATATAATTATATATAATTGTAAATAATTATATATGAAAGATTTTTTCCCTGGTCTCATAAAAGAAAATATGATGTGACTATCTGAAACATATCACAAATTAGAGTAACATATTGCAGAGTTTTTCATAAAATCCTGGCTGCTATGGATAATGATTGGCACGAGTGCACCAATGAAGATAAGCATTTGTATTTGATGACAATCAAAGCGAATGTAGCACGTTTTACATCTAACATTTTACTGAGTGTTAATGCGGTCGTCGCAGTACTTTATCTCTTAGGCGATTACGTAATTCGTTTTGTACTTTTTACTGAAAATCAAAATGATACTTTACGGCAGCTTCCTATAAAAATACAATTTCCCTTTGAAACTCAACAATCGCCGACGTTTGAGTTTCTCGTTGTAACATTATTTTTACATGTGGCAATACATGCATGCACAATCGCTATTTTAAATGGATTAATGTTGACTTTGGTAACACATATTCGTATATGTACATTTTTTAATGTATATTATGTAATTAATTAATTTGTAACGTATAATTGTGAGCACATTTACATTAAAATTTTTCTTTATATATATTGTATAATTTTTTTTTCAGTTTTGTTGACGAACTGTCATATATATAAAACTGTCATATATTAAAGTATTAATGTCAATGTTAGAAAAATTTTACAATAATATCTACACAATAAATTTGTTTGTAATTAAACTTATATTACATAATAATATTATTTTAATAATATCATTTTTTTATCGAATTGTTATATTTAAAATGTTTTCTTCAAAAAATCTCTTTATTTTATAACAATTATGATTTTTTGTGAGAATGTAAGTGTATTTTAGGTACTTCATATAAGCGGACAAATTGATATAATGTGTCATGAATTCAGAAATATTTCTAAGGGATCTCTTCTTCATGGATCTTTTGAGTCTTTTTTTGGATTGCTGATTGAGAAGCATAATAAAATTATTATATTTTCTAACAATATTGAGACACTTTTCTCCTTTATTGCATTAATGCAAGTTGTTTGGAATACGTTAGTTATTTGCTGTTTAGGATTTATTATCGTAATTGTAAGTATTAAAATACACACGCCTAATGATTAATTATATGTATTCATTTTTCTTTTTATAATTCGTTAAATTAGTCTATTTATAACGAAACTGGGATTTTCGTGTTAGTGAAAACTATTTCTGGTTACTTCGTTGTAATGATTGAAGCTTTTGTCATTTGCTTTGCTGGAGAATATCTTAGTTTAAAGGTAAATATTCAACACATAGTAAATCATCCATACATAAGCTTAATCACATAATTGCATTGACTAATGATAAAAGTACAATGTTGTTTTTTTTTAAAAAAAAAAAAAAAAAAAAAAAAAAAAAACATTTGATATTTGGCAATACTCAAGATATCACTTAAGAAAATCAATTTTTTAATAAAAATATTTTTTATTGCATATAATATTTATTTCTTCAGTGTATAGTAACATGACGTTTCAACACAAATATATTACAAATTTAATATAAATAATTTTACTATTTTTCTGCTATAATTTCTTTACTTCTTTCAATATTTTCAAATTTGTATAACATTTTTTAAATATTGGCAATAATATAATATATTAGATAAACTACTGTAAAGTAAATTAAACATTTAGGTATCAAAAAATTTCGTCGCATTTGCATTACTTTTAGGGCAAATCAATTGCTAACGCAATATACGAATCGTTGTGGTACGATATGCCGTCAAATAAAAATAAAATTATAGTATTTATAATAATGAGGTCTCAAAAACGACTGGCGATTACTGCAGGAAAAATGATGGATATGTCATTAGGAACATTTACTCGTGTAATTTCTTTAATATTTTGAATATTTAATTATCACAAAATATGTAATTCTATATACATATTTTGCTTATTATTTTTTAATCTACTATTACATATATATGTGTCTCTAATTTTTTAACTTGTATTTTTGTTTAGATTATGAAGGCGTCGGCATCGTATGTATCCGTTTTAAATGCTATGTATTGATATTAATACGTGATATCAACATGCGATATTTATTTGATGCAATTATAATATATTAAGTAAAAAATATTTACAATAAATTAAAATTTAATTTTTTATTGACAACTGTCTTATTAATAACTGTCGATTAATAAATTACATTTGTATAAAAATAATGTAAATGTAAAAAAATGTCATATAAAAATACAACTTTCTTTTGAAATTCAACAGTCACCGATGTTTGAATTTCTAGTTGTAACAATATTTTTACATGTAATATTACAAGGATTTATGCATTATACTCTAAATGGATTAATTCTTATTTTAGTAAAATTTACATTTTAAATTTAACCTATAATATTTTTATTTTTAACTAATTTCTTAATAAATACCAACTAACAATAACATAATATTAATATTATAATATCACATTCGATAGTATAATGATTATGTAGATATGTTATATTAAATTTATATTATTGAATGTAAAATTATGAAACTATGTTACTATTAGTTAGTATTTACTAGATTGGTATTTATTAGGTTTAATGTAACAGAGCAATTTATGATGCAAGGTTGTATTAAATTATTGATACTATCGAATTAAAATTTTACATTAAATAATTTGTG
Organism: Trachymyrmex septentrionalis; assembly: GCF_001594115.1. Lineage (NCBI taxonomy): Eukaryota > Metazoa > Arthropoda > Insecta > Hymenoptera > Formicidae > Trachymyrmex > Trachymyrmex septentrionalis. Next base: position 1,628,882 of record NW_017305779.1, on the reverse strand, counting down.
CAATACTGATGTATATAAATTGTTATATTTCTGCGTAAGAAGTTATAAAATATATCTAATTAATGCTTGTGTTAAAAAAGTTAAACTTTACGAGAAAACTTTTTTTAATAACTTGATGAACACATACTGTATAAGAATATGTATATATATACATATAATGTTTATTCATTTTATTCAAAACACATTTTTTATAGCAAGAATCTCTTTCATATCTAATAATTACAATTTTTTAATAATGTAAGTATATTCCAGGTGCTTTACTTCACGTAATCGGACAAATTGATATAATGTGTCACGAGTTTGGAAGTATTTCTAAGAGTACTTTTCTTCATAAATCTACTGTGTCCTTATTTAGAATGCTGATCGAGAAGACACAACAGAATTATTTCATTTTCCGAAAAAATCGAGAAACTTTTCTCCTTTATTGTGTAATGCAAGTCGTTTGGAATACCTTAGTCATTGACGGTCTAGGATTCTTCTTGATAATTGTAAGTTTTATAATAACTATATAATAATGTGTAATAATTATAAGATATATAATACTTTTTCTTTTTTCTTGTTTGAATTAGTATATTTATAACAAAACTGTTATTTTTGTGTTGATAAAAACCATTGTTGGTTATCTTGGTATAATGACTAAAACTTTTATTATTTGTTTTGCCGGAAATTATCTTAGTCTCAAAGTAAGTCTAAGTATTTAAAATTTTATTTTTTAAAATTATAAATATATATTTTATATATCTAACATTTTGCCGAGTTTATATATCCAATTATGCTATAATGAAAAATACCTATAAACATTGGTTTCTAACGATAATATTTTAATATATTACAGTGCATAAAATATTATGTAAAATAATTAATTTTTTTAATAATAATGTTTTTGTCTTAAAAAAGGTTTCACAAATATAATATTATGATATCTTTTAAACAGAAGATTGTTCTGCTTTTTTGTTGTAATAGAAGATTACTAAAATTTTAAAATATTTGTAAATCATTTTATTAAAGATATGTAATTTCTTATATATTCTAAAATTAGAAATTAATAAATAAAGCATTTTTCTAATAAAGTTTTTCTAATTTTATCACTTTACTATTATACTTTTTTTTAAATTTTTATTGTTATTCTCTAATAATATCTTTATTTTTTAATTTTTATAATATTATTATAACATTTAAAATATTTATTTTAGACATACTTAATAGGTTAATTTTTTAAGAAGAATTAAATATAATTATTATTATACATATAATTATGTAGAAAACCTTGCATTTAACATTATTAGCTTTTAGGGCAAATTAATTACTAATACAACTATGAGTCGCTGTGGTATATGTCGTTACATCAAAGTAAATTGATAATACTCATGATAATAAGATTTCAGAAACAATTAGTGATTAGGGCAGGAAAACTGATGGACATGTTATTTGAAACTTTTACGAATGTAATTTAAAAAATTTTTCGATACTTAATTTTAAAGATATTATTTTGTTTTTTGCTTATAATCAATGTTTTTGCTTATAATCAATTTGCACGTGTTCTTTATGTACAAATATAATGTATAAACCAAAATTAATTTTTTTGTTCTTATTTTTTAGATTATGAAAGCGTCAATATCATATATATCTGTCATGAATGCTATGTATTAATACGAGTAAAAACGAAATATACATTTGTCGCAATTATAATGTAATTATTGTAAGCCAATTGGTAAAACAGTATTGACAATGAATTTAGAATTAAATTATTATGAACAGCTTATTAATTGTTTTTTATTATTAATTATTATTTAGTAAATTACGTAAATTAAAAATTATATTTAATAAATATTAATTAATATAAATGCAAATAATTTTTTGATTTCGGGAATTACTATATATATTGTACGGTCTTATTTAAAAGAATATTAGTGTGGAGAATGTTAGATGTTTTTAGGCATTGACTTTTTCCTAGAGAATCGTACATTGTGTTTGTGTATTGGCATATTCCGTTAATTATAGGCATATTAAAAACTAAATATTTTTAATATCTCTAATTAAAAACTTTTATACTTTTAAAATTTCTTCTTTAAGCGAGTTTTTTGTATGATACCGTTCATAAAATAATTAAAAGGAATTACTCATCATTACATTTCCGTTCTGTTATTCTCCCCTTATTTCTTTAAACACCAGAGGTTAAACTGCAAGAATATAATTCAGTTCCATTTGCTTAGAATACCTAATATATAATTATTGTTCTACACAGAATGTAGCGGACATTTATTTCTTTTTAATGGAATTATATTACTTATCAAGAGATAAGTTTGCAAGAAAAAAGAACTAACAATTACACATTAAGTTGTTCATCCAGAGTTCAATATCTTTATTACTTTGAAAATAATGTACGTTGTTAAACTATCAACAGAAAATTACAGAATGTCCATAAAAAATTAACTCTATCTCGATTTGCTATTATACTATACAATACATGGCGATTGATCCATATTTACGCGAGTGGGGATCGTGTACCATGTGGGGATATACAATACTTGGAGAAATGTATAATACAGTTTCATTTACTTCTCGTCTAAAGTATCGAACAAATGCTCAAGTACTGATTTTTATTTTCTTATATTTTAAACACAATTGACACACAAATGGTAATCACAAGTACTGTCAGTCCAGTGCTGAAAATTTGTCTTCAAATACTCGGCATTTGGCCGTGTGTTTCGTATTCTACCATTCAATGGCTGAGTTTTACGTTAAGCATATTGATTATACAATACTTTCAGTATTTGTATATTTTTGAACATTTGAAGATCAACGAGCTCTCGAATCTCATTGACGGTTTGACTGTAACTTTAGAATATAGTTTAACGTTATTTAAATTGATTGGTCTGTGGATACATCGTCAGTAAGATATTTTCTGTGTAATAGTTCAACTGTGTTTAATCGTCGTGTTCGAAAAATATGATTTTCTATCAATTTCTTAACACATTATTTTATTTACCGTAATTGAAGTAATATAATGTCATCAGCTAAACTTTAGCTTGATCGTTCTTAAATACAACGTTGATCTATTGAAAAAAATGTAATCTTTTTATCTGAAACATCTGACAGATTGAAAATATATATATTACAGAGTTCTTCATCAAATCTTGATTGCTATGGATAATGACTGGCGCGAGTGCATCAATATGGATAAACATTTGTATATGATGACAATTAAAGCCAATATAGCACATTTTATTTCTAACGCTTTATTAAGTGTTAATGCGACCGTTGCGCTACTTTATCTTTTAGGCGATTATGTAATTCGTTTTGTCTTCTTAAATGAAGATCAAAATCATACTTTACGGCAGTTTCCTATAAAGATACAGTTTCCCTTTGAAACTCAACAATCGCCGATATTTGAGGTTCTTGTTGTAACAATATCTTTACATGTAATGTTACATGTCAGCATTCTTTGCATTTTAAATGGATTGGTTCTTACTTTGGTAACTATATATATTATTACATTTTATATGTATATTTTTATCTGATTTAATTTATACTTAACAGAGCAATTTGTGACACAAGATTATAATATATTTCTATCTAAAGTGGTTCAGTTGTATTAATATTTTACTTTAAATATATTTGTATAAATTTGTTATATACGATTTGTTATATTTTCTACGCAAAAGTATAGAAGTGTAATTAATACTTGTGTTCAAAATTTTAGAATTAACTTTTGAACAAATAAGTATATTATACAAAAGTATGTGCATTGTTCGAAATACATTTATTATAGCACGAGAATCTTTTTCATATAAAATAATTATGCAAAAATTTAAGTATATTTTAGGTACTACATGTTAGCGGGCAAATTGATATAATGTGTTATGAGTTTAGAAAAATTTCTAGGAGTATTCTTCTTCATGAATCTGTCGTGTCTTTATTTGGAATACTAATCGAAAAACACAATAGAATTATATCATTTTCCGAGAACATCGAAAAATTGTTCTCCTTTATTGCATTAATGCAAGTTGTTTGGAATACGTTAGTTATTTGTTTTCTAGGATTTTTCATCATAATTGTAAGTGCTCATAGTAAATGTGCAATAATTGATGGTGTAAATCATTTTTCTCTTTTTATTGTTTATCGAACTAGTGTATTCATAGCGAAACTGGTATTTTCGTATTAATAAAAACGGTTCTTTCTTACTTTGCTATAATGGCTGAAGCTTTCATCATTTGCTTTGCCGGAGAATATCTTAGTCTCAAAGTAAGTATTATATTTTAGTAAATACTTACGAAATGGTTAATCAAGATTGTTATGAGCAATAAAAATAAAATTTTCTGACACTATGTAATCATGAATATATATTTCTAATAATAAGATTTAAAAAAAATCAAAATATAAGTACTTATTCTAATTTATATATACATATACGAGTATAATCATAGTATTATGATGAAATACATGGTGTTGTTTTTTAAAGATAATATGTACTTTAATATATTAAAATGCATATAATATTATTCAAAATTATTTAATTATTTAAACAATAACGTTTTTTATTTAAGAAATGATATTTGTTTTATAAATATAACATATAATGTCGATGTAATGTTGATATCTCTAATAAAAAAAAATTTTTTTAGGTCCAAAATATTGTCATTCCATTAAAAATTACATAATGTTTTATATTAAAAATAAAACAGAATTCTAATTTTAAATCTTCCTTTATTAATCTTTCTCTATTATCTATCTTATTTTCCTCGATATTTTTTATAGTCTATTTATTTTTTAATGTCGTAATATTGGCAATTAATAATTAAAGAAAAATTTTATTTATCGAATATAGTAGAATCAATAAACATTATTATGCTAAAAGCCGTTGTATTTAAAACTATTTGCTTTCAGGGTAAATTAATTGCTAATGCTATATACGAATCCTTGTGGTATGATATTCCATCTCGTCAAAGTAAAATGATAATATTTATAATAATGAGATCTCAGAAGCGATTGGCGATCACAGCAGGAAAAATGATGGATATGTCATTTGACACATTTACAAATGTAATTTCTAAAATTTTTTGAATGTTTAATTCTTTAGGAATTTCATTTTGGTTATAATCTGCTACTTGTGTCCTTTAAACATAATATAGAATTTAAATATAATATAGAGACTTAATTTTTTTATTTCTGTTTTTTAGGTCATGAAGGCATCAGTATCATATATATCTGTCCTGAATGTGATGTATTGACTCGAACAAAAATGTAATATACGTTTGTTGAAATAATAACGTCATTAATGAATCAATGAGTAAAACAATATTGATAATCTAAATTAAATTATTATTAACAGATTATTAACTATTATTGATTAATTGTTAAATTATATAAATTAAAAGTTCCATTTATTATAAAATATTTCATATAAATGTAAATAAGTTTGTATTTTCTATTATTATTACTATTATATTACATTATATATTTATATTTAAAGAATACGACTGCGCAGTATATGGGATTTTCGGACATTGACTCTTTATTAAAGAATTGTATATTCAGTTTGATAATATCTCATTGAATATAGTTACATTTAAAATTAAACGTTTGTAATACCTTTAATTGAAAAAAATTTTACCTCTAAAATTTCTTTCTCAAGCGAATATTCTTCATTATAATTTAGAATCATTAAAGAGAATTACTTATTATTATATCTTTATTTCTCTTTCTCTCTTTCTGTTATTTCCCCCCTAATTATTTCTTTAAAAGATAAAGGTAGAACTGCACACAAATATAATTCAATTTAGTTCGGTCAGAATACCTAATACACATACTACTGTACGTTTTTTGCTATGTAGAAAATAGCAAATGTTTGGTTTTTATGTTTGAATCGCGTTGTCAAGGGATAAGTTTGTAAAAAAAAGGTAACTGACAATTAGACATCAATTTGTTCATTCTGAGTTTAAGTCCGATATCTTTATTACTTTGCGAGCTACTTTGCGAGTACCATCAACAAAAAATTATAGGATGTCTATACAAATAATGAGCTCAATTTCGATTTGCTGTTATACTACACAATACATTGATACATCTATATTTATACGTAAGAGGGGATGGACTGCGTAGGGTTGCAATTGAAGAAACTGTTAGTACTCTTTCAGTTCTTTCACAAACCATAGTGTCGACGATCTTTATTCTTTCGCGATTTCAATATTATATACGAATGATAGTCACAAGTACCGTCAGTCCGGTATTGAAAATCGGTCTTCAATTGCTTGGTGTGTGGCCAGATGTGTCTATTCCCTATTGGCTAATTTATATATGTAGTATACTGATTGTACAATACTTTCAATATCGATATGTATACGAGCACTTCAAGATCAGCGAGCTTTCAAATCTTGTCGATAGCTTACCCGCGTCTTTAGATTACAGTTTGACAATTTTTAAAGTAATTATACTTTGGATACATCGTCGGTAAGATGTTGTGTCGCTGCAAACGTTAATTTTATCCAATCTCGTTCTGTAACACAAAATAATAATAATAATAATAATAATATAAATTAGATATTATTTTCTTATATATGTGTGTTTCTTACATATGTTGTCAATTAGATCTTCTATAAACGTAGCGTATCTTAATTCAATTAATGATTTATAGAGTTTGAATAGACTGTGCCATTTTTATCCCAATATGTGTTTAATTAAAGTAATATATTACAGAGTCGTTTATCAACTCTTGGCTGCTATGGACAATGATTGGCATGAATGCGTTGATATTGATCAGCATTTGTATGTGATGACAATCAAAGCCAATACATCACATTTTTATGCTAATGTTATGATTAGTATTTATATAATTGTTGGGGTGTTTTATCTTTTAAGCGGTTATGTAGTTCATTTTGTATATGAAATCGAAGATTACAATAATACCTTGCGGGAATTTCCTATCAAGGTATATTTTCCTTTCGAAAATCAGCAATCGCCGATTTTTGAGCTGCTGGCCCTAACTTTATTTCTACATGTATTGTTAAATACGAGCACGGTTTCTATTGTAAACGCATTAATTTCTACCTTAGTAAGTTTTATCTTATAAATTATTATTTTTATTTCTCATAGAAATTATTTAATTGTACGTTATGTCAGTAGACAGATCAGAACAAATATTTTTGAGGTTTTCACGAGTTCTTTAGAGATGTCCAATGCTTGCAGATCATCGTTGCTAATGTCAACGTTTCGTGAACCTTGCCATTTACTCTATCAGGGCGAGGAGTCCACTGATAAAGTGAACGGCAACAAAACGTTGACATTAGTAATGGATCACGACGCGGCTATAACTTGCAAACCTTTTGGCTCCTCAAAACAAAATTTTATTTTTAACATATACAGAAAAAGTGTTACAATTATCACAACCGGAAATAATAATAATTTTCACCCATCAATATTTGATTGTGATAACCGTAAGATGGACATATCTTTACAGTCATAACCGTTAAGATATGCCAGTCTTATGGTTATCACAATTATATTATAGTTTTTATAACCAAAAAATGCATTGATAAGCGATTTTGGTCGTGGCAACTGTAGTTGTTTTTTCCATATACGCTTTGATATATAAAACTTATATGTATATGAATTATGACGTGTTATACAAATTTAATAATTATAATTGTTAAGTGCCGTGTCGACCACCAGTAATCAACAATGAATTTTTCGTTCGGGCCGCATTAGTCGCGGGTGACCGTCAACACAAAATTTAATATCCTTATACTAAAAATTGAAAAGCTTTAGAAACAAGAAAATATAGTTGAATATGTAAATAGAAAAATAAATAAAATAATCTCGGCACTTAACGTGTTAATTGGATATTACTGATAAGTGCATTGATTTTACACTGTTTTATATCAAACAATTCTTCATAAAAATATATGTGATATTTTCCATACTTGGAAACTTTACAGAAATTTACATATATACTTTAGGTGCTTCATGTAAGTGGACAAATTGATATATTATGTCAAGAATTCAAAACTATTTCTGCGAAAGTTCTTCCTGATAAGACTTCCACATCTACATTAGGTGTACTGATTGAGAGACACAACAGAGTCTTTTGGTTTTCTGACAACATCGAAACACTTTTCTCCTTTATTGCCTTGATGCAAGTTATTTGGAATACTCTAGTTATTTGCAGCTTAGGATTTATTATTATAATTGTGAGTACAGCAATAAATTTATTGTTATTAATATTGCAGTTAATGTATATATTTGATCTTATTATTTATCAATATAGTCGTTTTATATTGAGACTGGTGTCACAACAATATTAAAATCCATTTTTGCTTATCTTGCTGTAATATTAGAAGTTTTCATCTTATGTTTTGCTGGAGAATATCTCAATCTGAAGGTTAGTAAATATTTGAAAATTAACTGCAAGTGTATACATAGTACTTAAGGAGGTTGTAAGGCAAATGCAATATGTTAAGAATTATTTGAAAAAATTACAGATTATTCTAAATTGCATTAAAAGTAATACAAAAAAATTAGAGATAGTTGATCATCTGCATCAAAAGTTATTTAAAAACAAAGTAATATTTTTTAAATGTGTATTCTAATAGAAATATATGAAAAAATGTATTATAAAATAATGATAAAAATCTCAATTTTTTTACATAAATATTTTATGAATTCAAAAATATTTATGTAAAGTTACATTAAGATACAGACATTAATTGTTTTGTTAATTATAAATAATCAAAATATTGTTATAAACTAATTAGTAAATCTCAATAAAACTTTGCAAGTCATTTTTAGTAAAATATTTATATAAAAAAAATTAGATTTTTGTAATTATTTAAAAATTTTTGTTTATAACAATAAAACTAATATCAAATAAAATAAATATTCTATAAAAATATGTTGGTCAATAAAATAATACTTATACTGTTTCTATTTTTTCACAATAAGTGATATATATTTATTTTATTTCTATTTTTAAAATTTTTGTATAACAGTAAAAGATTAGAAAAACCATTGTCATTTTTATTATAAATAAGATTTTCGAACAAAATTTAATTTAAGAACAAAAAATTATAAGAAATATTATTATCTTTTATATCTTTCACACTGTTTTCAGAGTAAATCAATCGCTGATGCAGCATATGAGTCATTTTGGTATGATTTACCGTTAAATCAAAGGAAAATTTTGATGTTCATAATAATGAGATCTCAAAAACAACTCATGATCACGGCAGGGAGAATTACAAGTTTATCTTTAACCACATTTACGAGTGTAAGTTTTTGAAATATCCTTCTGAACAGTTAAATAAAATGTTTCGACATTTCCCATAAATAAATAAATAAATAAATAAATAAATAAATAAATAAATAAATAAATATATATATATATATACACATACACACACACACACACACACACACACACACACACACACACACACAGTGTATGTACACTGAAGAGCAAAAATAAGGTCCTTTTTTGGCGTAGATAACACGTATCCCCACATATTACTACTCTCAGATGACGCACTTATCTACACCTATTTACTTTAAAAAAAAAAGGACCTCATTTTTACTCTTTACTATACGTACATATGTTTGTAAATTAATTTTCCAAATTTCTTTTAGATCATAAAAGCATCAGCATCGTACGTATCTGTCTTACATGCAATGTATTAATATTAATAATAGTTAATATTAATACATATAATAATTTAATAAAATTGTACAGTGTCATTAGTTTGAAATATTAATGTAGAGATATTGTTAATAATAATTGCTTTGGTATTTTATTTCTTAGTCGATTGCATAATTTGTTTTATTTTTCTAATTGAAGATTGCAATTTTACTTTCTAGCAGTTTTTTATACAAATATAATTTCCTTTTGAAATTCAATAATTGTTGATGTTTGAGTACTTTGTTGTAATAAAATATTTTGAAGTTACTACATCCCTGTATGCGTTATATTTTAAATGGATGGATTTTCACTTTAATCTCTCATATATTGTTCATATATATTTTTAGTTTTTATTAATTTTTGAACGTTCAGTCAGTATAGAATGCTCGATTTTTTTCATTTCACTTTTTTAATTAATAAAAATATATTTACTTGATATCATTATATTACTTAATGTCTGTTAATTCGATCGAAAAAGATTCTTTACAATATTTAATATTTATTAAATATAATATTGACATTTCTGAAATAACAACACATCGTTGAAATTTCAAAATATTCGTCAATTATTTCATTTTAAGTATGTAATTTTTTATATTTTTAAAATAGATATTAACAAAAGATTTCAAATTTCATTTAAATTCTTCACTATTTTTTCTTTGTTACACATTTTTGTTTTTTATTTTACAGTTTCTAATATTCTTAATCTTTACTATTTTTAATATCGGCACACGCACACGCACACGCACACGCACTCACACACACACACACAATTAGAATAAAACTTTATTTATTAAATAATTAGAACAAATTTAATTATTTAAAAGACCGTCGCATTTAATACTATTTGTTTTTAGGATAAATTGTCTAATCGATACAATATAATGTATTCCTATGGTACGATACAATATCAAATCAAAATAAAATTATAATAAATAAATAAAATTAAATATATAAAATATTAAATTAATTTCAATTATATTATTGTGCTCTAATTACTATGCTAACTCCTATGTTAGCTTTGTTATTGGTATTATTAAAGTTATAATATTCATAACAATGAAATTTCTCGCAGGCTACTGACAATTACGGCAGAAAAAATGATGTATATATTATTTGAAAACTTTCATGAATGTATTTTTTTAAACATTTAATTTTTTAGAAATAATTTTATTTTACTTATAACTGATCTGCTACACATATCTCTTTTATTCATAATATTTATATAAATTATACTTCTTCAATATTAAAAATTAAAAGGCTATGAAAGTGCAGCGCGGTAATTGCGCACAAATTTCAATTTGTTATTACAAATACATTATATTTAAGATGTTATTATTTAATCCAAACCTTTAGGTATTTAGATCTGCAGCAAAATAGCACATATTCGAAAAAATTCCATACTATGATTTCGTGCACAGGTCAAATGAATCACTGAATACCTTGAATTTTTTTACTACGTTTGTAGATAAGTAATGATTCAGAAAAGTATGTATTGATCTAAAATTTATATTATATTATATTAAAGCTAAGTGAATCATTAACCCAAACAAGAGCGTGAGATTAACAGTTTCTTTAAAGCAGATAAGAAATTGTAATCATAACGTAGTTATAATAATCAAACACAAGTAAAGTAAAAATACAATTTGAAATTGTCTAAGATACAATGCGAACAAAGCTGAAAGACCTAACTTAACTGTAATTGTAAAGAGGTTATTCACGGTAAGAAGTTTATCATAATAAATAAACGAATCATTTAGAAGACCCATATACATGAAGGAATTATATCTTGTTGAAAGCTTCCGTATATGTGTGATGTAAGAATTAAGTCTAATTGCAAGTTCAGGTCGTTTTCTTATAATTTAATAAACAGCATTTTAGACCCAAAAACTTTTCTGTATCTAAAACTTTAACATTTAACCAATGAAATTTATAATCTTTTTGCAACCTATGTTTTGTGATTACCTATTGAGTAGTAGTGTTTCTATTTGATTCATATATTCTAAAATTCTGATTTCTAATTATCTTCTATTATAGTTTGCTTGACATAATGAGTTTAGATTCTCACCCGAATGTCACCCAGATATCACTCCATTCTTGTTGTTTAATGTTAAACAGAAGAATAACATAACTCCCTTTCTCTCTCTCTCTCTCTCTCTCTCTCTCTCGGGGAGCACCTGGGTGAAAATCTGAACACGCCTAGATGCGAACACGTCTAGGATGTATTGCAATCATTGCACAAAATTTGATATATTGTACTATATTTTTCTTTCAGTTATAAGAAAGAATATATTTGTATACTTTGATTAATCCACATAGTTTATTAAAACTGAAAAAGAATTTTAGATTCAGATTTCTTATGATATTTTTAAATTTGTCGAAAATCAGTGGTATGTAAGAAATCATATTTCGCGGTTAAGTGTTTTTTTTTTACTTGGATGTATTGTTTTTGTGTTGACTTGTGAACAAGAATGCATTAATAATGTCAAAAATAAATCTGAATGAATAATTATTATTTAGTAAAGTTTCAAAATTTATATCTTGTTATGAAATCTCAGATGCAATAACAAAAAGATTCTGTCCCAGCGAAGAAGGACTCATCGAATTAATGTTAAATCGACATTGATATGATGATTTTGACGTTACTTCAACATCGATTTCATGTCTAATTGACAACCATTTCTTGTTGTGGCGTCATTCCCAAAAGAGACCTTATAGGAATATCAAATTTTTTTAAAATAATTCATCTATTTCTATTTTTTATAATTTGAAATTAAACTGACAAAAATAAATTAATTAATAGAAATAATTCTATTTTCGGAAAAAAAAAAGCGGATCTTAATATTAATATGCAAATTCTTGTAAACATATTTTTTTTTAGTTTTATAAATTGTGCACCGAGCTGGGCAGATATTATTCGAAATGGATTCCGATTGAAATTGTTTAATTATTTCCTAGATTTTTAGGAAAATCGAAATAATTTTAATCGGAATTCAATTCCGAATAATTTTATATTACGTATTTGGGCATCTATCATGGAACAAGCCAAAATAGATTCCGGATTAGTCGGAATTATTATTCCCTATATTTTTATTTTATTTTCTAGGGAAAATGAATAATTTTAATCGGAATTTATTCCGACATCATGATAGGTACCCAAAAATAAATTTCAAAATAGATTAATCAATTTTAACAATAATGCTAATAAGTATATTAAAAACTTGTAATAATTTTATTGCGAAAAATATTACTTCAGCCAGAGTTTAAATCTGAAATTCCTGATTCATCTGGGAATACCAATTCAATCACCGAGGCATGTAGAAATATTTGTAGCAATAACTAGTGAGAGAATGTCGTTTTTTAAGGAAATGTATATAAACAATTATAATTTGAAATTAGATTTTTTTTAGATTATAAAAGCGTCAATATTATAACAAAAATATGATATACAGTGGGAATAAAAAATAAACTCATTATCAAAATATCATCACTAAAAAGGTAACTATGAGAAATTAATTTGAATATCGCACTATTATCTGAGTGAGAATTTTTTTAATCAATAAAATTGTCTATAACTTAATATAAAGTCAATAATATTAAGAAATTTGCTTTCTTTTAAAATTAAATAAAGAGGTCATTTTTGTAGAAAATGTCATGTAGTATTTAAAATAAAATTTTTTAAAGTTAATAGTCACTATTGTTTGACTTCTATTTTTTACTTTGGACTATTGTAAAAGAGTGTTCAAATAAACAAGATGTTTAAATAATTCTAAATAATTTCTAAATAATTACGAAAAATTTTAGATGATTCTTTCAAAAATATGAAATTTCAATAAAAATTGAAGTAAATGTTGCTAGTTTCATTCTCTAATAACATATATTACAGGAGGATTAAAAAGGATATAGGAAGATTAAAAAATGTTAACATCCTTTTTATTAGTAAAAAATGTTAAAATTTTATTTTTCTAACTTGTCCAGAATTAAAAAAAATAGACACTTAATTTTTACATCTCCTTTTGAAGAAGTAAAGAACTCTTCAAGACAGGATATGGGAATAAGTATATGTTTACATAAAAAATTCTGTTTAATTTTTAACAAAAAATCATCTCTTAAAATTTTTTGCACTTTAGAAACTTTATTTAAAAACACCCTATATATATTTAAAAATATATTTTATATTTAATTATTGCTAGTAATTCTCTAAATTAAACATGGTAATTGTATTATATTAAGATATACCAAAGACAATCGAACTTCCTAAGATTTTTCGAATCGCCATTGTGATGCCAATGTAACTGTCTATAAGATCGGAAAATCTATCCAGGCTATCGCCAAAGATAAATTATCATTTTAAGATATTCGTAACAATGTTAAAAAATGGAAACTCATGATATATTGAGAAATCTTTTAAGATCAAGACGAAAGAGATACACGATATCCCAAGACCTATCGTATTTCAAGCTACCATTAACGCCAAAGTCTTTACAGAGATTATCAGGAATCAAAAGACATTAATTTTAACACTTCTCTGGCTTCTCCATCAAGCCAGATTAAAAAGTTGTGTACAGTGTGGATAGTAATGGAAAAGCGAAACTACAGTTTACAATATAAATCATATCAATTTCAAAAAGCAAATCTCTTTTTAATATTTGTTTTCAAAATAAAAGAGATGAGTAACGCAGCTTTTTAATTCGGCTTTGTAGAGACAGTGGCAAACTGTTAAAACTGTCTCTTAATTTTTGTTAATTTACGACTTCTACAAAGATCTTATGATTAATAGAATTTAATAGTCAGATCTTCATTGACTGCCGCGCATCTCTTACGTCCTTATTTTAGTTAGAATTTCTCACTATCATAAGCGCTTTCATATTTTTAACAATCTTGCGTACATTTTTAAGTGATAATTTGCGGTCTATGGCGATAACAAGATTTTTCAGCTTTAGAGACTATAATGATGATTTGAAATGCCTCAGGAAATTTGATTGTCTTTGTCATTTCTTGACAGTATAATAGATGCTAGGTTAGATTAAGAATTGCTAGCTTACAATTAATGTTTAGGTAACATATATTTTTAATTATATACTTTTAAATATATTTTTAATTATATTTTTTTATTTTTATAATAATCCAAATTGGAAAATAAAAGTGGAACAGTCATGTCTGTTTAAACTTTAAAATATTGATTGTTAACCACTAACGCTTTTTATAGAATCACTTTATTTAATTTATAATAGTAACAAAGCAATTTTGTTTCCATT
>NW_017305779.1:1611259-1613857 GCF_001594115.1 Trachymyrmex septentrionalis | reverse complement strand
CTAATTAATAAAAAAATGTTAATAATAAATTTAAATTATTAATTTCCTTATTATTTATTAATTAATAAATTATGTAAATTAAAAATTACATTTTATATAAAGCAATTAATATATGTACTAATAATTTTTTGTATATTATTGTTATTTTATATTATATTACATTATATATTCTTTCATAAAAAAGATATAGCTATGAAATACAATGGATATTTTAGGGCACTGAACTTTTATCAGAAAATTGCATTCAGTTTGTAGAGACATACAGCTATATTTAAAATTAAATGTTTACAACAACTCCAATTAAAAACTTTTTATTTTTAAATTTTCTTCCTCAAGCGTTCTATGCATGATAATATTACTAAAATTGTTAAAGGAAATTACACTTCACTATATCCCATCTATATGTTTCTCCCCTCAAATTATCTCTTTAAAACCAGAGGTAGAACTGCATGAATATAATGCAGTTCCGTTCTCGTAGAATGGAATCTAATATGTAATTACCATTGTTCTGCCACGTATTTAACGATTTTTACGATGTACAGAACAGATGTATGGGACATATTGTTTCTTTTCATTGGTATCGCGTTGCTAAGAGACACGTTCGCAAGAAAAGGAACGTTAATAATACGTATCAAGTTGTTTATTTAAAATTTATAAGTTTGATTTTTTACTTTGTTACTTTGCAGATATTACATTGCCGAACTGTCATCAGAGACAATTATAAGACATCTATATAAATAATAAGCTCGATTTGCTATACTGCAAAACATGGTGATTGATGTATTACGTGAGTGGGGATGTACTCCATGAAGTTGCAATTGATAAAACTGCCGGTACTTTTTCAGATCTTTCTCAAACTGGAGTGTCGCATAAATGTGCTAATCTTTATTTCCTCGCGATTTCAATACTGTATACAAATGACAGTCACAAGTACTGTTAGTCCGGTGTTGAAGATCGGTCTTCAATTACTTGGTGTGTGGCCGGGAATATCCACTTCATATTGGCTAATTAACATATTTAGCATACTGATTTTACAGTATTACCAATATCGATACGTACTTGAACACTTCAAGATCAGCGAGCTTTCAGATCTCGTTGATGGTTTATCAGCAGCTTTAACTTACAGCTTAATAATTCTTAAAGCAACCAATATTTGGATACATCGTGGGTAAGATAGGCGTCACTGCAAACATTAGTTTTACTTAATCTCACTCGTTTAAGACACAAAATTATTAGTTTCTTATATGCTATCAATTAGGTTTTTTACAAACGATACATGTATACGATATAATCTCAGTTCTTTCTATAATAGTTTCAAATCCCTTAATTTGAGTAACAATTTATAGAGTTTCGCAAAGAAAATATTATATTTATATTATTATATCTTATCTATCTAAACATTTGTCTAATTAAAATAATACATTACAGAGTCCTTCATCAACTTCTTGCTGCTATGAACAATGATTGGCATGAATGCATTGATAGTGATCATTTATATATGATGACAATCAAAGCTAATAATGCTCATTTTTATTCTAATGTTATGATTAGTATTAATATACTTGCTGCGGTGTCTTACTTTTTCGGCGGTTATGCGATTCGTTTTGCATATCAATCCGGAGATTACAATAATACCTTGCGACAATTTCCTATAAAGGTACAATTTCCCTTGAAAGCTCAACAATCGCCTATTTTTGAGTTGCTGGCCGTAACTCAATTTCTACTTATGTTGTTTAATTCATACATGCTCTCTGTTATAAATGCATTAATTTCTACTCTAGTAAGTTGCAATCTTATAAATTATTCTTTTCATTTCTCATAAAAAATGTTAAATGAAATATGACGTCAGAATAGATTTTAAAATAAAATTTAAACTTAGAAATTACTCCTTGTTTGATATTTAATTTTATACGTTATACATACTTAATTTGATAATATAATAAGATTTTATAACAAATTTTAATTAATTAATTATTTAAATATATTACTTATGAGCGCACTACGTTATACATTCGATTTTTTTTTTATACCGAGCATTTCTGCATGTATACTTATGTGATGTTTTTAATACTTGGAATCTTTTCAGAAATTTTAACATTTTAGGTGCTTCACGTAAGTGGACAAATTGATATACTGTGTCAAGAATTCAAAACTATTTCTGCAAAAACTCTTCCTTATAAAACTTCCACATCTATGTTAGGTATATTGATTGAAAGACACAACAGAGTTTTCTGGTTTTCTGACAACATTGAATATCTTTTCTCCTTTATTGCTTTAATGCAAGTCATTTGGAATACTTTAGTTATTTGCGGTCTGGTATTTATTATCATAATTGTGAGTACAAAAAAAACGATATTGTGATTAACATTATACTTAATTTATTTGGTCTTATTGTTTACTAAAATAGTCGTTTCATATTGAGACTGGTGTCAGCGTAATGATAAAATCCGTTTTTTCTTATCTTGCTATTATAGCGGAAATTTTTATTTTATGCTTTGCTGGAGAATATCTTAATCTTAAGGTTAGTAAGTATTTGGAAATTGTTAACTGAGAGTACTTTATTCATTAATGTAATATGATTATAGTGAAATATGTATT
>NW_017305779.1:1589033-1611159 GCF_001594115.1 Trachymyrmex septentrionalis | reverse complement strand
AAATAATATAGAAATTATATATATATATAAGTCCAGTAATACTAATTGATTAGTCATTTATTATGTATAAAGCTTTTTCTTTTTTAAAAACAGCAAGATATATGTAAGTGAATCTTTTTATAATATACATATATTGTTATTTTTAATTGTTCTTTTCTTAATGTTTTAAAATGCTACTTTATAGCACACTGCTTCTATCTTACATAATACATAATAAATATTTTTACTTTTATTTTTTTAAATTTTTGTGTGCAATAATAAGAGAATTAGAATTAAAATTTGTGTAAAAATAATTCCATTAATATTACTTATACAAGGAATACTTTAATACAATAAAGTATGAGAAATGTCGATTTGTAATTAATTATACTTTTCATTATTTTCAGAGTAAATCAATTACCGATGCAGCATATGAATCACTTTGGTATGATTTATCGTTAAATAACAAAAAGATTATACCATTTATAATACTGAGATCTCAAAAGCAACTTGTAATCACGGCAGGAAAAATTACAAATTTATCTTTGGAAACTTTTACGAGTGTAAGATTTCTGAATAACTTTCTAAACGATTGAATAAAAATTTTAACATTTATACAATAAAAGTATATGCGCACACATATGTTTGAAAATAAATTTCCTAAATTTTTTTAGATAATAAAAGCATCAGCATCATACGTATCTATCTTACACGCGATGTATTGACGCGATTATTAACAGATAAATTTGAAGAAATGTATTATTAGTATTATGTTGTATTAGCATAAATAATATTAATATAAAGATATTATTATTAAAAATTACATTAATATTTTTTGTCTTTGGCATTTACATAATTTTTTATATTTCTAATTGAATATTACAACGTAACATTAGAGCAGTTTTCTCTAAAGATACATTTTCCTTTGAATTCAAAATAATTGCCCATATATGATTTAAGCTTCTTGCTGTAACAATATGTATGTGACGTTACATGTTTGTACACTTTAGTATTTTAAATGGATTTATTCTTGCTTTGATAATTCTTATATTTAATACATACACAACACAAAAAAACACACATACAAACAACACAAACAAAACACACAATTTTTTATTAACTTTTATATAACAATTTGTGATACAGAATTATAACTATGATTACTGTTACATTAAAATTCACGTTAAATAATTTCTAGAATTTTGTTGTATACGAATTGACTTTTACATAAGAAGTGTTAAAATATGACACAGATGTTTTAACATTTTTTTCTGAAATACGATAATACATATTCAAAAAATTTTTTCGCTTTGAATACAATGTCGTTATTAGAATTTGTGTAGCGCTTTAAGATTTTGAGTAAATTGAGGTGAAATTGCTCAATCTTGATATTTTTAGGTACTTTTAACATTTTTTTCTGGCAAAAAAAAAACTTGTTTTTTAATGAGTTGTCGGTATCTAAAGGCAATTTATAAGCCTCCAGATAAATTTTAGTTTATGATCATGTGATTTATTTTTACGTTATGGCTGTTTGAATTTTTTGACTTTCTATATGATTCTATATGATTCATAGTACAAGAAAGAAAAATATATACTTAAATATGCCACAGCAAATAAATAATTCTAATTACAATTGTAATTGGAATTATAATAAATAACTATAATAAATTTATACATAAATACCTAGACAAATAAAAAATTATAAGAATTGTTTAATTATAAAGTGCTTTGAAGTCTATAATACCGTCATTTATTAAATTGACAATTTTGCGTAATAAAGTGTATGTATAAAAAAGAAAGAGAAAAAAATGCAATAGGGAGTTTTTGCAATAACGTGAATTCAGATACGGTGTACGCTAAAGTCATGTTATCCTTTTTTTATAATTAGTTATTAAGAAGAAGATAACTTGACTTTAGCGTTCACCATGATAAACGGTATTGCAAAAACCCATAAAAACCTTTAAAAGTTCTTTATTAAATATCGACGGTATTAAATATCGAAACTTTATTCTAGTAGGTCTGAGCATGAGCAGTTTATGTCGGTATATCTATTCGTTTGTGTTTGTAAAGTCGTACTTCTACATTATAATATGTCCAGTTTATTTAAAATTTTTTCAGCTTCCTTTGTAAATATATTCTAAGAAAATGCATTATTTACGTTAGTAGAAGGAATTATACCCATCATTATGATGTTACAGTTTAATGCATCAGAAGAACATATAACGACTTTTTCTCTCTTGGCTCTTTAAAAATTCATGATCAATGTCACGAATACAATTAATTTCCATTATCGAGAAAACCTAATATGTAATTATGAACTTTCAGTTGTTCTATGTTCAATAGTAATGGCAATATTTAGAAAATAATGTACATCCATTTTTTTTGTTAATGACATTGTATCAGCGAAAAAAAATAATTCAATGCACAATACTTCTTATTACTTCATAGTCAAGGTATGTATTATAAAACTGTAAGTGGAATATAAAATGGTTGTAAGATAATCTTATAAATTGCTTCTTCGAATTGATGTTACACTACACAATGTATAATAGTAACTGATTCATATTCATATGAGTGGGGGTATATGCGTGCGCATGGGGACACTCTTGGAAAAATTGTTAGTATCATATCAGTTCTTTCTCATAGTCACAGCGGATAAATGTGTAATCTTCATCCTCGCTTTCTTCAATTTATTTATGAATGATAGCCAAAAATATCTCTGATAAAGACAGTTTGGCTCCGAAAATCGACTTTCGGTTGCTTAATGTATGGCCGGATGTGTCGCATTCCATCTTTCATTGACTGATTTTTATATTGAGTATATATATATATATATATATATATATATATATATAATTATTGTATAGTATTTTCATTATTTACACATACTTAAACACTTCAAGATCAGCGAGCTTTCGAATCTTGTCGATGATTTGTCTTTAACTTAGGTTACAATTTAACAAATTGGCCAATCTATGGTTATACCTACATATTGTCGATAAGATATCACGTAGTGTATGTAATATTAACTTTATTTAAAATCGTCGAATTTATGTATAGATTGCGAAAAATTAGAATTTATAAGTTTGATAATGATAACCAGACTTTTTTTCTAATGAAAAATACATCAATATCACACTTAAATCATTAGTATATATATTGGTTTCGCATAAAATGTTTTTTTATTTGTTACTTGACAAATTAATAACATATTGCAGAGTTTTTCATAAAATTTTGGCTGCTATGGATAGTGACTGGCACAAGTGCATCAATATCAATCAACATTTATAGTGTTATCGCGGCAAGTTCAGTAATTTATTTCTTAGGTGATTACATAAACCAGGTGATTTTATATTTTTAACCAATGATTACAACGTAATTTTACAACAACTTCTATAAAGATACAACTTTTTTTTGAAACTCAACAATCGCCAACAACGATGTTTGAATTTCTCATTGCAACAATATTTTTATGTATATTATTATGGATTCGCGCATTGTATTCTAAATGGAGTAATTTCTAAATGGATTTTTAAACGGAGGTAACTCTTATATTTTGAATCTATATTTTTATATTTTTGTTAATTTCCTAGTAAATACAAATATTACAATTTCACATGCAACAGTGTAACTGTTATGTATGACCAGAAAATGGAAGTAATTAATTAATAACGAAGTTATAAGTTATTTTATTGATGACTTTACTAGTAATTGCGTACTTTTTTTTTGGTAACTGTAACGGTAACGTAGTTAGACTTTTTTGGTAACGATAACAAATTTTATTTTTACTTTTAAAAATCAATACAGTAACGGTAACTTGTTATTTTTTCTACTCGGTAATGAGTAACTGTAACTTATTACTTTTAAAAAATAACTTTCTATTTCCTGTATACAATACATGATACGGCGTTATGTTTATATTGTTGAATGTGAAATTTATGTGACATTAATGTTAATACTATTAATTAGTATTTAGTAAATTTTATGTAACAGAATAATTTATAACATTTTAACAAGATTATAATTATGGATACTTATCAAATTAAATTTTTTCATTGAAATAATTTACAGTGCAATTTTTTTATATATAAATTATTACATTTTTGCGTAAGAAATTATTAAAATATAATTAACGTTTGTATAAAAAAAAATCAAATAATTTAATTTACTCAATAAAAATTTATATAATATATTATCATTATTTATTATATTTGAAACACATTGCTTACAATAATAACATTCTCAAATAATTACAATTTTCGCAAAAACGTAAGCATATATTTTAGCATTCGTAAGCAGACACGTAAGTGGACACGTAAGCAAATATAATGTGTTATTAGTTAATTATACTACAAATTATATTACAAAATATCTTTAAGAATGCTTTTCTTCCACCGTGTCTATATTTGAAATGTTAGTCGAGATATACCATAGAATTATTTCATTTTCCAAGAAAATCGAGAAACTCTTTTTCTTTATTGCGTTAATGAAAATTATTTAAAATACATTATTCATTTTTTAAATAAGATTTTTGGTCTGGGATTTTTTATCGTAATTATAAATTGTGTAATAAATGTGCGTTGATTAGTATCCTATATGTTATTTATTTTTCGTTTTATTGTTTATTGTATTAGGCTATTCATAATAAAACTGGTGTTTTCGTATTAGCGAAAATCGTTCATGCTTATATCGCTGTAACTTGCTTATATGGCTAAAACTTCCATCATTTGTTTTGCCGGGGAACATCTTAGTTTTAAAATAAGTATTTATGTAAATATATAAAAAAACAGTAAATCATAAATATAAAAATGTTTTTACATTTATATGTAGTTATATAGCCATAATAAAATACATGGCTATGGTGAAATACTGATGAAATACATGGAGTTATGATGAAATACTTTTTTTGAAATATTTTAATATACTGTACAAAACATATTATTTAAAACAACTAATATTTTAAGTAAGAATGTTTTTATTCTTAAACAATTATTATTTCATAAAAATAATTCATAGATATGTTATATACTTTTAAATATAATGTTGACATCTCTACTGTAACAAAAGGTTGATAAAATTTTAATAAAATTTATTTATATTTTATTATGTGATTTCTAAAGACAGAAATGTGTAGATAAATATATAAAATATTTTATATTGAAATATTTTAAATTTTATTTTCTTCTTCTCAAGTACTATTAACTTTACAGAAAAAGAGCTAACAGCAAAAGACAAAAATTGTTTATTTTCTTTTTATGAGAATTTTTTCAAAATTTTTTACTACCGTTTATTTTCTCATGTTGGTAAAAATAGCCATACATAAGAAAATACAGTATAAAAAGTTGATAAAAAATTCTAAAAAAATTCTTAAAGCTTTAAAAAGAAGAAAATAAACGATTTTTATCTCTATTTTTCTGTAAAATTGATAGTACTTGAGCAAACAATTATTAAAGATCAATATTCGATTGATTTTTAGTAATTAATTGTTAATTATTGCAAAAATTGCAAAATAGTAGAGGACTTTTCGACTCAGTTTAGTCCGCTATATAAGTACGAAATATTTGGCGGTTATTCTGAACACCCTGCTGGGCATCTGTCATAAATGCTTTATATTAACTTAAACAAAATTGCGATGGTCATTTATTGAAATAATAATGAAATTAATATAAGCCAATAAATATAAAATATTGTTAAGTAATTTAGATTTAAGTTGTTATTAATAGATATTTTCTCTTATTTGTTAATTATCAGAGTAAATTAATTACTTAAATTTAAAATAATCTTTAATATAAAGCAATCAATGTAAAATTAAATAATTTTTGCTGATTTATATTATTATCATTATGTTATATATATTGTATTTTTATTTAAAAGAATATTTACAAAAATCATTGGATGTACTCGCTATTGACTCTCTATTAGAAAATTGTGTATTCAGTACATATAGGCATATTTGAAACTAAATGAACGTCTCCAATTGAATAATTTTGAAATATCTTCCTCAAGCGAGGATGCATAATAACATGTTTCCTAAAATCATTAAGGGATATTACTTGTTATATCGACCCTATTCTGTTGTTCTCCCCTCATATTATTTTTTTAAAGACCAGAAGTGAATTGTACGAACATAATTTAGTTCCGTTCACTTAGAATACAGAACATATAATTACTGTTGTTTTGCTATAAGTTTAATTTTGCTACGTATGTACGTATTAATGGACATATATTTGTCGATGGATTCACGTTGCTAAGATACAAGATCGTAAAAAGAATGGAACTGATAATTATATGAATTGAGTAATACACATTTAGCGATTACATCCGACGTCTTTGTTTCTTTATGAATATTAGATTACGTTCTTAGACTTAACAGAAAATTATAAGATGTCCATACAAATAATGAGGCTCTATCTCGATTTGCTGTTATATGCAATACATAATCGCGATTGATCCATATTTAACATATGCGAGTGGGGATTGACTGCGTAAGATTGAAGAAATTGTCAGTTCTTTTTTAGTTTTTTCTTAAACTAGTGAATAAACGCCGACACTAATCTTTATTTCCTCGTGTTCTCAATACTGATTACGAATGATAGTTACAAGTACTGTCAGTCCAGTGCTGAAGATCGGTCTTCAGATGTTTGGTGTGTGGCCGGGCGAGCATTGGATCCCATATTGGCTAATTTATATATTTAGCATACTGATTGTACAGTACTTCCAATATCGATATGTATTCGAGCACTTCAAGATCAGCGAGCTTTCGAATCTCGTCGATAGCTTACCTGCGGCTTTAGATTACAGCTTAACAATTCTTAAAGTAATCAGTCTTTGGATACATCGTCGGTAAGAAGTGTCGCAAATGTTATCTTCTTCCGTTTAGTTAGAAACATAAAACTATTAGTTATTATTACTATATGCATAAAAAATTATTATTTGAATTAAGTAAATTTAATAATTTAATTTTTAATTTCTTAAATCATATAATATTTTTATTAATTTAAGATTTGAATATATTATTGTTATAGTAAATATTCATTTAAATCGAATAATATGTTATTCTTATGCATTAGTTTCTTATTATACATTATATATATATATATATTATCGGTTAGATCTTATATGAAAGAAAACATATCTTATAATCGATCCAATTAGAATAATACATTATACAGAGTTATTCATCAGCTTCTAACCGCTATGGATAAAGACTGGCGAGAGTGCGTCAATATTGATCACCATTTGTATGTAATGACAATCAAAGCCAATACATCGCATTTTTGTTCTAATATTATGTTTAGTATTAATACAATTGCTGCGATGTCTTATCTCTTAAGCGGTTACGTAATTCGTTTTGTTTATATGTCTGGAGATTACAATAATGATACCTTGCGACAATTACCCATCAAGGTACAATTTCCTTTTGAAACTCAACAATCACCAATTTTTGAGCTGTTGGTCGTAATTTTATTTCTACATGTGATGTTAAATTCGTGCACGCTCTCTATTATAAACGCATTAATTTCTACTCTAGTAAGTTTTTATAAATATTATTTTATTTTAAAAAATGTTGTTTATTAATTAAGACTGATATTAGTATTGACATAAAGAATAAAATTTAATTATTGAAATTACACTTTTCTTGATGTATAAGATTTAGTTATATATACGAATTTTATAACACTCGTTATACAGGTTACGTTATACAAACTTAATTGATATAATTAAGATTTTATATCACTGTTAAATAAATGTAATAATTAGTTAATTCAATATTACTTATAAGCAATCTGCGTGTTAAATTCTGTTTTTTTTTTACACTGAGTAGCTGTTTAAAAAAATATTTCTAATGTTGGAACATTTATAGAAATTTAAGTGTACGTATATTTTTTTTAGGTGTTTCACGTAAGTGGACAAATCGATATATTATGTCAAGAATTTAAAAATCTTTCAGCAAAAATTCTTCTTCATAAAACTTTTACATCTACATTAGCTATATTGATTGAAAGACACAACAGAATTTTTTTATTTTCTGACAAAATTGAGAAACTTTTCTCTTTTATTGCATTAATGCAAGTTATTTGGAATACTTTTATCATATGCAGTTTAGGATTTATTATCATAATTGTGAGTACTGCATTAAATGTTTTATGATCATCATTATAGTTAATTTATTTTATTGTTTACCGAAATAGTCACTTTATGTTGAGACTGGTGTTATTACAATAATAAAAACTATTTTCACTTATCTTGCTGTGATAGTGGAAGTTTTCATCTTATGCTTTGCAGGAGAATATCTAAATTTCAAGGTAAGCATGTGGAAATTATCTGCAAGTATGATATATTTAATTTAATATGATTATACATAAATATTTATTAAATAAAGATATGTAATGTGTACAAGAAGTGTATCTTAATTTATATTTAAATTTAAATTGTGCATCTAACAAAGCGAGCCTAAGTACGATGCATCACGTCGTGTTTTGGAATGTATACTTCTTTGAAAAAATTAGTGAGCTTATTAGCACGAAGCTAGATATGTGAGCAAAAAAGTTCATTTAGCTTCTTGTAATAATAACAGTGTAGTATTTAAAATTGCTATAATATTACATAGTAATACATCGATAATGTTGGATATATTTATTGCTGCAATTTTAAGTATAGGCAAAAATTTATCGCAGAAATATTTCTGCAATACTGTAATAATATCCAAGTAATATTAATGCTTAAAGAATGTTATGTACCTCTATCTTAATTTTTATACTGAATAATAAAAAGTTATATTGTCAAAATACATCTTAGTTAGCATAAAATAATTTTTTGGAAACAAGTCCTCAAATAAAATTTAGTCAGAAATGTATAAAGGCAACTGTTCGATATACATTAATATAACTGAAATAATTTACATTTTTAGTATTGGTAATGTATATCGGAATATTATATTCGTCACTGAATCTTATTTAAGGAGTCGTTTTCAAAAAATCATTTTAGGTAAAATCATCCGAAAATCAGTAAAAGAACATATAATGATGCACTTTTTATTCTATTCTATCTGGTTAGAGAAATTGAACTATTTTGCTTCCATCTATCGGCGATGCCGCGGTGCCGATCATAATAAAACGTTGTAGTATTTGAATGATATTGCAGAATCTAATAAAATATCACATTGTAATACACATTAGTAAAATTACTGCAATATATTGTAATATTTTACAATGCATCATTTTAGTAATATTTTTCTAATATTGCATTACAAGTTGTAATATTACTGCAATATTGTAATGTCATAATATTACTGAATATTATATACGGTATGCGGTGTGAAACGCTGATGCATAAAAATTATAAATTTTTTATCAAGAAAGAAGTAAATCCTCGGAAATATGTAGGAGAATAAAGGCGTTTGATGAGGAAATGTTGTAGAAAACAAGTATCTATAAATAAGGCTTTCAAAGAAGATTCACAACACAGAATGAAGCACATTCCTGATGCTCAAAAACATCGACAATGGCAGAGAATGTTAATCAAATTGATGAGCTTGTTCAATGCTGATCAGTGCATTACTGTGCGAGATAAAGCTTTAATTTTGAAATATTTCCGCGGGTTTTATTCCTTTTTTAATAAATTTAATTATTGCTTTGTCTCATATTTGGATGAACTTCTTCTTCACATATGATTGTCATTTCTACCAAACTTTGAACTAGCAAGTCTACAATTTTGTTTAAAAAAGTACACATTGCATACACAGAATGTTAGATACATGATGCAGACCGCATTTGCACAAGTCTCATTATTTGGGCATACAATTTAATTTAGAATTTGAATTTTTACGCCTCATAATAATAATAAATTTTTCATAATAATAAGTCTTATAATAATAACATTTTTCAAATGTAAAATAATATAAACATTAACCCAATACTATGATTATGAATTAACTATTGCATTTATTTTGAGTAAGGTTTCTTTTATTTTAAAAATAAAATACATTTTTATTATGTATATTATTATTATTATTATTAATTTTATTCTAAAAGTTTTAGAGGAATCAGAAATAGCAGAAAGAAACGAAAACGGAAAAGACAAATGATAGGAATTAACTTATCAGAACAACTTCCTTACATTGTTTTTCTTTTTATAATTGAATTTTACATGAAAAATATATTTATGGAACAGAACGCAAAATACATAACTTACGAAAAGAACGGCTACAGTTGCCATGACCAAAAGTTTCCAATACATATTTAGTTACAAGAATTATAAAACAAATATCTATGTATGGTACATCTTACGTTATTACAATCAAATGTATTGATGGGCGAAAAAGTATCATTTTTTCCAATTGTGACAATCATAACATTTTGTTCGTGTAAGATGATATATCAATCACTCAACATGATAAAGTAATAATTATTTATACAAAACATTAGGTATTTAGCAATGTTAATATCATCCCAAAGTGCAAATCTGCTTTTTATCACTGCTATCAAATCTTTGTCCAGTTATCCTTTATTATAATTTATATTTTTTATTTTATTTTCTGCAATAATTATATTTATTAATAAAAGATTTATAAAATTTATTAATAGTAAATATTTATTTAACCTATTATAAAAATATTTTCGTCGTTGTCCATATAAATTAACATCTATGTTTATATTAAATTAACATCTACGTTTGCATTGCAAGGTTGATCCATATAATTTGATACTGCTTTAAGAACCAATCATAATTATCAAAATTTAATAATATATAAATATCATTAATTGTTAAAATATTTAATATTTTGTAGATATACTACAATTAATTCTATGCTGACGGATTAATGTAACATTCTATTGTACGTCATTAAGATCTTTCTGTTCCGTAAACTTCGTATTCTCATGTGTAATCCTGTTATAAAACAATATAACGTAATTTTTCTGATTGGTTAACCCCTACCATTTGTCATTTTTGTTCTATTCCATTATTGCTGACTTTATATGACCGCATGCTTTCAATGCTATTTAGCTTCGTTGCTTTTATTTCCTAGGAGACAGTATATCTTTTTATAAATAAACTTTTTCAAATTTTTTTATTTAATTGACATAATAAAAAAATTAAGGGAACTTTGATATTTAAACAAAGAAAACTTTTATACAATATTTGTTTCAACGAGAAAGAATTATTATTAGTCATTTTTTATGTTATTATTTTCAGAGTAAATCAATCGCCAATGCAGCATATGAATCACTGTGGTATGATTTACTATCAAAACAAAAGAAAATTATAATATTCGTAATAATGAGATCTCAAAAACAAGTCATAATCACGGCAGGAAGAATCACGAGTTTATCTTTGGAAACTTTCACGAACGTAAGATTAATTGAATATTTTTTAAGTTAAATAAAGTTTTATGAATTTTTCAAGACATACATCTTAGTAAATTACTTTTTTAAATTCTTTTTAGATCTTAAAAGCGTCAGCATCATACGTATCTGTTTTACATGCAATGTATTGATGTTAACAAATAATGATTTAGTTAAAATTGTGATGTTTTTAGTATTATTAGTATAACATGTTAATATAGAGAATTATTATATTATTAAATTTCTTTCGATAAATTAATGGTGTTGAATATTTATATTATTTTAAGATTTATAGATCTTTAAATTGTGAATCTAGAAAATTTATGATGGTTTAAAATTTATATAGATTTGTAGATTGTATAATTTAGAATTAAATTAAATTAAATTTAAATATAAATGTTCGTAAGATATCTAAATATCTGCTATTTTCTTACGTTTAACCTTGCATAATAAAATATTTTCTTATTTAGAAAGAAAAAAATAAGAAATAGAAAAAAAGGAATGTATTTTTGGATAATAGAATTAAATACCGAGATTTTAGTTTAGATGAGCACGTGTAGTTTATGTCAGCACATCCGTATATTTACGTTTGTATATAATTAAACTTCTGTAATACGTCTAGGTGATTTTGAATTTTTTATGCATATTTTCTGAGAATACTTGAAAATTTTATATTTTAAAAATATATAATATTATATATTTGTAAAACATTTGATTTTTGTAAGTTATTCCAATTTTTTATTTATTTTTTTATGAGAAAAAATTTAAAAAAAGGATTTTAAAGCCGTTTGTATTATCGATTAAATTTTAATTTCTGTGTAACATTTTTTCTCTGTTACAGATTTGAAAATTCTTTTCCAGGATTAAACTATACGCATTAATACATGTCTGTGAAGTGGAGTTTATGAAAACAACTAAAAATTTTTCTTAAAATTCCAATTTAAAAATTTTTTGTCGTTTTCTCACAAACTCCATCTCACAGACCCGTATTAATGCGTATAGTTTAATTCTAGAAAAAGATTTTCGAATCTGTAAAAGAGAAAAAACGTAAGTGTTATACAAAAATTATGATTTAGTCGATAATAGTCAGACGCTTTAGGATCTCCTTAAATACTATACTTTGTACCTATCTTTGTTTAAGAGGCATGACTTTACGAGCATAGCATGGCCCACCTCACCTTAACCAATAGACGTACGACTTTCCACTGATTGAGAATTAAATTGTTATTAATAGTTGATATCTGTTATTTGTCAGTTATTAGTAAATAAATAATTAAATTAAAAATTACCTTTAACGAAAAACAACTGATATAAAAACAAATAATTTTTATTTACTTAATAATATTACGTTACGTTGCATATTTTTATTCACTAAACAATACAGACACGTACTACGTGCATGTTACAATATTTAACTTTTAATATTATATATTTATACACTTATAATAATTTAATTTTTGTGTGTGTGTGTGTGTGTGTGTGTGTGTTTTGAGTTGTCAAAACATGTGTTGAAAATTAATTTTGTAATACAAAGAAAAAAACTAACCAGAATCACGGAAAAAAGGCAACAATTCCATTATCGATTTAGTACTTAAATTTTATTGCAGGAAAAGGAATATTTCTGCGGAGAATTGGATGTTCTCGGACATTGACTTTTTATTAACAAGTAATGTATTCAGTACGTATAGACACGTATCCTGTAGGATATAGGCACATTTGAAACTAAATATTTATGACGTCTTTAATTGAACAATTTTTTTTAATTTTAAAATGTCTTGTTTAGGTGAGGATGAATCCTCGTCATGTCATTCTTAGAAGCATTAAGGGATATTTGTCATTTTGCCCTTACTCTGTTGTTCTCCCCTTACATTATTTCTTTGAAGACCAGAAATTGAACGGCATGCGTATAATTCAGTTCCATTTGCATAGAATACATAATATGTAATTATCGTCGTTCTGCTATAAGTTTAATAACTTTTGCTGTACATGTACAGAGCGTAATAAACATTCATTTATTTTTTTTTCGAAGAAGTTGCTAAGAGATAAGTTTAAAAAAAAAGGAACTGACAATTACGTATCAAATTATAAATTTAACGGATAAGTTCGATATTTTTTTTATTTTATGGATATTAGAATATCAGCGTTCTTAGACTATGAACAGAAAATTATGCCATGCCCATAAAAAAATAAGCTCTATCTTGATTTGCTGTTATATGCCATGTATAATGACAATTGATTCATACTTACGAGGGTAGGGATAAACCGCATAGAGTTGCATTTGAAAAAATCGTCAGTGCACTTTTAGTTCTTTCTTAAACCGAAGTGCCAGATAAATGTGTTGACATTGATCTTCATTTCCTTGTGTTCTTAATATTGATTACGAATGATAGTAACGAGTACTGTGAGTCCGCTGCTGAAGATCGGTCTTCGACTGCTTGGTGTGTGGCCGGGTGTGTCGTATTGTATCCCATATTGGCTAATTTATGTATTTAGCATACTGATTGTACAGTACTTCCAATATCAATACGTATTCGAGCATTTCAAGATCAGTGAGCTTTCAAATCTCGTTGATAGTCTACCCGCGGCTTTAGATTACAGTTTAACAATGATTAAAGTAATCACTCTTTGGATACATCGTCGGTAAGATGTCTAGCTGCAAACGTTAGCTTCTTCCATCTAGTTTGAGACATAAAACATATTATTTCTTAGTTATTAGTACACGCATAAAAAATTTGTTTAAATTAAGTAAATTTGATACCTTAATTTTTAATTGCTTAAATTACATAACATGTTTATTAACTAAAAATTTAAATGCATCATTATTGTTATAGTCACTATTTATTTAAATCGAGTAATATGCTATTTTTATAAATATATTAGTTTCTTATTATATATATATATTATCGGTTCAAATCATATATAAACGAAACATGTTTTATAATTAGTCCAATTAGAATAACGTATTGTACAGAGTCATTCATCAGCTTCTAACTACTATGGATAAAGACTGGCGAGAGTGCGCCAATATTAATCAACATTTGTATGTAATGACAGTCAAAGCCAATAAATCGCATTTTTGTTCTAATATTATGTTTAGCATTAATACAATTGCGACGGTATTGTACTTTTTGAGTTACGGTTACGCAGTTCGTTTTGTATATCCGTCCGGAGATTACAATAATACCTTGCGGGAGCTTCCCATTAGGGTACAATTTCCCTTTGAAACTCCACAATCACCAATTTTTGAGCTGCTGGTCGTAATTCAATTTGTACATGTGATGTTAATTGGGTGGACGCTCTTTATTATAAACGCATTAATTTCTACTCTTGTAAGTCTCACCATATAAATATTATTTTTTTAAATAAAGTTATTTAATGGCTTGACATTAGCATTGTCATAAAGAACAAAATTTAATTATTAAAATTATATTTTTCTTGACTTATATAAGATTTATTTGTACACGAATTATTATACTTGTTATACATGTTATGTTACACTTAATTTGACATAATTAAGATTTTATATTATTGTTACATAAATATAATAATTAGTTAATTGAATACTATTTATAAGCAATCTATATTTTGTATTCTGTTTTTCCTTATAACGAGTAAATGTTTACTTAAGTATTTCTAATAGTTGGAACATGTATAGAAACTTAAATATACGTATATTTGTAGGTGTTTCACGTAAGTGGACAAATCGATATTTTATGTCAAGAATTTAAAAATATTTCTACAAAAGTTCTTCCTCATAAAACTTCTGCATTGGCTATACTGATTGAAAGGCACAATAGAATTTTCTTGTTTTGTGATAAAATTGAAAAACTTTTTTCCTTTATTGCGTTAATGCAAGTTGTCTGGAATACTTTTATAATATGCAGTCTAGGATTTATTATCATAATTGTGAGTACTGCGTTAAATGTTTTGTGATTAATATTAGATTTAATTAATTTGTTCTTATTATTTATCAAAATAGTCATTTTATATTGAGACTGGTGGCATTACAATAGTAAAAATTACTTTTACCTATCTTGCTATAATAGTGGAAGTTTTTGTGTTATGCTTTGCAGGAGAATATTTGAATTTCAAGGTTAGTATAAGCATCTACAATGTGAAAATTATCTACAAATATAACATTTAATTTAATATTAGTAGTAGATAAAATATTTATTAAATAAAGACATAACATTAGTAATATATACAAGGGGTGTAGCTTAATTTGAATTTAGTTTAAATTTAAATTTAAATTATACTCGTAAATTACGAGGCAAGTATCCGAGTGCCCCGTGTATCAAGTTGTGTTCTCGAATGTACGTATTTTCTTGAAAAAATTGGTGAACTTATTAGCGCAAAATTCTATAGACATGAGCAAAGAAGTTTATTGAAGCCACATACAATTTGCAATATTGTAGTAATATTTCAAAATTGCAGTAATATTACATGCTAATCTTGCTGCTGTATAAATAATATTGCGTATAAATATTGCTGCATTATTAAATATCTGCGATAATATTTTTGCAATACTGTAATAATATTCTAGTAATATTAACGACTAAAAAATGTCATGTACTACTAATTTAATTTTTATATTAAACAACAAAAAATTATATTGTCAAAATATATTATATTTATTATAACTTAGTATAAAATGACTTTGCATTGCTTGTGCAACTCAGTTACGAAACAACGTAATGTAATTGTTCTGATTAATTAACCATTTGTTTCTTTTTGTCCCATTTCGTTATGTCTGACTTCATATTATCGTATGCTTACAATACTATTGTACAATATTTATCTTCTGATGCTTTTATCTTTTATAATAAATGAGATATTCTTATACATAAATATTTTCAAATTTGTTTACTTATTAATTTATAGTAATAAGGAAATGAAGGAAACTTTGACATTTATACAAAAAAGACTTTTTCATAATATTTGTTTCAATAAAAAGTGTTATTAACTCCTCATTCTTATATTATTAGTTTTTGTTATATTATTATTTTCAGAGTAAATCAATCGCTAATGCAGTATATGAATCACTGTGGTACGATTTACTGATAAATCAAAAGAGAACTTTAACATTCATAATAATGAGATCTCAAAAACAAATCATGATTACGGCAGGAAGAATTACGAGTTTATCTTTGGAAACTTTCACGAGCGTAAGATTAATTGGATATTTTTTTAATTAAATATAATTTTATGCCTTTTTTCAAGAAATATAATTTAGTAAATTAATTTTTGAAATTTTTTTTAGATCTTAAAAGCGTCAGCATCATACGTATCTGTTTTACATGCGATGTATTGATGTTTTAACAGATAATGATTTAGTTGAAATTGTTCTTAGTATAACATATTAATATAGAGAATTATTATATTATTAAACTATATTATTATATTATTGCTTTTGATAAATTAATAGTGTTGAGTATTTATGCTATTTTAAGATTTATAGATTTGTAGATTGTACAATATAGAATTATATTTAATTTAATTTAAATTTTAATATTCGTAAAATATCTAAATATGTTATTTTCTTATGTTTAATCTTGCATGATAAAATATTTTCTTACTTAGGAAGAAGAAAAAGAGAAATAGAAAAAAAATATCTTTTCTTTGGATCAATTGAATTAAATATATAATATAATATATATCGAGACTTTATTTTTTATCTTAGCATGTGTAGTTAAATTTATGTCAGCACATCCGTATATTTGTGTTTGCATATAATTGAACTTCTATAATATTAGTTGATTTTAATATTTTCTTTTTCATACGTTTTCCGAGAATATATATATACATACTTGAAAATTTATCTTATATTTTAAACATAAATATTTGTAACACAATTGATTTTTATAAGTTATTACGATTTTTTAATTCTTTTTTTATGAGATTTAAAATTCAAAGTTAAAGGGATCCTAAAGTCTGTATTACTAACTAAACCATATAATTGTTTGTATAACAATTACTTTTTTCTCTTTTACTGATTTGAAAATCCTTTATCAACATTAAAGTATACACATTAATACGTGATTGTAAAATGGAGTCTATTCTGAGAATTAAAAATTTTAAAATTGAGATCTTTTTTTTTATTTCTTAGTCTAATACGGCACTTCAGAGATATCATGCCGTGACAACATTTACATTATGTAAAAGATGTGCATTCTGTACTTATTAAATAGTAGTCCACAGATTAGTAGTTTGCATAAAGAAATAGCGTGTAGTTCTCAAAATTAGACTTAGACAACTAATTAAAATGTAATTGTTAAACAAAAATTTATGCGTATGTGGCATACGTGAGTGAGATAATAAAGTAGTGATGTATCGATGACACATAAATCATCTGTGCGTAAATGCTATTTACAATATACAATAACTAATTGTCTTTAGAATCCCAAATAACATTCAATAGCCGCCGCTCGTTATTTATTAAAAAGTTATTAATAAAAAAGTTAAATATAAGTTAAAAATCTTTTAATATTATTATACACTCACACATAATAATTTAATTTTTGTGAGTTGTCAAAATGTCATTGAGAGGTAATTTCGTAGAACAGAGCAAAATAAATAATTAGAATCAAAAAAGGAAAAAAGACAACAAAGTACTCGATTATTAATTTAGTGTAGCATTTAAATTTTATTATAGAAAAAATGATATTTCTGCAAAGAACGTTGGATGTTTTTGGACATTGATTCTTTATTAATACGTAATGTATTCAATTCGTATAGATATGTATTCTGTTGGATATAGACTTATTTAAAATTAAATGTTTATGAAGTCTTTAACTAAACAATTTTTTTTCAATTTTAAAATATCTTATTTAAGTGAGGATGCATAATATCATTCTTAGAAGCATTAAGGGATATTTATCATTTCACCCTTACTCTGATCTTCTTTTACATAATTTCTTCAAAGATTAGAAATTGAACTCCATGAAAATAATCAATTCCATTTGCATAGAATACATAACATGTAATTATTGCCGTTTTGCTATAACTTTAATGACTTTTGCTGTGTATGTACAGAACGTAGTGGACATTTCTTTATTTTTCGAAGGAGTATTGCTAAGAGACAAGTTCGTAGAAAACAAGGAACTGACAATTACGCATCGAATTATAAATTTAGCGGATAAGTCCGATATTTTTTTTATTTTATGTGGATATTAGAATATCAGCATTCTTAGATTATGAACAGAAAATGATACGATGGCCATAAAAAAATGAGCTCTATCTTGATTTGCTGTTATATGCCATATATAATGACGATTGATTCATACTTACAAGGGTAGGGATAGACTGCATGGGGTAGCATTTGAAAAAACCGTCATTGCTCTTTCAGTTCTTTCTTAAACCGGAGTGCCAGATAAATGTACCGACATTGATCTTCATTTCTTCGTGTCCTCAATACTGATTACGAATGATAGTAACGAGTACTGTGAGTCCGCTGCTGAAGATCGGTCTTCGACTGCTTGGTGTGTGGCCTGGTGTGTCGTATTGCATTCCATATTGGCTAATTTATGTATTTAGCATACTGATTGTACAGTACTTCCAATATCAATACGTGTTCGAGCACTTCAAGATCAGCGAGCTTTCGAATCTCGTCGATAGTTTACCCGCGGCTTTAGATTACAGTTTAACAATGATTAAAGTAATCACTCTTTGGATACATCGTCGGTAAGATGTGTAGCTGCAAACTGTGTGCAAATGTGTTAGCTTCTTCCATCTAGTAAATTTGATAACTAGGTTTTTAATTTCTCTAAAATCATATAATATATCTATTAACTTAGAATTTAAATACATTATTATTATTACAGTTAATATTTAACCGAGTAATATGCTATTTTTATGAATGTATTAGTTTCTTATTATACATATATATTATCAGTTAGATGTTATATAAATGAAATGTGTCTTATAATCGGTCCAATTAGAATAACGCATTATACAGAATCATTCATCAGCTTCTAACTACTATGGATAAAGACTGGCGAGAGTGCGTCAATATCGATCAACATTTGTATGTAATGACAATCAAAGCTAATACATCGCATTTTTGTTCTAATATTATGTTTAGTATTAATACAATTGCTACGGTGTTGTACTTTTTGAGTTACGGATACGCAGTTCGTTTTGTATATCCGACCGGAAATTACAATAACACCTTGCGGGAGCTTCCCATTAGAGTACAATTTCCTTTTGAAACTCCACATTCACCAATTTTTGAGCTGTTGGTCATAATTCAATTTCTACATGTGATGTTAAATGCATGGACGCTTTTTATTCTAAATGCATTAATTTCTGCTCTTGTAAGTCTCACCATATATAAATATTATTTTTTTAAAACAAAGTTGTTTAATGGCTTGTGACATCAGTATTGACATAAAGAACAAAATTTAATTATTAAAATTATATTTTTTTGATTTATATATAAGATTTACATGAATTTGTACACGAATTACTACACTCGTTATACATGTTACATTATACAAACTTAATTTAATCAAAATTTTATATCACTGTTAAGTAAAAGGTAATAATTAGATAATTGAATACTACTTATAAGCAATCTATATTTTATATTCTGTTTTGCTTTATAACGAGTAACTGTTTGCATAAGTATTTTTAATAGTTGGAACATGTATAGAAATTTAAGTATACGTATATTTGTAGGTGTTCCATGTAAGTGGACAAATCGATATATTATGTCAAGAATTTAAAAATATTTCTACAAAAGTTCTTCCTCATAAAACTTCTACATCTGCATTAGCTATACTGATTGAAAGGCACAACAGAATCTTTTTCTTTTCTGACAAAATTGAGAAACTTTTTTCTTTTATTGCGTTAATGCAAGTTGTTTGGAATACTTTTATAATATGCAGTCTAGGATTTATTATCATAATTGTAAGTACTGCATTAAGTATCTTGTAATCAATATTAAAGTTAATTAATTTGATCTTGTTTATCGAAATAGTCATTTTATATTGACACTGGTGGTATTACAATAGTAAAAATTACTTTCACTTATCTTGCCGTGGTAGTGGAAGTTTTCATCTTATGCTTTGCAGGAGAATATTTAAATTTCAAGGTTAGTAAGTATGTGGAAATTATCTGCAAGTATGACATATTTAATTTAATTATATATATATATATATATATATATATATATAATTATATATATATGTAGATAAAGTATTTATTAAATAAAGACATAACGCCAATGTGTACGAAGTATGTTAATTTAAATTCAATTTAAATTTAAATTTTAATTATGTTCTTAAATTATGAGGCAAATGCCCGAGTGCGTATTACGTCGTGTTCTGTAATGTATAATATGTATTTTCTTGAAAAATTGGTGGTTAATAATGTTGCGTATAAATATTACTGCATTATTAATTATCTGCAAAAATTTATTGCAGAAATATTTGTGCAATACTTTGATAATATTCTAGTAATATTAATGGCTACAAAATGTCATGTACTACTAATTTAATTTTTATACATAATAACTTTAATACTTAAAATAATTTTATACTTAATAACAAAAAATTATATTGTCAAAATACATCTTATTTAAGTTAGTTATGAAATAATGTTTACATTTCACATGTATAACTCAGTTACGAAACGATGTAACTTAGTTATTTTTTTAATTGGTTTACTTATCATTTTTCTTTTTTTGTTTTATTTCGTTATATCTAACTTTATGTTATCGTATGCTTACAGTGCTACTTAGCTTTATTGCTTTTATTTTATAATAAACGGTATATCTTTCTTATATATAAACTTTTTTCAAATTTCTTTAATTTACAAATTACTTTTTAATTTACAAAAATAAAAAATGTAGGAAACTTTAACATTTATACAAAGAAAACTTTTTCATAATATTTGTTTTAATAAGGAAAAATTATTAACAATATTAGTTATTTTTATATTATTATTTTAAGAGTAAATCAATCGCTAATGCAGTATATGAGTCGCTGTGGTACGATTTACTGACAAATCAAAAGAGGACTTTAACATTCATAATAATGAGATCTCAAAAACAAGTCATGATCACGGCAGGGAGAATCACGAACTTATCGTTGGAAACTTTCACGAGCGTAAGTTTAGAAAACATTTTTTTGATAGTTAAATAAAATTGTATGCACTTTCTGAAAAATACACATTTCTAAATTAATTTTTAAAATTTCTTTTAGATCTTAAAAGCATCAGTATCATACGTATCTGTTTTACATGCAATGTATTGATGTTAACAATTAGTGATTTAGTTGAAATCACGATGTTATTATTATTATTAGTATAACATGTCAATTTACACAATTATATTATTAAATAACTTTCGATAAATTAATAGTGTTAAGAATTTATGCTGCTTTAATATTTATATATCTATAGATTGTGCAATCTAGAATATTTATGATGGTTTAAGATTTATAGATTGTACAATCTAAAATTATATTTAATTTAATTTAAATTTAAATATTCGTATCTGTTTTTTTTTATGTATAACCTTATATGTTAAAATATTTTTTTACTCAGAACGAAGAAAAAAAGAAATAGAAAAAAAGGAATGTACCTTTCCATTGTGTCCAATATCGAGACTTTATTTTAGATCTAGAGCACGTGTAGTTTATGTTAGCATATTCGTATGTTTATATTTGTATATAATTCAAAGTTAATCATTCTTGTAAATATTTTTACACAAAGTACCGTTGTATAAAAATTTTCGTTAAAATGAATAACTGGGATAAATAGAAAGATTTTATCTTTCTATTTATCCCAGTTATTCATTTTGA
>NW_017305779.1:1549741-1588933 GCF_001594115.1 Trachymyrmex septentrionalis | reverse complement strand
TATATATATATATATATATACAGTGTGTTCAAGAATAACATGAACAGCTAGAACAAACTAAATTGAGTTGTCTATTATTTTACAATTTTTGTAATATTTAGAGATTAATTTTTAAAAATCGCCGAATATCTGTGCATATCTGTTCAGCGCGGAGAAGTATTTTCTTTCGCTGTTAGTAATAGCGTTTCTAATAGCCGTGTTCACCAACATCAACAATTGAGTGAATATATACTGCTATTGTATATTTTTCTATATCTAAATGTCTGATTAGATGATTTAGTAAATAAAAATAAATACTAATAATACTATTCAATTTTTTTTACAATGTTTATATTTTAATGTTCTTTTATATTTCAAATTTGATGTTTATTCAACTTGTAAGTTTTTTTCTCAAATAACTTGTAAAAGATGTCTTAAAACGTTCACACAGCGTATTTTTTAAATTTTTCATTTAGACACTTCTCATACTTTTGTGATGTTTACTTTGCGCATATTATGTGCCTTTCTTATCAAATACTACTTGTGAAATTTGTGTATAAAATTTTATATATAAGCAATAATAAACCATTTGAGAGAGTACGTTACTGCTTCGGATATATATATATATCTAATGCTCGCATATATTCTTATAATTTATGCTAATCTGTCATGTTGATGTTTTAACATTTTAATTTGCTCATCAGCGCCAGCGCATTAGCTGTTGCTTCTTACGGTCTTGACAGTTTCATTCACTCCGCAAAGGATGAAAATAATTCTCACGAGAGCAGATTCGATTTTCCCTTTAAAATGAGATTACCTTTCAAGGTTAATGAATCTCCATCTTTGAGATCATGGTAGCAGTTTCTTCATTTTCTTCTTTTTGATTGTGATCGTAACGATC
This sequence comes from Trachymyrmex septentrionalis, assembly GCF_001594115.1. Lineage (NCBI taxonomy): Eukaryota > Metazoa > Arthropoda > Insecta > Hymenoptera > Formicidae > Trachymyrmex > Trachymyrmex septentrionalis. The sequence goes on along the minus strand of NW_017305779.1, from coordinate 1,588,053 downwards.
AATTCTCTAATCATTACATGGATGAATTTCAATCAGTTTTTTTGCGTCATGTAGTTAAAAATTACTTTTTAAGTTTCTGTGTTAGTAAAAGTCATTTTAATCCAATGTTTGTAGATTTTTTATCTAAAATTCAAACAGTCAATAAACTATATCCGATTTTTTTTCTTTATAAACAATTTCTTTATAAACAAAACATATATTAATTTTATCTAGTCCTAAACCTTAATTCTAATAGAGTCTCGTATAAACAGTATCAACAATTTATAAAGCTTTGAATAGATACCCTATATCTGCCCTGAAATCTGTCCAACTAGGGTAACACATTACAGAGTCATACATCAGCTTCTAACCGCTATGGATAATTATTGGTGAGAGTGCGTCTATATTGATCTACATTTACATATGTAATAACAATCAAAGCTAATATATCGCATTTTCATTCTAATGTTATGTTTAGTGTTAAAATAACTGTTTTAGCATTTTATCTTTGGGGCAGTTACGTAATTTGTTTTGTATATCTATCTGAAGATTGATACTTTACAGCAGACTTCTCAGTTTTTCTTTAAAATTCAACAATTGCTAATTTTTGAGCTGCTGGTCGTAACTCTATTTTTAATTGTGATATTAAGTGCGTTCACGATCTCTAAACGTATTTTTATTCTAATAAGTCTCATCTTATAAGTATTAATTATTAGTATTTAAACAAGTTGTTTAACGGTATGTGACGTCAGTATTGACGTGAAAAATAAAATTTAATTTTTAAAATTATTTTTATATGTAAAATTTAGTTTACTAAATTTTATTTTTTAGTTCTCATCAGAGATTTCAGAGCAACTGGCCATAACGGCAGAAAAAATGATGGATATGTCATTCGAAACTTTTACGAATGTAATTTTTAAAATTTTTAAACATTTAATTTTTAAAAAATTATTTTATCTTACTTATAATCAATTTGCTATACATGTTTTTACACATAAAAATAAATTATAGACCACACTTCATTATTTTTACTACTATCTTTTTTAAGATAACCTTACACAGTAAATAATACTGTCAGTATTAAAAAATATTGACAAAATGACTGATCGTGCGTTAATATTGATGGATTGACAAAGAATACTGACAGTGATCTGGATTTTGATTCTCGAGCATCAGTGTCACTTTATTAGGATTAATGTCACAATATGTCACAGTGCAATAGATAATGTTCGTAAAACTGAGGATATATTGTTAATAACATTGATGGTGTAAAATTATAAAAATACTAAAAATCTTGATGCATATTGTCAGTATTACTGATTCAATATTACTGACCAGTTTTATTGTATTATAACCATGTAGGATCATCTTTAGATCATAAAAACATCAATATCGTATGTATTTGTCATGAATGCTTTATATAATTCGAACAAAAATACGATGAACATCTGTTAAAATAAAAATTAGTGTAAGGCCTAACGTCCACCTTGCTAGAAATCGGTTTGAGACCTCGGATAAAAAAAATTTGACCAATTGCATTGATCATGTGATCAAATTGTTCAAATTATTAATTTTTTTTCTGTTCTCGCATCGATTTCTAGCATCGGGCATTAGCCTTAAGTTAATGAGTAATAGAGTGTTGATAATAAATTTAGAATTAAATTGATATTAACAATTATTATTTGTTATTCATTAGTTATTTATGAATAAATTAAAAGTTATATTTAATATAAAATAATTAATATAAAAGTTGTAAATAATTTTATTTATGTATATTGTTACTATATTACATTATATACACTTTTTTTTAAAAGGTTTTTTGAGAAGACCATCGGATTTTTTGGGCATTGATTCTTTATTAAAAATTATATATTTCTTTTATGTATAAACATATGACGTTGAAGTATGTAGGAATATTTTTCCTAACTAAATATTTATAACATTTCCAATTGAATAATTTTTAATTTTGAAATATCTTTCATAAGCAAGAATGCATAATAACATTCCTAGAAGCACTAAGAATTATATTATTTGTCATTTTGCCCATCTGTTGCGTTCTTCTTTCACATTATTTCTTTGAAGATCAGAAGTCGAATTACACGAATATAATTCAGTTCCATTCGCTTAGAATACCTAATGTATAATTATCATATGTTGTTCTGCTGTACGTTTAACAATTTTTGCAATGTGCATGTAGACTGTAGGATGTTTTTTTTTTTTCTATGGAAATACGTTGCTAAGAGATAAGTTTATAAGAAAAAGGAACTGACAATTACGCGCGCGCATAGAGTTTGTCAATAGTTCGACTTAGATATCTTTATTATTTTACGAGTGATTTACGTTGTTAGACTATCAATAGAAAATTACATGTCCATAAAAAAAAGTAGCTCTATCTGCATTTGCTGTTATACTATGCAATACATGATGATTGATCCTATTTACGTAGAAATGCACTGAGTGGGGATATACTTTGAGAAATGAGCGCTATACTGTTTCATTTACTTCTTATCTAAAGAATCAAACGAATGTGCAAACACAGATCTTTATTTTCTTACGTATTAAAAACTATTGACAAATGATAATCAGAAGTACTGTCAGCCCAATGCTGAAAATTGGTTTCCAATTATTCGGCATTTGGCCGGGTGTCTCGTATTCTACCATTTACAGTATGAGTATTATATCAAGCATACTGATCATACAGTACTTTCAGTATTTGTACATTTTTAAACACTTCAAGATCAGTGAGATTTCGAATCTCAATGACAGTTTGAATTTAACTTTTACATATGGTTTGACAGTATTTAAATTGATTTATCTGTGGATACGTCGTTAGTAAGATATTCCTATTACACTATGAAATTTAACTTTGCTCAACTTGATTTAATTCCGTGAGAAAAAAATAATTTTTTTTCTCAGTTTTATAACATATTGTTGATTTGGTTTTTTGTAAACAAAAATGATTTAATATCATTATCTAAACTTTAGCTTGAGTATTAAACACAATATTGATGGTCTCGCGAAAAAAGATGCGATTTTTCTATTTAAAATATTTAATAGATTAAAAAAATTGCAGAGTTTTTCATCAAGTCCTGGTTGCTATGGATAATGATTGGCGCGAGTGCATCAATATGGATAAACATTTGTATATAATGACAATTAAAGCCAATTTAGCACATTTTATTTCCAACAGTATATTGAGTGTTAGTACGATTATTGCGATACCTTTTTTCTTAGGCGAGTACATAATTCATTCCGTATTTTTAACTGAAGATTAAAATGACATTTTACGGCCGCTTCCTATGAAGATTCAACTTCCCTTTGATACTCAACAATCGCCAATATTTGAGATTGTTTTTGTGACATTATTTTTACATAGTATAATAATATTTGTCTATATGGTTTCTATTGTAAATGGATTGATTCCTACATTGGTAATTATTATATTTTATATGTATATATTCATTTTTTATTAATTTTTATGTGATAAGGAAATTTATGATACAGAATTAAAACTTATTTATTACTACAGTGAACCGGTTGTAATAATATTTTACGTTGTAATTTCTAGAACTTTTAATATAACTATTATATAAGCTAAATGCACTAGTTACTGAATAATTAATCAACATAATCCAATTATTGGACAAAATAACAAAAATTTTAAATATTGAGTTTTTAATTATATGGACAACTCTAAATAAATTCGTTGTTTATAAAAATTTGATAATAAACTGATTTATAGTTACATATAAAATTTCATTAAAAGCTTAATATTTAAAATATTTGCCATTTTGTTCAATAATTGGATTATGTTCACCGCGTAAAAGTAAACTATGAAAATATATCATTAATATAAACAGTAAAATAAGATTTCGCTAATAGTGGGTATTCAAAAAGCATTTTATTTATCTTAAATATAAATACCTACATTTTTTCCACAATTTTATATTTCATTATAATCAGTAAAAATAAAATTTTATTATAAAATCAGCAATTTATTGGTCACAGGGAATAGGCACGCACATAAAAGTCATGCGTTGTTATTTATGGCTGATTATTCAACGGACCGTAAATATATGTACCGTCTTCCGTTTGAATTTTTGAATTCATTATACATTCGCTATTTATTAAGTGCTACTTGTGAAAATCAAGTATTTTGCGTATTTTGCCACGATTTAGTTCAGTACACATATTCAACAAACATCAACCAACAGTAATATAACCTTAATATTAATAATTTTTATTTCAATAATATATAATCGTTAACTTTAACATATATTTTGAATGCTATGCATATTAAATTGTTAAGTAAAAAATTTTAATAGTAAGATTATTATTGCTAGTTGGTGTTAATTGGGATATTTTTTAATGAAAATATATGATTAGGTTCGTGAAAAAATTATTGAAATAATTATTGGAAATAATTGAAAAATTATTTAAATCAGATATTGCACAATATTTATATTATACATTATTAATAACTTATATTTTTTATTTTATTATTTTGTAATTTAAAGTCACTGTTTCTAGTTATCTAATATTATTGATTGAAATAGTTAATATTACTAATTAACGCTTTCAGTGAAATTTTACTGGTTTACAATAGATTTATAATTGCTATAATTATAATTATTATAGTTCGAGATTATTTATCTGTTCTTTAATAATAATATATTATACTGATTTACTTTTAGAGGAAACTAACTAGTACATTTATCTTAAGGATTGTTACCTTCCTAATTTAAAAATATAATTAATGTGTCCGAAAAATTCTATAAATAATTTTTGAGAAGACTTTCTTCAAGTGTATAAATATATTATGTAAAAATATTTCTTGTATTTGAAACATGTTCACATTGTTCACTATAGCACAAATATCTCTTTCATATGCAATAATTATGATTTTTGCAAAAATTAAAGTATATTTTAGGTACTAGATGTTAGTGGACAAATTGATATAATGTGTCATGAGTTTAAAAATATTTCTAAAAGTATTTCTCTTCATGAATTTACCGTATCTTTATTTAAAATATTGATCGAGAGACATAATAGAATTATATAATTTTATAAAAACATTGAAAAACTTATCTCATTTATTGCGCTGATGCAAGTTGTTTTGGATACTTTAATTACCTGCGGTCTAGGATTTTTCGCCATAATTGTAAGTTCTACAATACATGGGCATTAATTGACATCGTATATATCATTCTTTTTCATGTTCATTGAATTAGAGTATTCATAACGAAATGGGTGTTTTTGTGGTAACAAAAACCATTTTTGCTGTTGCTCTCATATTGATTGAAGTTTTTATTATTTGTTTTACTGGAGAACATCTTAATTACAAAGTAAGTATTTATGTAAGAAGTTGTAGATCATAAATATAACCTTTTTTAATTTTACATAATTATATTTTATATAATTATGTGATAAAATTACGTGGCATTTTTTCTTTACAATAATGTATAATATTTTAGTATATTTAATATTGTAATGTACAAATATTATTTAAAATAAATATGTTTTTAATAAATATTATTTTTACTTTAGAAAAATATTATAACATCTTTTAAATATAATACCGATATCTCTAGTAGTCTTTGCTAAAACAAAAAATTGCTATAATCTCAATGTATTGTTTTACATTTTATTATGTGATTTTCTATATTCAAAAGGTAAAAGACAAATAAAATATTTTTAATATTATGCTTGTTTATTCATATTATATATTATATTTTTTCTGTTATTCTTTGTTTCTTTATTTTTTAATCTTTATAGAATTTTTTTGATATTAGGAATTGAAGAAAACCTTTATCTGTTAAATAAGTAGTATAAATATATATAACATGCAAGAAGCCATTGCTTTTATCTATTTTTGCTTTTAGAGTAAATCAATTGTCAATGCAGCATACGAATTGCCGTGGTATGATATACCGTCACATCAGAGTAAAATATTAATACTAATAATAATGAGATCTAAGAAGGAACTGACCATATCGGCAGGAAAAATGATGGATATGTCATTCGAAACTTATACAAACGTAATTTTAAAAATTGTTGAACATTTAATTTTTAGAACATTATTTTAATTTGTTTATAATCAACCTGCTATTTATATTTGTATGCATAAATATAATTTGTAGATCAAACATTATCTTCTTATTTCTACTTTTTTAGGTCATAAAAACGTCAGTATCATATAAATATATCTGTCATAAATGCTTTATATTGACTCAAATAAAATTATGGTAGACATTTGTTAAAATAGTAATAAAATTAGTGTAAGTCAATAAATAAAAAATGTTACTTAATTTAGAATTAAATTATATTAAAAAATCAACAGAACAAAGATTAAAGGGCAAAGCTAAATATTTTTTTTTGCTTAAATGAATAATTTAATGTCTAAGCATATAACAAACGTTTCACACTTTTAATAAAAATGCTTAATATTACAATTAAAAGTTTAAATACTATTAAATATATGTAACAGACGAAAATAAAAGAGTTATAAAAATTATAATCTTTTAGAATTCTTTGATTAACAATTAAATGTGTGTTGGCTACATATGATTAATATCACTTAAATTTTTAATTGTGACACTGACAATGGGGATAACTTTTTAACAATTCGAAACGTTTGTTATTGTTTATATACTCTTTAAGTCCTTGTTCTGTTAATTTTTGAATTTTACTTTTATCGAGCGTTTATATATTTATATTAATTTTAAATTATTTAGAATTAAATTTTTATTAACAGTTAATATCTGTTATTTACTAATTGCTAATAAATAAATTATTTAAAAAATTATCTTTAATGTAAAAAAATGACATTAAATAATTTTTGTTTACTTAGTATTATTAAACAACACAGATCAGTAATTTTTAATTTAATTTTTAATATTATATACTTACACACTTATAATAATCTAATTTTTTGTGAGTTGTCAAATCATGTGTTGAGTTACTTTCGCAATACAAAGCGAAAAAAATCAATCAAAATTACAGAAAAAGGCAACAATGTATTTGTGACTATTGATTTAACACTTAAATTTTATTTCAGGAAAAAGAATATTTCTGCGGAGAGCGTCGGATGTTTTCGGACATTGACTCTTTATTAACAAGTTATGCATTCAGTATGTATAGACATATATTCTGTTGGATATAGGCGTATTTGAAACTAAATGTTTATGATTTCAACTAAACAATTTTTTTTAATTTTAAAATATCTTTTTTAGGTAAAGATGCATAATATTATTCTTACTATTAGAAGCATTAAAGGATATTTGTCATTTTATCCCTATATTCTATTGTTCTCTCTTCATTTTATTTCTTTGAAAATTGCACGAATATAAATCAGTTTCATTTACATAGAATATATATAATTATTGTCATTCTACTATAAGTTTAATGACTTTTGCTGTGTATATACAGAACATAATAGATATTTATTTATTTTTCGAAGAAGTGTTGTTAAGATACAAGTTCGTAAAAAAACAGAATTGACAATTACGCATCGAATCATAAATTTGTCGGACAAGTCCGATATCTTTGTTATTTTATGGATATTAGAATATTAGCGTTCTTAGACTATAAACAAAAAATTATGGGATGTGCATAAACAAATGAGCTCTATCTCTATTTGCTGTTATACACCATATATGTATAATGACGATTGATTATATTTACGAGAATGAGCATAGACTGCATAGAGTTGCATTTGGAAAAACTGTCAGTGCGTTCGTTCAGTTCTTTCTTAAACCGGAGTGCCAAATAAATGTGCCGATACTGATCTTCATTTCCTCGTGTTCTCAATATTGATTAGAAATGATAGTAATAAGTATTGTGAGTCGTTGAAGACCCAGCTTTGTGTGTGTTCGGATGTATCGTATTGCATATTGGTTAATTTATATATTTAGCATGCTGATTGTACAGTTCTTCCAATATTGTATTCGAGCACTTCAAGATCAACGAGCTTTCGAATTTCGTTGATAGTTTACCCGCGGCTTTAGATTGCAGCTTACAACAATTTTCAAACTAATCAGTCTTTGAATACGATGCCGAAGACATTGCTGCAACTTTAGCTTCATCTAATCTTGTCTTGTTTGATATATAAGAAATATTAAGTTAGTATTAGTTTTTTTATTATATATTTAATCGGTTAGAGATCTTCTATAAACGAAACGTGTCTTAAATCTATATAATCTTAAACTTTAATTCGAGTAATACGGTCTCTTATAAACGATACTAACGATTTACGAGTATAAAGCCTTGCATAGGTGATATCATTTCTGTCTTGATATCAATTAGAATAACACATTATAGAATTGTCATTTATCAGCTTTTAACCGCTATGATTAATGATTGGCAAAATTGCATCTATATTAATCAATATTTGTATATAATGACAATTAAATTTATTGCATTTTCGTTCTAATATATATATTATGTTTAGCATTAATACAATTGGTACGGTGTTGTACTTTTTGAGTTATGGTTACGCAATTCATTTTGTATATCTGCTCGGAGATTATAATGATATTTTGCAGCAGCTTCTCATTAAGGTACAATTTCTCTTTGAAACTCAACATTCACCAATTTTTAAACTGCTGATCATAATTCTATTTCTACAAGCAATGTTAAATGCGTGGACGCTTACTATTTCGACGCTTTAATTTCTACTCTAGTAAATCACCTTATAAATATTATTTTTATTTAAATAAATGTTGTTTAACGGCAGTATGTGATGTCAGTATGTGCAGATGCGGGTGCGGTCTGCATCATATCATGTTCTGGAATGTATGCTTTCTTGAAAAAATTGGTAATTTATTAGTGCGACGTTCAGTAAAAGCAGATATGAGCGAAAAAGAAATTTAAATGTGGAACAATACATAATAATTGAATTTCTTATTAAACAAGAAACAAATCTTCGGAAATATGTAAGGATAAAAGCACATGACGAGGGAATGTTTGGATAGAAGCATTCATATATGAAGCAAGATTTTCGAAGAAGATCGACAATGTGTTCAGAATAAACCGCATCCTTGACACTCAAGACTGACAACGGCAGAGAATGCTAACCGAATTGCTGTTTGTGCTGATTAATGCATTACAGAGTGAGACATTGCCTTTATTTTAAAATGCATATTTTCAAGAGTTTTACTCCTTTCTTAATAAGAAATTTAACAATTATGAATTGTCCCACATTAGATAATCTTTGCTTATGTCTGTAACTTTTATCAAACTTTGCGTTAGTAAGTTTATCAATTTTTTCAAGAGAGTACACATTACGAAACTTTACTCGGGCTTCTATTCTTAAAAATATGTACGAAAAATTAGGGAAATACTATAGTATACGTAACGTATATTTCCTAATTTTTCGTATATGTTTCTTTTCAAAAATAGAGGTCTTAATGCTACTCACACTTGCACATGCCTTGATCGTCACTTAAGCGTGTAATTAAAGTAAAAATTTAAATTTGGCGCCCTTAATAATAATAATAATAATAAGTATATATTCTAAATGTACAATAAGTCAAATGTTATTTTAAATTTAATATGAAAATTGATTAACTATTTATTTCAGATATGACTTCTTTTATTATATAAACCTTTTTGACATTCATAAAAAATACAAGTTTGTAAAATAATTTAAAAAATCCTTTTTAGATTTTAAAATTATCAGCATCACTATATCTGTTTTACACGCGATGTATTGATGTTCATCACAAACAGTGATTTGTTGAAATCTTAGTATTATTTAGTATTATTAATATAAAATGTTAATATGAAGAATTGTTATTATTAAATTATTTTTGATAAAATAATAGTATTAAATTTTTATGTTGTTTTAAGATTTATAAATGGACAATATAAAATTGTACTTAAGTTGATTTAAATCTCAATCTTCATATCTGTCTTTTCTTTAACTTTAATTTTGTATTTTAAAATTTTGTATTTTCTTGACTTAGAAAGAAGAGAAAGACAAATAGAGAAAAAGAGCAATTTAGCTTTTCAAGGAACGTAACAATTATCGAGACTTTATTCTATCTAGATCTAAACAGTGCAGTTTATGTTAGTACATTTATTTGTTTGTATTTGTATAACCAAACTTCTATAAGACGTCCAATTGACTTTAGTCTTTTAAGTTTTCTTTACACATGTATTCTGAGAAAATTCAATATTTACGTTATTAGAGGAAATTATTTTTCATTATGTTGTGAGAGTTTAATACAGAGGGATATAAGATGTTTTTTCTTTCTTATCTTCGTAAAAATTCACGATCGATGCACGAATTTATTTCCGTTACTGAGAATACCTAAGCCGTAATTATAAACTTTCAAACTGCCCTACGTTCAACAATCATTACGACATCTAGAAAATGGTGCACGTCCGTTTTTTTTCACAATGTAGCATTATTAGCAGGAAGAAATGATTTAATGCATAATTTTTTGTTATTTCATGGTAAAGGTACATTATTAAATTGTACAAGGAATATAGAATAATCGTACAAGATAATATGCAAATTATTCTTCCTCAAATTGTTGTTATAGGATGTATAACTGCGATTGATGATTGGTCCGTATTCACATGAGTGGGGATAAACCGCGTGTGCGTGGGGATGCACTTGGAAAAATTGTTATTGTCCTGTCAGTTCTTTCATAGTCACAGCAGACAAATGTGCTAATCTTCATCCTCCGTTTTCTAAATTATCAACGAATGGTAGCCAAGAGTACGGTTAGTCCGGCGCTGAAATTCAGCCTTCGGCTGCTTGGTGTATGGCCGGAGGTGTCATATTCTATTTTTTATTGGCTGATTTTTATGTCAAGTATATTGATTATACAGTATTTTCAATATCTGTACATACTTGAGCACTTCAAGATCAGCGAGTTCTCAAATCTTATCGATGGCTTATCTTTAACTTTAGATTATAGTTTGACGTTTGTTAAATTGGTCAGCCTATGGATACATCGTCGGTAAGACAACGTGTCGCGTATGTAATATTACATCTTATATCAAATCGCCGATATTATAGAAAAACTAGATTTTTTAGTTTAAAAATCCAAACATTTACTAACGTGGAATGCATCAATATTACATTCGAATCATTAGTGCATTGATCTGGCATGAATAGAATAATATTCCATTCGTTACTTGACAAATTAATAATACATTACAGTGTTTTTCATAAAATCTTGGCTGCTATGGATAATGACTGGCGCGAGTGCATCAACATCGATGAGCATTTGAATATGATGACAATTAAAGCCACTGTATCTCATTTTTATTCTAATGCTATGTTGAGTTTTAATGGTGTAGCTGCAGTGTTGTATGTTTTGGGCGATTATGCAATTCGTTTTGTATATATAGCCAAAGATTACAATGATACCTTGCGGCAACTTCCTATCAAGGTGCTTCTTCCTTTCGAAACTGAGCAGTCGCCGATTTTTGAGTTACTGGTCGCAATTATGTTTCTACATATAATACTAGTCTCGTTATTAGTCGCCGTTTTAAATGGATTAATTTTTACTTTGGTAAGTCTCGTATTCTAAATTCACTTTTTCCTATTTTATCAAAATTAACAAAAGGATTTGTGGCACTCTCATGAGAGTTAGATCCAAGAACATTGTTGCATAAAAGTATCACTTAATATGTTATTACATATGACATTTTCGTATATACAACATTGCAGGATTATTATGTAAGAATATTTCCTTTAAAAACATAAAGATAAATGTTGAAAAATATTTGGAAAAAATATGCTTAAATAATTAAATATATCACATAAAAATAAACAATTGAAAATTTACATCAAATATGTATTTTGCCATTAAAAATATTTTTTACAAATATTGTTTGAAACTTTGCAGCAATTTAAGTACATTTTAGGTGCTTCACGTAAGCGGGCAAATTGATATAATATGTCAAGAGTTCAAAAATATTTCCGAAAATGCCTTTCCTTATCAATCTTCCGCATTTACATTAAGAGTGCTGATTAAAAGACATAACAAAGTCTACGCATTTTCCGAGAATATTGAGGAACTTTTTTCCTTCATTGCATTGATGCAAGTTGTTTGCAAAACTTTAGTCATTTGTTGCTTAGGATTCGTTATTATAATTGTAAGTATTGCAATAAATACGTTATGATATCGATATTGTTATTGATATCGATATAAGTTATATATTCTCTTTTATTGTACATTAAAACAGTCGGTTCATAATGAAATCGATTTCTACTTGTTTGTGAAAGCTGCTGTGGCTTATATTGCCGTAATGATAGAAATCTTTATTATTTGCTTTGCCGGAGAATATCTTAGTCTTAAGGTCAGTAAATATAATACCTGTTATGAGGAGTTATTATATTAAAGATTTAAAGAATGTATACTAACTTTATTTTATGTAAATGATGTATCCCTTTATTACAATTTTTATTACTAAAGTCAGAATTATAGTATAGTAGACTAGAAAAAAGCTCTTTTTTTCAGATAAAAGAATTCTTTGCATTGAGAGAAAAGTACTACCCTGTTGTTTTTGACATAATTTACATTATTTTTAGAGTAAATCAGTCGCTGATGCAGCATATAAATCGTTGTGGTATGATATGCCAATTAATCAGACTAAAATTATATCATTCGTGATAATGAAATCCCAAAGGCGATTGTCAATCACTGCAGGGAAGATGATGGATATGTCATTCGAAGCTTTAACGAATGTAATATTTCGTAACTATTTTGATGAATAATTTTTAAATAAAAACTTTATCTTGCTTACAATTGATGTTAGCATTCGTTATGATATGTATTCTTTATATATGTATACACATAAATTAAAATAAAATATTTTATACATTTATTTTAGATCATGCGGGCATCGGCATCATATGTATCTGTCTTGTATGCGATGTATTGACATCAATGCAAGTGATTTGTTAAAACTATTTAAGTTAGTATAATGAGACGATTTAGAAAATGTAAACTATTCAAAGGAATTATTAACTTGTTGTTAATAAAGTAGTTGTTAATATTTTGAAATAACGTTTGTGATTGTAGAGTTATGCTGTTTAAAATAATGTTAACATAAATGCGAATAATTGCATTCTTTATTTTATTCATTTATTGAATACTTAAATCTATTTTTATATGTAACTTACATCAAATTTATTGAATTTTTATTGAAGAACTTGATATATTTTCTTGCATGTAGTTGTAATGACATTTTTATAATACATTCTGTTGATTTAAGTTTCTCTGCTTCCAAAATCCATTGTAGTTTATAGCAAAGTATATCATTTTGGTAAAATTATAGAATACTCAGACGGATAATATAAGCTATTCCGAATTACTGTTAGACTATACAGCTCGTAACTGGGATCGATTGATTGATACTTCAGCGGAGCATATCGTTTAAGGATCTATAGGTAATATAGTAGATCTTCGTGTTCTCATGTGTTGTTAACGTAATTTTAAGTTGTCTATTCTCACACATCTCCTAACAATAAATTTCGAGTTGCCGAAAGATAATTGTAAATGCTATGTGTCCATCGTTCAAAAGGGACTGTATATTGTTAACAGTAAGTCAGTAATAAATATTCCAGATACCGCCGGATTTATAGTTGCATAGATATGAGTATTGAAATATCTGGTCATTTTAAATCATAAATCGCAGTGTACAAAATTTTGACGACAAAAGAAAACGATTGGACGAGTGCAATAATGTTGATCGGCATTTATGCGTGATTATTATAAAAACTAATATTTCATATTTTTGTTCTCATTCTATGCTAAGCATCATTATGTCATCCGCAATTGGCTATACGTATCCCAAATTCAATGGAAAAACGCAATAACATTTATGAGACAATCTTCTCTTAAGCTAGAAGTTCTCTTAGAAGTTGAATCTTAAAGTTTTACATGTTAAAAATAGAAAAAAGCATTAATAACAAAAAATTATAGTATGATTAATTCAGAAAAGTTTTACTTTACCAAATTTGTTATTAAAAATACTAGTTTATTTATTAAATTTATTAATATATAATTATTATATATCTATAATATTATTTTAAATTGTTATAAGTTAAGTTATGTTAACTGAAGTTACAATTTTAATACAATTATAATACAATTTTAATACAATAATAGAAAGAGCTTTAATTTTCTTTTATATTATACATTAAAAATATTAAAGTTTTATTATGTATGGAAAAAACAATCCACATTTTTAAGAGGCTTCTAAAGCCATTTGTATTACTGATTAAATCATATAATTTTTGTATAGCAAATACTTTTTTCTCTTTTACAGATTCAAAAATCCTTTTCCAGGATTAAAATATACGCATTAATATGTGTTTGTGAGATGGAGTTTATGACAAGAATGACCAAAATTTTCGAAATTAATATATTTTTTACCATTTCTTAGTATAACATGGCGTCTCAAGTCGTGACAACATTTGCTTGATACAAAAGTTTTGCAACCTGTACTTACGAAATAGTAATCCACAAACACGTACTTTGTATGAACAAATAACGTTGAGTTCTTAGAATTAGACGCTTTATCGCATGATAATTGACACAGACATGCAACTGAGTGTATCATAGGTGCGTGAGATATTGGTGTGATAGTATATAAAGACATGTCGATGCACTGGAAAAACAGCAATCTCTGGTGACTTTATTGGAATTTGGGCTTCACTTTAAGATTCTCTTAACTTCTTATTTGTACATTTCGTTTGTTCCTTTCTTTGCTATCTGTATTTTTTCTTTAAAGTTTCCTCAAGCTTTTTTCAATTGTTTCTTTTCAACGATATTACACGTAATACGACGAATAAAAATATGCAAGCACATGTTCAAAGAAAGATCTACATTTTTAAAGGAAATTGTTCGCTAGCGCGAAGGGAAGCCTGTTGATCGTTTGTTACCCCTCAAGTTATAATGTTTGAAGGGCCAATGCTTGAGTCGTTATACGTATAATTACGATTGATCGATTGATACGATTAACGATGGATGTTCCAGCTTTCGCCGACCCCCTCTGTAATCAGTTGGTCCTCTTATTGTCATCACGCGATGTACAATGGATCAATCGTCGTACAAGTTTTATGCATAACGCGTATCGTCTACTCATATCGGTGGCAAGCAATAATTTAGGAAAGCATGTATCATGGGAATTACACACACAATTTCATGAGATTAATTATAACATGCATAACAAAAATGTTTTTATCAAAATGGGATTCCAATTTATCGACATGTAACTCGTTGCTTTTTGCAATTTTTAACGATTCTTTTATTTTCATGACGTTATTATGGTAAAACGTCTTTATGTACTTATATCTTCAAGATAAATAATTTTTTAATTCTCATAGACACTTTGAGCATCACTTCAACGTAGTATAACTTTTTGAAGTTGGTCAGTCTGTAGCTGAATCGCCAATAAGCTTATAATAAGACTAATAAAAGGAATGATTTAGAAAGACACGTTGTCTTCGATCTAACAAAATATCGTGCGATGCAACAATATTATTTGTTTCAAAATTATTTCATTATCTTTAAATTATACCTCCCATAAAATTAATTATGTCAAATAATAAATTAAGAGAAACAGAATATTATGATCATAATTTCTTTTTCATTTGATTCTTTATATTTTAAATCGTTCTGACAACAAAGATTTTACTTATTATAAAATATTCTTTCTACAATTTATATTTTAATATCCTTTTATATTTCAATTTGATGTTTATTCAACTTAGCAATAAGAGTTGTTTCTCAAACTACTTGTAAATATAAAAGATGTCATAAAACGTTCGCATAATGTTTCTTCCAGAATTTTTAGACACTTTTCGTTTTTTACTGCTGTATGTTTACGTTGCATATGTGTTTATGTTGTATCTTTTTTACTACATCAAATATTTTTGTGATATTGCGTAGAAAACTTTTCAAGATTTTAGCAACAATGAACAGGGATTGGAGAAAGTACATTATCTACCAAGTCACAAATGCATGCATCTAATGCTCGTATATATGCTTATAATTTATGCTAATCTGTCACATATCTGCTTTAATAAACATTTTAAAGTTCATCAACACTTCAGCTATTGCTTTCTACGCTCCCGGAAGTCTGATTCGCTCCGCGAAGGATGAAAATGATCCTCATGAGAGCAAATTCGATCTTCCCTTCAAAATGAAATTACTTTCGAGGTTAATGAATCTTCATCTTTGAGATCATGGCAAGATCCAGGAGTTTTATCACCTTCTTCTCTTTGGATTTAATGATCAATTCTGTAGTCATTACATAGCGAGTTTTAATCAGTTTTTTCGCGTTGCAATTAAAGATTATTTTCTAAATTTCTGTGTTAAAAATAGATCACTTTAATTCAATATTTATAGATTCTTTCTCTAAACAGTCAAATTCATATAATATAAATTTTGATTCTAACCTTTCCAAAGAAAGCTATCAGAGTTTTCAGCTTTTACCAGAGATTCTCATCTTAAAATATCTCATGCTTGTCCTATATATCAAAATTGATGCCGATGCAGTTCATGTTTAATCTCTTCTAAATTGATGCTGATGCAGTTCATGTTTAATCCTTTGGTTATTGGTATCTCATAATTCATGATTATTATTATGATAAAATTTATTTTACAATGATAATTACAAATTTTGAGTAATTAAATAAATAATTTTAATTAAATAAAAATAAAAGTTATAATTTTTTTAAGTTTGTCATTATTATTATGTAGAGATACAATCATTATGTAATAATCATTATAATATATATTACTCGTTATATGTATTATCAATGTTTTCTAGTTTGATAATATTTCGTGTTTATGATTTTGACAATTTTATTAGTTTATTGTAAAATGAAATAAATATTATTTGTTAACTTGTCAATACTATATTGAAGAAGACCCAAAAATTAAGAATCGAAATTTTATAACTTTCCGGGAAAAAATGTTTTATGTAATATAAGTATATATAATTATACAAAATTATATATAAAATTATATATAATTATATGTAAAATTGACATATTTTATATACAACTATGTATAATTATATATAAAATATGTTTATGTATAAGATTTTTCCCGGATTTATTTTATTAATGTACATACAACTACCTAGTGTCGGCTTATGTGAATGTTTCTTTTAATTTATAAATAATCACTACATAATGATTATATTTCAACATAATAACAAACTTAATAAAAATTATTAACTTTTATTTATTTTTAAATTAAAATAGTTAGTCAAAATATTAAGTAAGTCATAGTTTTATGAAATATTAATGATTTTGCTTTGCTATTGCATAATCGATTTGTATTATTTATTTATACTCTCACAGGTTACTGATAACAATCAAAAAGCAATAATATTAATAAAAATCGTTTTATTTTATATCAAAATAATTACGTTTGTTTTATATTTCTGCTGGGAAATATCTTAGCAAAGGTTATTAGTGTTATTGCAAACTGTTATTAAAATTAGTGTTATTAAAATATTATATATTTTATCGAATCGCTTTTATTTCTAATTGATAAATTGTTGTGTAACAGTTTTGTAAGCTTTTAACTTTATAAATTAAATTGTTCTTACATAAACATATCTATATCAAACACAATTTTTTCAGAAAAAAAAAAGTATTTGCTCTTGTTCCACATTTGTAGAACTCATTTGGTTCTCTTTTACAATAATAAATTGATTGCAGATGCTGTATACAAGTCTAGTATAATATAATGTCCAGTCAAAGTCGGATCTTTCTATTTGTGATTATGAGGTAGCAAAAGAGATTGACGAAAAGTGATAGATCTTCCCTTGGAGAGATTCACTGGCATAAGATTTATTCTCATACATACGAAATGTTGCTCATGGATATTAAACGCATCTCGGGTAAATATCAAAGCTGACTGTGCAAACAATTTATAATGCAAACGATTCAGCAGCCTTCGTAACTATGTACACATCCGATATGATACTTACAATGAAAAGTGTCTCTTCGTATACAAGTTATAAAAGCTTCTGCGTCATGTATATCGTTGTATGCGATGCATTGAGAAATTATAAACTTGTATACGGATATCAGTGATTATATTTGCTCGTCGATTTGATGAAACTAATAAGAAGACACAGAAAATCGTGGATCACATGCATAAAGATTACTTTTTAAAATATGTGTAGTAATTATAATTATCACACAGTAAAAAAAATATTATAAAATTCATATATACAAAAAATAACTCAATAATATACACAAAAAATAATATATTATTTTTTGTATAATTTATTAAAAAAGTAAAACTTATTTTCTTAAATAAGTTAGGTACTATCAAGTAACGTTAACGTGCTTCCAATATTAGCAAAAAAGAAATTATGAACACGAGTTAAACGTAAACGATATTATTGCAATATATTAAAAAATAAACTGTTCCTTTTATTTATAATATTTTTAGTTTATACATATAATCCTTTTTGATTGACAAACTTTTGCAAATAGCATGTTACGTACGTTGACATTCATATTTTGACATGTATAGTAGATTATCTCCTCTGATCTTTTCTAAGCAGCATATGAACATGACAATATGATATAATTCCATATTATTTTTGTTTATAAAACAATAATGAACGGCTTAGAACTCCTCTCAAGTCTCCTTTTAACAACACTCGACCCTTTTCTTTGCTTTTGTATTTCTCAAGTCTTTCAACGCGTCTGGCATTGTTCACATGCGCTCAACGGATCTCTCATTTTTTTTTGTTAAATGAATAACTTACGTCCTCCTCCTTGTAACTTTCAATACGTAGCTCGAATTATGCTCTTTCTTCTTTGTAATAACCCATAATCATCGTAAAAATGTAACGTTTCTTTTTTTGTCGCATCAGGAACGGTAAGAGCGCGCGTAATTGCAATTGATTGATAACGATCGACGAAGGGGCAACATATTGTTGCCTGGCATAGGCAACCGGAGTTATAGCTCGTTGAAACTCAATGCTTAATTTCGAGTAGCGATGTTCGCACGATAATCGTTTTGCCTTTGACGAGAAAACGTCGACGTGGTCCGATCCCATGCGAGATAATGCGCGCAACTTCCATCAGCACTTCCGTCGAGATCGGACTTCGCTTTGTCGGAATCTGGCCGGGTTTGCAGTACGGAACCATCACTTGGTTTGCATACATGATGAGCTTAGTGTTTGCGCTGTACTTTCAGTATGTGTACATCTTCGATCACTTCGACGTCAACAATATCTCGAATCTTGTCGATGCGCTTAGCATTACGTTGGCTTATAGTCTCGGTTTTTTAAAGTTGATCACTCTCTGGTTAAACCGCAGGTAGGAATAGTTCCTTGATGTAAACAACAAGGATGATTATTCGATGCAAAATACGCAAGCGATTTTCTACAGGCTTTTTTATGATATCGTGTTAACGATGGAAGAAGATTGGAGTAACGTCAACGTTTACGACAAATCGGTATCGTGTATTATGACGAGTAATGCCAATTTGTCACGTCGTTGCTCGAACGTGTTGATCAGCATTAACGCTGCAGCCGCAATTTGCTACTCCGTAACCAATTTTCTACGTCTCTCGACCGACTTTAAGGAGGACCTGAACATTAGTTCGAGAGTGCTGCCTGTAAAGATGAAATTTCCCTTCAAAGTTGACGTGTCTCCTCTCTTTGAGCTTTTAGCGGTCGGTCAGATTCTTCATGTAGTGTCAATCGCCACTTTAGTTGGTATGATGAATTGCTTGATCATTACGCTGGTGAGTTTAATTTAACCGATCACGTGAATGATTAGTAGCTTTTTAAGATTTATATATAATTAGAAATTAAATCTATGAGAAAATAAATCTTCAAATTTTTAAAACGTTTATTTACTATCATCATTATTAAATTGACAGTCAATGTAATTTGAGATATTGATATTGCAGTTTATAATTGCGTTTCAAGTCCGATAAATCGAATCGACGCATAATGTATAAAACTGAAATTTATTTGCAAAAAATTTGTATAGGATTATTATTCATCATCAAGATCCATGAAAATAAGATTATTCCTTTAATTAATTATTTCTTTTAATTTATTTCTTTATTTTTGAGATTTATTAGCCTCACTTTCTTCTCTATCTTTTTTTTCTCTTTTTGCTTGTGCTTCTGCGAGCATTAATTAAAACATATAATTAAGACTGACTTTTGTTTTCTCTGATTTTGCATTTAAAATTTAGATACTTTGAAAAAGATTATTAATTTGCGGGAGTTCGTTTTGTGGAATCTATTAATAGTCACGTTTAGGTACTTCACGTGAGCGGACAGATCGATATTCTTCGCCGGGAATTACTGACAATTTGCGGCAACGGAATTTCTCAGCGTGATTCAATCGTCACAAGTGTCAAGCTAGTGATTATTCGGCATCAAAAGATAATAACCCTTTCAGATAATATCGAGGAGCTTTATTCCGACATCGCGCTGATGCAGTTTTTATCAAATACCGTGGTCATCTGCTGCATCGGTTTTACCATCATAGCCGTAAGTTACATCGTTAATTAATAAAATTTATGGCATTATTTTGTAATTTTACATTAAATTTATTAAATATCTTTCTTTGCAATCTTTTTCTAGACTCTTGTTAGGGATGGAGCCACAGTGGTAATTTTGAAATCCGCTATTTTTTACGTCGCCGTAACGTTAGAAGCTTTTATCTTTTGTTTCGCGGGAGAATACCTCAGTGCCAAGGTTTGCACAGTATTTTATATTATATGTGTAATATTCTATTTTACTTTTTTGAGTCACTGGTAATCAATTTTCAAACTTTTTCGCTTCTTCTGTAGTACAATTTATCAAGCTTTATCAGTTTAATATGTATTTACGTATATATGTTTCTTGAATGTTCGAAAAATATGGGTTAAACTTGAAATTGAATTCAGAGTACGTTATGGAATTATATAAAAGAAATAGATTCTTTGATCGGAATTTAATTATTTCCTAAATTTTTGTTGTGTTTTCTAGAAAAAATAACTCCGATTAGAATTCATTTTGAATAATTCTATAACATGCCCTGATAAATTGATAAATTTTTTTTAAATTTGTACACCATTCTCAATTTTAGAGCAAATCGGTTGGCGATGCAGTTTACGAGGCGCTATGGTATAACATGACACCTGCCGAATGTCGGATTTTGTTATTTGTGATATTAAGGTCGCAGAAGAGATTGACGATTACAGCTGGAAATGTTATGGATCTTTCTTTAGAAGGATTTACGAGTGTGAGAATTTTAAATTGCGAATATATAACGAGATAAAACATTAAAATATTTAATGTTTTTTAAGACAAAATAGAAAATAATATCTGATTTATTACGTGAATAAAATTTATTATTTCTCTTCAACTAGGTAATGAAAGCATCAGCTTCGTATATGTCAGTGTTGCATGCGATGTATTAAACAAGGCTAGTGGATAACAATTATTTGTGCCAAGTGTATCCATCGTGATTACCGGCGAATGGGACAGTAGCAAGTGTAGCATTACATATAGTTGAAACGAAATCTGTTTTATTAAATATACGAAAAAGTGAATATAATATATAAAAAATCTAAAAATAAATAAATTAATAAAAAAATAACATAATTAAAAAATAACGCAATTAATAACAAGAAATAACTAACTAAATAAAAATACATTTTTTGGACAATATAATTGTAATAAGTTGTTTCAGAAATTTTTAGGACTTTTAAAATATGTAAAAGCATTTTCATATTATTTATTTTCTCTCTATATTTTAATAAATTATTTACATTCTCTTACTTCATATCGACAATAGAGTTCAAACTTCATTAAATTTTAGACGTTTATATTTATTACACTTCAGAAAATTGTGTATATTTCAAATTTCAATAAAACATAAATGCAAAGTTCCAATTTTGTTTTTTCATTTATGTTCACTTATTGTGTGACTTACTTGCTCATAATAACAATAGGTATACCGCTGCGAATAATTATTTTTTCCCTCGGTATTTGTGTTCAATCCCAACGTAGCAATTTAACTTTCCTCACCGCTCGCACATGGTTCCTGAATTTATAAGGTTCAAGTAATCCCAGAGACACACACACACACACACACACACACACACACACACACACAATGTCCACTTCCCCTGCTCGCTTTTTTCCTTTCATCTATCTATACCCTCCGACATTAAGGCTCTCTTCTCACGTATAACTTTCCATATGTATAGCATTACGCTTAGATAACTAAAAATTATCTAGATAAAGATGAGATAAATTGCACATAAATTACATATCTAAGATAAGATAAAAGTGATTTTATTTTAAAATTATCTAAATAAAAGATAAAATTATAAGTTAGTTTATCTAAATACTTTTTAGATAATAACCTTTAAGCAAAACAATTTAGAACATAGAAATAATATGTTTACATTTAATAATTTTTTTTATTTATAATATAAATTATTAATCTTTAAAAACTAGAATTTTTTAAGTATTCCATCTGACTAATAATATCTGTTTTCATGTAAAAGTACATAAAAAAAAGTATCTCATTTAATAATAGTGTTATTGTACTTTTTACAGATAAATGTGTCGTGCACTGCTCAATATCCTTCTTTTACATCATCGCAAATTTTTAGCCTTGTTTTCAATTTACCTTTATGAATTTATCTTCCACAATTGCTGCTCTATATTTTTTCTCGACATATTTAATAGTATTAAGTTCTACACATTTGATCACGTATGTTCAGCACACGTACATTTTTCTTGCATTTTTAATTCAAATAACGGATGACTGCACATACAAAAGTATATTGGATGTTTCCGTGATTGCATTTGCCACTTTCTTTTTGTAATTATGAAAGCATCGTTTTATAGCTTTTATGACTTCTAAGAATAAAAAATAAAACATAAAATAAGCAAAAAATAATTACTATCGCTTACACAGTCGAACTGTGCGCTGAATTTTTAAAATTTTACAGTTTTACTGAGATTTTTCAATCAACCATATCCCAGAAGTGACTTAAGACTTCGATCACCGCAATCGGAAATTTCTTCTTCCAATCTATGACAATCTGAAATCCAAAGTTTTTTTAATCTTGTTGTTTTAGCGAAAAGTATTTGAATTGAACCAATCTCTATATGAATTAAATAATCCAAAGTTAGTAAATCGAGGCCTTCTGCATTATACTTTTATTTATAATATAAGAGAATTAGTAACAATTTATCGTGTTATCCCTATAAAGAATTGTTTTCAAGCTTGATGAAGACTGAAATAAATTCGATGAATACCGTGTGCCGGTCTGCAATACGGTTTTCGTATAATTGATGTATGGCCGGATACATTGTATGCAATTTTATTTAAAGTTCTCAGTATATCAGCAATCGCGTTTTAAATCTTTCAGTGCAAATATATGATTGTGCATCTTGACAAAAAAGATTTAATGAATCTTGTAGACGCAATAAACTTAACTTTTGCTTATTCCCTTGTGCTTATCAAAATAATTTTTTCGCGTTTAATACGCGGTATGGCTTTTTCACGACATATACCGAGCACACAATCATGCAATTCGTAAATATGTCTCACCTCTTCATTCTTAGGTTATAAATTACATTAAAAAGATTTTCTTTATTTCTATAAATTTAATATTAATTTATGTTTAACATAAAGATAAAATAAAAAAATCTCTGTGTCTTTATGCAACCATAAATATTTCTTTAAATAATCCCTTATAGTCTGCTGAACAAAATTATAACATGAAAGATTTGAAGGAATGCGATATTTTGGATGAGTACATAATGATCAGAATAGCTTACGTATCTCGTTGGGTCTAATTTGCTCGCATATAATGTCAGTATTTCTCTATGCTATAGGCACAATAATAAAGATCAAAAATGAAAATCAAATCGATGCTCGAGAACTCATCATCAAAATGAAGTTTAAGTCATTACAAGAAAATATCATTTCGCCGAGATGCTTTTTTCTTGTCACGTAATCTGCAACATCTTCTCGGAACTATCAACAGCAACTGTGCAATTGGCATTTTTATCACAACAAATTCCCAAGGTCTGTGAAATAAATTAAACATTTAAATATAAATGCAAAAAGAGTCATCGCATTTGCATTGCTTTTACAGTAAAATCGCCAATGCAATGTATGAATGATATATATGATATGTTGTTATATAAAAATAAATGTATATAATGTTTATAATAATGAGAAATCACTATCAAACAAAAAAAAATTAATGGATATATCATTTATGTATATTATTTTTTAAAACTTTTTAATATTTAATTATTTTACGGAATAATTTTATTTTACCTATTACTTTTGCAATCTGCTACAATATATGTGTCTGTTATTATTTATTAATATAAATTTATAAATATAATTTATAGCTTTAACTTAATTTTTTATTTATATTTTTCAGATTTTGAAGATGTCGGTATTATATATCATCTATCTTGAATGCTATGTATTGACATCAACATATGATTTATTGTAGTTCTAAAATAATAGTGATGCTCGCCAATAACTAAAAATATATTTACTCGAAACCTACAAAATCTCCTAAATTAAATCTGATAAGATATGTGTGAAGTAAGATAAAAACATTCTGAATAACTGATGAGCTACGAACTAAAGAAGCATTGAAGGATTATGTATCAAGTATAAAATAATTATCATCAAGTTCTGACTACATAGATAAATTTAATGTTAAGATGCAACAAATATTCCAGAAAGATAATTTTTACATTAAATATTAAAAAACGTAGCTTTTTTAACCAGATATTTACTCATTGTGTATAAATACATAGTAAAACGGATCATGCATTTAATATGTATTAATATCTATATGTATATTAGCTGTATATTTGAGAAATCTTTAAATTATCAGGCAAATTTTAATTTTAATGTTTAAGAAAATATGTCAACCAAGAATATATGGCCATTTTTAATCAAATTTAAATCAACAAATTTTACCGGTCAATGCATTAATTTCGGCATGAAATTATTTTCAAATTTCTGCATAAAATCGGCATGAAATTATTTTCAAATCAAATTTGAGGAATGCACAGAACTTTTGTCTTGTCCAATCTTTAACAATCGGATATTGTTCCAAGAGATATATTTGTCTTGTATAACTCAATCTTCAATATTTCTTTCCATATATTCTTTTTTATTTCCACATATTCTTCAATATTTATATGTAATAGTTTTTACAATATTTGAAAATCCGGTGGATGTGCTTTCTCAAAATCTTAATAAAATTCTTCTATTATATCCAGAATAAATCTTATATTTCGAATTTAGAATATGTTCCCCATTTAAATGCTCCATTTTAACGCTATTTAGAATATGATCTCCATTTAACGCTTAAAACGCTCATGGAATCATTCCATTCTTGTTGTTTATCAAATCTTAAATAAGGAAAAATGATACTCGCGAGCGTTGCGAGTGCTATGTGGAACGCATTCTATATCGTTCATCTTCTGCTGAAGAAAATACTTTTTTATCTCTACCCATGATACAATATTATAACGTTTAACTTCTTAAATGTACTTCTTGTGAAGTATAATGTTGTATAGCAAATTCAATTTTTGTTTGTTTGTCGATAAGCCTTTATAAATGCAATTATCTTTACGGGTGTACATAAACGAATTTTAGCAGCTTTTAATCGACGTCTTACTGTGTTTTCAAAAATTGGAAAATTATCATTATGCAGTTCTGTTGCAGCAGCAAAAGAATTTGCAGTTATAAATCAAATGATTTTCTTCATTTTGTTGCACTGTAGTTTTTCTTATAGTTTTTCTGTATTATTTTTTTTGTGATCCTTTAAAATTTTAAACTTTTTTATATTTTTTTATCCATAATGAAACAGTTTTTGTGCTGTGTTCATTGTGTAGTTCGTGCAATATTTGTCTTTTCTACTTTTGTTAAGACTTACTCTGAAGTCAATCGGCATACTGGTTTATTCTTTTACTTTTATAGAAAAGAAGAAGAAATCAATATGTCAACCGATACGATCGGCTTCAGTGAGGATAAGCCTTAAGATATAATTCGATGATACGATTACTTTTTTATTTCTATTTTTCTTTCTTTCTTTTCATAACAAGTATAAAATTACGTATAGCTAAAAAGAAGTCTATTCTATAATACAATAAATATACAGAAAAAAAAATATATTTTATAAAAAATGTAGAAATAAATAAATAAAGAATAACACAGCCAATTAATAAAAATAAACAAATAACTAAATAAAAATTAATCTTTTTGATAGAGAAATAGTAATAAACCTCTCCAGAGGTCTCTTTTCGATTTTTAAATTATGTATTTTTAAATCTTAAAATGTGTAAAAAAACATTTCCAACACCATTTATTTTCTCTTTATATTTTAAATTATTTATATTCTTACTTTGCATCGATGAGAGAATCCAAGTTTTGCTAAATAATTTTATACGTTCATATTTCATACAATTAAAAATATCATAAATAATTTAAATTTTGATATTTTAAATTTATATACAAAGATTCCAATTTCTTTTACGCTCTCTTTGTTCACTCACTGCCATCCGTGTATTACAGCTCGTAGTAGCAGTAAGTATACCTCATGTGAATAATTATTTTTTCCCCTCGGTATGGACGTCCAATCCGGACGTAGCAATTTATGTAATTTCCCTTACCATGCCTCTCGTGGTTGTTTTCTACATTTTAGCGATTTAAAGCTTCTTGATCTAACCGACCATTATTCTACACGATCTCCCCAGAGTTTTGCGCCCGATTGCACACGGTTCCTGAATTTTTAAGGTTCAGGGTAATTCCGGAGACAATGCACTCTCTCTCTGCAACCCTTATTCATTTTTTCCCCTTGTTATCTATACCCGCACTTATCTTACCTGACTGTTGCAACCGACCTTATCTGGCAATTTTTCCGTCGCGATGGGAATATCTTATCAGTACTTTTTATTGGTTCGAGGTGGGGGATTGGTAGTGCGCAGCGATTCTTCCGTGTTCATCCGCGTTTATCCCCCGTGCTCATCCATGTGTTCAACATCGCTACACGAAGTACATGGTTGGATTTTCGACGAAATAGCGAAGTTTCAAGGTGGTATCGATGTAAGGAGGCATCCCGGTCGAAAATACTATTCAAAGACAGCACTCCGAAAATGAACTCGAAGACCGCTTCCTTGAAGATCCTCGGCGGCACTGTTAGTCGTTCAATCGAGATCGGTCTTCGCGTGATTGGCGTTTGGCCCAATTCGTCCTTCGCGATCCTCCGTCGCGCCTTTTGGATGATCACTTTTACGATGGCGCAGACCTTTCAGTATCGATATTTCCTTATACACGTTCGCACGGACGATCTCTCGCATCTGATGGATGGTCTTAGCACTACGATGTCCTATAGCCTTCTACTATTGAAACTTACAATATTTTGGATCAATCGACGGTGAGCTTCGCTTATCTAAGTCGCGAAATGAACGCAATCTTTCCATGCATTTAAGAATCGAGTTCAAATTGATTTGGTATTTTTTTTTTAATAAAATGAAAAATTAGTTCTGTATACAAAAAAAATATGCCAGAGAGAGAGAGAGAGAGAGAGAGAGAGAGATCAAATAAAGACAGATTTTCGCAGATTTGTATAATATTTAATCGTTATACATGCAACATGATTTAAAGTACGTAAAGAAAGTAAAAGATTGTTACATTCTTTTATAATTATAAGCGAGCTCAAAAGGTAAGTCTCCAAGTTTCCCACAGGATATTCTACGACATCCTGGCAATGATGTCCCAGGATCGGAGCGAGTGCGTGACCGAGTGGGCTATCTACTCAATGTCAAGGACAACCGATGTGTCGCATCGGTCTTCCAACTTGATCATTGGCCTTTATTCGATGTCAGTGTTTATTTACGGTACTGGCGTACTCGTTGCTCACCCTGACGAGTCCGACGAGCAACTTGCCGTGCAGACACGAGAATTGTTTCTTAAGATGGAACTACCCTTCGAGTCCAATGCCTCCCCTACGTACGAGCTCGTAATGATCACGCAGTTTTTCCATCAGCTCTCAGCAGCCACAATAGTCGGTGTAATTAATGCCTTAATTGTCTCACTGGTAAGTGAATATAAGCTAAGATGACAAAGAGAACAATAAGATAAGTTATAAGGTCTAAGTTTTGGATCAGTACAAATCTCATTGACAATAAAATAATATTTGATTAACGTTGCTTTATGAGTTGCGTTAAATCATTTTTAGAAGAAAAGATGTAAAAGAAAATTTTTTTTTATTTTATACTTGTTAAAAAAAGAACGAAAACAAGTAGGGCTGTGTTCCAAAATTTACTGCCAGTAATGAAAATCTATAGAGCACGTGACGTAAACTATAGATTTTCAGTACTGGGAGTAAATTTTGGAACACAGCTTAGATTAGATTCTAATTCTAAAGCATTTACAATTAAATTGATACATATTGCGCTAAATGTACAATTATATTACGTAATGGAGATGTGCAATTTATATAAGTAGCTTATTGTTAGTAGAATAATAAAATAATTTCGATTGATTCTCTCGCGCGCCGCATTGTTCGAGATAACGAGTATTCTGTATTATCCACGTGATTAATAACTTATTTCATTTACTTTATTTATGCGAAATGAAAAGCGTTCTGGTGAATTTGATCGATAAATGATAATATGGAATTTTAAATGTCTCTATATTTTTGCCGTTAATTCCTCTATTCTTTCATAATAAATTTTATGTAATATCACCCAAAGCGATATATAATTTTTTTTATTAAAATGCTTATAAAATATCTTTAATAAAATAAAATTGTAATTAATATTATATTGTATATTTTTATATTATTAATATAATATTAATTATTAACTATTTAATTATTAAGTATAAGATTTAAATCTAATGTGTAATATATATAGATTTTGCTCTTATCTGCTGTTACTTTCCTTATTGATGAATATATTCACAAGTTGTTTTCTCTACACTGAATAGTGGCAATATCGAGAACATATTGCAGGGCGTTGACCGTTATTTTTAGATTCTTCACGTAGGTGGGCAAATCGATATAATGTGCCGAGGGTTGGTAGAAATCTCTTCAGACGATACATTCGACTTGCAAACCTCGACCATCAAAGCTCTAATACGTCGACATCAAAGAATTATCGCACTCTCAGCCGACATTGAGACTCTTTTTTCATATATAGCTCTGATGCAATTCCTGTGGAACACTTTGGTCATCTGCTGTCTCGGATTTCTAATTGTGACTGTAAGTGAAGCTTTATAAAGTTAAATATATACGCAGTTAATACATACGCAGTAACATTAAATTATTATCGTTATATGAAACATTTTTATTTTTAATTCCGCTTATCGATATGTAATAAAACAGAATATCTCATACAAAGATATAGATTCAAAATAAATCCGAAATAAATAATGGCATTCAAGTGTGGATTTTAGTACTTTTATTTTATTGGTTATTCAGAGCGTTTTAGGTTTGGTATTATTTCCGATTATGTTACAGTCGATCGGCGAAACGCAAGGATCGACAATGTTGATTAAATCCCTCTTTTTTTACGTTGTCATCACTTTGGAGGCATTCATATTTTGTTATGCTGGAGAATATCTTAGTGCCAAGGTCAGAACGATGCAGTTATAAATATTATTTTTACAAATTCTTTTTATTTATAATTATAAATAAATAGCGCAATACAAAAGCTTGGTATAGTTATTATTAAAAAAATTGTATGTATCAATATATGCATATAATTTTTCTTATAATATTGTATATAATATTATGTCAAATTTGATATATTTATATATTTATGAATATATGTAATTTTTTGTCAGTTATAAATTTCGTATAACTTTCTGCGTATAATTTTATTGTCATGTAGATTATTCTTTAATATTAAATCATTATTGAAAAAATGTATTTCAAAAAATATATCAATGAAGATTATATAGAATAGTAATGTCATACTTATGCGATATATTTTATTTTATCACAATTCTAAAACTTTAATTACTCATTCAATTGCAGGGCAGAATGATCGGCAATGCAGCGTACGAAACTAAGTGGTACAAATTAAATCCCACGCAGAGTCGTATTTTATTATTGCTAATTTTAAGATCACAAAGAAAATTAACTATTACGATCGGAAAATTTATGGAGCTCTCCCTAGAACGTTTTACAACAGTAAGATTTGCTTTCAGAACGTTTTTCATATATCTGACGTAGATTGTACGTACTTTTAAAGGAAACGCGTTGTCAATTTTAAATTTAACTTATAAATTAATAGGAGGCAATATATTTTTGTATATATAAAAGATAATATATTCTTATCTTGTTTATTTTAGTAAATTTTTATAATAGTTGTATCGATAAAAGTATAGCGTTTTACTAGCTGCCACATAAAATACGAGTTCTACCTTCTTTTTTCTAGATTATTAAGGCATCAGCGTCTTATGTATCCGTGCTGCATGCTATGTCTTGAAAACCATGTATAGAAAAGGCAATACTTTTTGTATGTTTATGTAGCTATTGTGTTATAAGAAACGCGATATCTCGCGAATTCTAGTAACTCATTAGCTTTCCACGAACATGAATGCCCTTATGTAAAAATACATTAATATATCTTATTCGATTCAATAACAGCGTTGTATTTTTTATGGATAAACGTTTCTATGCTCAACATCTTTTCCTTATCATCGCAAACTTTCACCCTCGCTTTCGATTTATCCTTATGAATTTCCACAATTCCTGCTCTTTGTTTCTTGGTATTTAAAAGTTTTAAGTATTCTACGCACACATCTAATACTCACGTGTGTCCAGCGCACGTACATTCGTCTTGCATTTTTAATGCAAATAACGAACAGCGACTGAGTGATGTATATACTGGGATATGTTAGACGCTTTCGTGGGTACGCATGCCCATTTTTTTTGTAATTATTATAGAATTATTCTATAATTTTTATTCATGACTTCTAAGATGAAAGAAAAAATATGACATGAAATAAGCAATGAATAATTATTGTCTCGTGCACGATCAAGATGGAATTACTCGAGTGTAGAATTTTTCTGACAATGAGTAGTAGTTCCACTGAGACTTCTCGTTCGACTATATCTGACAATTGACTTAGAATTGGGATCATGCCAAAGTCGAAAATTTCTTCTTCCAATCTATGACACTCTGAAATTCAACGTTTCTTCAATCTCCTTGTAGTTCTAGCGGAAAATATTTGAATTGTACTGATTTGAAATTGGGATAAATAATCTGTTAGTAAATCGAGATTTTCTACATTATAGTCTTATCTATAATGTAGATAGAAAATTAGATAACTTACCGTATCATCCGTTTGAAGAAATGTCTTTGAGCTTGATGGAGAACGAGATAGATTCGACGAATATTGTGTGCTGGTCTGTGCAATACGGTCTTCGTATGATAGGTATATGGCCGGGCACGTCGTGCGCAATTTTACTTAAAGTCCTCAGCATATCATCAATGATCGTATTTCAAATCTTTCAATATCAACACGTAATCGTGCATTTTGAAGAGGAGGATTTAATGATTCTCATGGATGCACTAAGCGTAACTTTTGCTTATACCCTTTTGCTTATCAAAATGCTTATTTTTGCATTTAATTCTCGGTAAGGCTTCTTCAAAGTAACATATATTGAGCACAGAATTAAATGTAATTCATAAACACTTCTCATATTTTCTATTTTAGTTTTCAAGTCATAAATCAGATTAAAAAGATATTTTTTATTTATTTAAATTTATTATTAATTTATGTAACATTAATATAACGACAGAATAAGGACTTCTCTGTATTTTTATGCATATTGGTCACAATTATATTGGTCACATTTCTTTAAACAATCTTTTATAGTCTGCTGAATGAAATCATAACATGTATGATCAAAGATTGGAAGGAATGCGATATTTCGGATGAGTACACGATGACTAGAATAGCTTATGTATCTCGTTGGGTCTCCAACATTATAATTTGCTCGCATATGATGTCAGTTTTCCTCTACGCGATAGGCACAATAATGAACATTAAAAATGAAAATCAAACTGATGTTCGAGAGCTGATTATCAAAATGGAGATACCTTTTAAAATTGAGAGCACATCAGTACACGTAGCTGTCCTTGTTAGTCAATTTATTCATCAGACGAGTGCGGCTGGTATGGTGGGTGTAATAAATTCCTTGCTAATAATACTGGTAAGTTTGAGTATTTGTTCATGATTTGTCTATATTCCTGGAACTGAAAATAATTATGATGTATAATAATTTTCAGACAAAAGGTTGCTAAAACGTTTTATGTATATATTTAGTAAAAACAGATAATAATTATACAAAAATAATAGTTTGTGAAATAAACTTATATAAGCGGAAAATACATTTTTTTAATCTTAATTTTAAATATTAATTTTGATTCAGACCAAATAAACACAATCGTCATTAATTCACACTTATTGAAATAAGCTGTTCTTTCGTATTTGTTTCATTCGTTGAATCCAGCATTTGTCGAATCCAGATTGAAACATTACATTGGGCTGAAAATACGTGACATTTGTTTAGGTTCTTCACGTGTGTGGGCAGATTGATATAATGCGGCAGAAATTAAGTGAAATTACGCAGAAGAACATCGAGCAGAAGAACATCGAGCAGGGTGTGAACGAAAACGTCGTAAAAGATCTGATCGTTCGACATCAACAAATTATCACCTTCTCCAAAAACATCGAGGATCTTTATTCCAATATTGCACTGGTACAATTTGTATCAAATACTCTGGTTATCTGTTGTCTAGGATTTCTTATCGTGATTGTAAGTATACTAAAATAATATTAATTTTTTCAAATATAAAGTAATATATGAAATTTCAGTCTATCGGTACCCCAGGCGGATCAATGATGTTAGTTAAGTCCGTGTTCTTTTATTTTGTTATGAGCTTAGAAGCATTTATATATTGCTTTGTCGGACAACATCTGAGCACAAAAGTCCGTATAAAATGTATTACATAAAATATACAATATTTGATACGATATTCTCTATGACAAAGATATATGATTGTATATTTTAGAGTGAAATGATTGGCGACTCGGCGTACGAATCATTTTGGTATGAATTGAGTCCTAGTCAAAATCGAGACATCTATATTATGATCATAAGATCCCAACAGCACTTGACGCTCACGATAGGAAAAGTTATGGAACTTTCTTTGAGACAATTTGCCAACGTAAGAATTTAGCAAAGTTAATGGAAATGATAAAAAACTACATTTTTATGCAGAAAGTTATCATGAATATAATCTTGATAATTATGTTTTAATCGTTGAATCCTAATGACATTCCTGTATGATAACTATAATAGCTTCTATTATGTTGTAGATCCTTAAAGCTTCAGCGTCATACGTGTCGGTGTTGCACGCAATGTATTGAGGTCTAAATATACTTTGTACGTCGCTTATATCTTTGCATGCAGATCTCTATAGTACTTTTACACGATTGGTTATTTTCCTATGCACTCGACACAGTTTTGCATCGAGTGTACGCAAATAGAGAGAGAACAAGAAAATTATTTACTGAAACATCGATTGGTGATTGGTAATTGTACTTGATTTGGAGTGCATAAGAAAAAAATTGTAAATACGATATTGATTCTCTTGGTCGATGTACTTTGCCAGATCTGATAAAATAAAAAAAAAAGCATTTTTTTAAAACAGAAATTTAACTTAATATTTTCAAATTAAGATTTTTATATTAATTAAGATTAAATTTTTACACTAATTTTAATACTAATTAGAATAACATTTGTAAGATATTTATTTTTCTAATAATTTATTTCTATATTCGTGTATAATTAATTTGAAACATATAAAAATATATATTTTCATGAGATAGATATGAAAGTATGTTAATGCATGTATACATGTAAAGATATTACAAAAGCTGTTACCCTTTTTATTCTATATTAAATTTTCTCAAATAAAATTAATTATATAATAAAATAATGTTTTGTGACTAAGAATTAAATACACACTTATTTAATGTATTTTTTATATTGTATATGTTTTTATTTGTAATATAAGTATCAATTAATAAAAATTTCTTTGTTTAAGAGTCTTGAGCTGCTGATTAAAGATGAGTTGATGTTATGTAAAAACTATTGTACAAAAATGTTGTTACAATATTATGAATTTATTTTCATTACAAAATATTATTTGTCAAGATGTCTTTTTCTTCATTACATGCTCCAGCTTGCAGAACTGCTATATGCTCTAGCTTACAACATCTTCTCGGAATCACCAATAATACTAAATGTAATCTTCTCTCTGGTTTTTTTATCGCACCGAAGGTACGTCTTTGTTTCCTCCTTACAAATCCCTCCGATATGTTCCCCCAGTAGTATGTTTCAACTTCACAGTGAGCAGTTCTTGGAATTCTTGTTTTATTCACCTCACTGCATTTTTAAAGAAAACGTGCATTTGTTGCAGTGTGATCGCTAATTTGATAGACGAAGGGGACGATCCTGTATATGTTCGTTATCCATTATAATTGCAATTTTGCGTAGTATAAAATAAATATACATTTAATGTATTTAATTTTATATACATATATATTTCAATATTTTGATATTTCTAATTTTTTAATATTTGTACTTGATCATGCACTTCGGACCAGCAATATTTTTTTGTTTATAAATGATAAGCTCAACCATAACTTATAGGTTACATTTCATTTTCATGTTGTAAGCATCAGTTCATCCTTGTTGTTTATCAAGTTTTAAATTAAAAAGAGAAAATATTAAAAGAAGAAATTATACTTAAGAAGCGCTGTAAGCGAAAACAGAACGCTCTTCTGTTTATAATTAACAAATATTAAACAATTAATAAGACAGAATTACATTCAGTTGTTAATCTGTGATAAAAGTATTTTGATATGATTATAATCTTTAAAACATTTGTTACAACTAAACAGTTTTAATTCGATTCAGTCAATACGTTCACATTATTCGATCGGGTATATCATCTCTATCGTGTTATTTAAATTTTGCTGGATGATGATGTTGATCAAGTCTTTTAGTATCGGTACATGATAATGAACATTTGCTTTACATTTTTAATATAAATAACGTACAGCAATCAAGGGAAGAGAAGAGTATATAGAAAACTTTGCAGCTGTCTTTATCTGCATTTTTTGTAACCACTGCAATTATGGAAATATCGACTTATAATTTTTCCTTGTGACTTCTGAGATAAAAAGAAGTAGAATGTGAACAATTTTCATTGGTTGGCTACAACCAAGGTGGGGGTTACTTGAATGCTGAATTAGATTTTAGCATTCTAGCATTAGACTCTTACAGTTCCACTGAAACCTTTCGAGTAATCATATCTAAAGACAAAGTCAAGTTAAGACTATTGACTATGTTGTACTTGAGAATTTTCTTTGTCCGTTAACTTTGAAATCGAACGTTTCGTCAGTATTGCAATTTTAGTGAAAAATTTTAGGCTGTGTCGTACTTATTATTTGAACTATATATGCTATTACGTTAAGAAATTGATATTTTCTTCTGAATTATATACTCATTTATAATGTAATCAGAGGAAAAAGGATTAGTGTTAGTGATAAACTACGTTGATGATCGTGTCGTAAAACAAATTTATTTGATATCAATGAATAACGAAATAAAATCAGCGAATACCATATGTCGCTCCGTGGAGTTTGGTCTTCGCATGATCGGTGTATGGCCGGATACATCGTGTGCAATTTCCCGCAGAGTATGTTGCATATCTTCGATGGCAATATTTCAGACCTTTCAATATTGGTACTTGATCATGCACTTCGGTGAGAGCAATATTTTCCTTCTCATGGATGTGATAAGCGCAACTTTGACTTATAGTCTTCTGTTTGTCAAACTGATTATTATCATATTCAACGTTCGGTAAGGTTCTTACGGTGTACTAAAATCGGTGTTATAAAACGGTGTTATAAAATCAGTACGATCACAAAATAAGCACTTAGATCCTCTATTCTAGATCTCAAGCTAATCGCAAGAAGAAAAAATGTTCGATTTTTAATCTATTTAAATTTTGTAAATTTGCATTGATTTATATATTTCTCTGGAGTAATATTTCGCAAATAGCTGCGATTTCATGTCGGTCAATATTTTTTTGAATAATTTATTATAGTCTGCTGGATCATATGATAGCACATGTAGTCGAGGATTGGAAAAAGCGTGATGTTTCTGAAGAATACACGATGAATAGAATGGCTTATGTCTCTCGCTGGTTTTCCAATTTGATAATTTGTTCGCACGCAGTATCGGTATTCTTCTATGCGATGGGCACTTTGTTGGCGCACAGAAACAGCAATCAAACTGATGCTCGAGAGCTCATTCTCAAGATGGAATTACCTTTCGAGATCGAAACCACATCAGTATATTTTACCGTTCTCATTACGCAGTTCGTTCATCAGGTAAGCGCTGCCAGTATGTTGGCTGTGCTAAATTGCTTGCTACTAACATTGGTAAGTTTGAATATCTTTTCATGATTTTTCTAGAATTATAAAGAAAAAGAACGCAAAGAAGATAATTTAAGGACTTAAGTAATCCTAAAAATAATTAAACAGATTTATTATTGTATAAAATACATTATTAAATGAAAAATGCATTATGATTTTGTTTAAAAAATAAGTAGTTATATAAAATGCTTAATAAATAAAGTATTTGTTCCATTTGCTAAGTTATTAAAAATATGTAATAGATATATTAAGGAAAAGAAAATAAAAACGCAATAATTATTAATACATTAAAATTTTATTATTTAATTTTTTTATACATAGAAACTTAAATGTTCCTAATAAGAATCAAAAATTAGATTCATTTAATATTGAATATAGAACAAAAAAAGTATTTTTATTGTACATACCTGATATTAAATTGAATTTGATTATAACATTTAGGTTCTTCATGCATGTGGACAGATTGATATATTGCGGCAGAAACTGAGTGAAATTACACGGAAGAACACCAAGCAACATATGAACGATATCGCAAAAATACTGATTATTCGGCATCAAAAAATTATTTCCTTCTCCAAAAATATTGAGACTCTTTTCTCAAACATAGCGCTAATACAATTCGTGTCAATTACTTTAGTCCTCTGTTCCCTAGGATTTGTCATCGTGACCGTAAGTACACGTGAAATAACATAACTTGTTCAAAAAACATAAGTTATTTAAAATTTTTAGTCTATTGGTGTTCCGGATGGATCGCCTATGCTAGTAAAATCCGTATTCTTTTACATTCTAGTCAATATGGAGGCATTTATAGTTTGCTTTCTTGGAGAATATCTGAGTACTAAAGTCAGTAAATAATATGACACATGTATATAAAATATATGACATGTTTTATAATGAAACTTATTTTAGAGCAAAATGATTGGCGATGCGGCGTATGAAGCGCTTTGGTACGAATTGAATCCGATTCAGAATCGAGATATTCTCTTTATAATTGTAAGATCACAGAAGTTTTTGACACTAACGATCGGAAAGGTCGCTGAACTTTCGCTAAAACAATTTGCTAATGTAAGGATTTAGTAAAGTAATAACAGTAGTTGAGTAGAGGCATATTCGTAGCATAGAATTTTACGTTGATTGATGTTTTGACATGTCCGCGACGATCTCTAGTCATTTCATCACGGTATAAGTATTCGCGTACGATGGCCGTAATTGCTTTTATCATGTTGTAGATCATGAAAGCCTCGGCGTCATATATGTCGGTGTTACACGCGATATATTGAAGCCTAAACATATTTTATGCTCCGCTTATATCTTCGCGTGCAGAAGGATATAGTACTTTTACTACCGCCAACTGGTTATAATATGTGATTAGCAATTTTTCTATTCAGAGACTTGATGAGGTTTCACATCAGATGTATATAAAAGTAGACGAATAGATGAGTATTGGTTTGCATATTAAAGTATTGTATTTTGGTTTGTGATAAGCAATATGAAGTTGATCTTCTTGGCCGATGTATTTTTTCGAAGCTAATAATAACAAAATAAAGGAATTTAGTTGAATACTTAAAATTTAGTTATATTTAATATTATTTTAAATTACAAAGTTAAGAATTAAACTTGGAAGAATCTATGTGTATGCGCGTGTTAAAAATAATTAAATACTTTACACACACATACACACACATATTTGCATATAAAAGGTATAATTTATAAAAAAACTGTTTTAGATGTTGTTTTTTTATTATATATATATATATAATCATATATATATATATATATATATAACTTGTGCAAAG